>NC_073224.2:53591060-53894090 GCF_029281585.2 Gorilla gorilla gorilla | reverse complement strand
TTTGCACCAGTGACACCGCTGACCTGATTCGAAAAGTGTGTCGGCCTTGGAGAAGGGTGCATACTTAAGTTCAGCAACCACTACAGAAGGAAAGATGCTGTGATGAGAACCGACTGCTGGGAGTTTCCAGAGCGGGACAAAATGCGGCTGGGGTGGGTAGGATAGGCAAACAGGCATGGGAAAGGACATTGCAGGCGCCGGTAGTTGACGTTTACTTCCATTTTGACCGGAGCAACTGCTCAGGTTCAGGTGACTCGGGTTCCTGCAAGAGCAAGGGGTCCGGGCTGGCCAAAGCAGACTGAGGAGGACCTATAGGGTGGAGGTGAAAAGGAGGCGTGGGGCCTTCAATGCTAGGCTGGAGAGCTTGCATATAATTTCCCTGGCATGTAATTTCAAACCATCGAGGGGTTTTGGGCAGAGGAGTGATGTGATCACTGCAGCATTCTGAGCAGTACTTCGATGTTACTTGTGCATTATTTTTTTCCAGTGGTGGTTTCATATTGTTCCATGCTAAAGAGCATTCACATACTTTTCCCTTTTTCCAAACTTTTCCTTAGCTGAGACGTTTTACTTCGAAATATCTGAGTGTAACAAATTAGCTCCTTTCTTTTTGGGAGGGTTAATTGGTGTTTGGTTTATCAAATGATTGGCCACCCCGCCCAGTGATTACCCTTAGTATTTGTGAGGCACATTCCGGAGGAACCCAAAGCATCGCCATCTCCTATTCATCCCCACTTCCCAGTGGACAGGTGATTGCATTCAGTTTGTATAGAATCAGGCTTGGAGACTTGAATTACCTGAGGAAAATCTGCAGCTGATATGACTTTCTGCTGATAGAACTCAGGAAGACCCTGTCACTGGCCAGTGTGACATCAGACCAGCTGTCCCCTGGATGCCTGCACCCATTTTTACACAAGACTCTAGCCATGTCATTCAAAACTGTCCTGAAATGTTTTGAAACGAAATGCTTGGTCAGGTGACTCAAGAAGGTTTAAGTCCAGAGTGCAGAGGTTAACTTCAAAGTCTGTAAAGTATTCTTTGGTCTCAATCCTTGTTAATGGGCTTCATGAGGCTGCCAGCTCTAAAGTAGATGCCTCTGGTTAGGGGATAAGGTGAGAGAATGTGGGCAAACATCCAAATAAGTGCTTTGAAACCTCATGTATATAGAGTTAAGACACGGCTATTCATTGGCTGTCACTACCCCTAGCAAAACAACTCAAATGTTGCATTTGAGTTGTTGCCTTCGACTGAAGGCAGGCCTATCAATGATTAAAATAAAGCTACCTAGTAATAAACTCAAAACATCATAAACTCAATACTATCATCTCTTGCTTGCCTCACCTCATGAAGCACTGATTCCACCTGCTGGTAGAGTCAGCCAGTTAAAAATGTCTTTCCATTCCTGAGTTGACTCTAACCCAGGGATTATAAATACATTTGAAACAGTGACATTCAGTGTTATTTATGGAAGCTGCACAATCCCCCATCCCCACCATTGGCAGTGTACTTCTTTACATCAAACTGATTAAAACTAATCCTCTTATAAGCTGTTTGGGGTTATTTCTATTATCCAGACTGCCTTCTAACTTAGAGTTTTATTTCTAACTTTTCCTCCTCCTCTACTCTATATCACCCTACTTAACTCCTTTGCCGTTACAGGCACACCATTTTCACACACCTCTTCAGGAATTTAAAATATTCCAAAATTCAAAGAGTCTCATTGTTGCTGGAAAAAGGGATCCAATCCAGACCCCAAGAGAGGGTTCTTGGATCTCACGCAGGAAGGAATTCAAGGCAAGTCACAGAGTGCACAGTAAGAGGTAGTTTATTGAAAGCTACTCAGTTACAGAGTAAGGTGTCCTTAGAAAGCAAGAGGAGGAACGTGCCATCCCTGTTTTAAACTCTTCTTATGTAGGGGTCTTAACCATGTTAAAGCTAAGTTATGTCTACATGTTGGTGGGCTGACAGCATGACAATTTAGGAGTTTGTTGATTGAAAGAAAGTTATCCTTGGCATTTGAGTGTGTAAGTACCTCAAAGCATGATTATAACTATCTTAAAACCATATATTGTTACTCAATGTCAGGACATCTGGACATTCTGCTGTCATAGGAGTTTGTCCTCGCAGGCATTACTAAACTGCTTCCTTAGCCAAAACATCTTATGGCCACGGGTGGTGACTGGCAAGGAATATGCCTTGCTGGTTTTAGATGGAGTTGTTTTTTTTTTTTTTTTTTGAGACAGAGTCTCGCTCTGTCACCCAGGCTGGAGTGCAGTGGTGCGATCTCTGCTCACTGCAACCTCTGCCTCCCGGGTTCACGCCATTCTCCTGCCTCAGCCTCCTGAGCAGCTGAGACTACAGGTGCCCGCCACCACACCCAGAGAATTTTTTGTATTTTTAGTGGGGACGGGGTTTCACTGTGTTAGCCAGGATGGCCTCGATCTCCTGACCTCGTGATCCGCCCGCCTCAGCCTCCCAAAGTGCTGGGATTACAGGCGTGAGCCACCGTGCCCGGCCCCTAGATGGAATTGATTTTTTAAAATGGTATCAACCTGGCTCTCCTGTGCTCCTATTTCCCTAACATAATCCTCGATTTATAAGAGATCTCTTAATCTTAAGGAGAGATGAGGTGTGAAGGTCATTCTTCTGTAACTTCTTCTTGCTGATTTTATGGGCATAAGATTGGAGAAGTAAAAATTATCTGTTTGCCCCATCTATGGGCCCAAAGGTGGATGTCTTTATTTCCTGGGTCAGAAAATGGGATTGGCTGGAAGCCTTGTGCCAGCATTATGTAGAATTGTAATCTAGAAGACACAAACTTCACTAGGAGTTAAACAAGTAAGGGGCTAAGATTGGTAATAACCAGACAGCTATCAAAGGTCCTAAGAAGGGCAAAAAAACAGTGAGACTCAGGAGGGAGCATCTTTTTGAGATGGAGTCTTGCTCTGTCGCCCAGGCTGGAGTGCAATGGCATGATCTCAGCTCACTGCAACTTCCACCTCCTGGGTTCAAGCAGTTCTCTGCCTCAGCCTCCCAAGTAGCTGGGATCACAGGTGCCTGCACCACACCTGGCTGATTTTTTTTTTTTCAATCAATTTAGAAAGTTTATTTTGCCAAGGTTGAGCACACACTCGTGACATGACACAGCCTCAGGAGGTTCTGACAACACGTGCTAAAGGTAGTCGGGGCACAGCTTGGTTTTATACATTTTGGGGAGACATGAGACATCAATCAATATGTGTAAGGTGTATACTGGTTCAGTCTGG
This sequence comes from Gorilla gorilla gorilla, assembly GCF_029281585.2. Taxonomy (NCBI): domain Eukaryota; kingdom Metazoa; phylum Chordata; class Mammalia; order Primates; family Hominidae; genus Gorilla; species Gorilla gorilla. The sequence goes on along the minus strand of NC_073224.2, from coordinate 53,890,824 downwards.
AAAGGCGGGACAACTCGAAATGGGGGCTTCCAGGTCATAGGTAGATAAGAGACAAAAGGCTGCATTCTTTTGGGTCTTTGATCAGCCTTTTACTGAATACACAATTTACATGGAGTGGGGAATAAAGGAATAGTCACGCTGATGCCTTAGTCTGGCTCAGTGGATCTGCATTTTTGCATAAATAATAGGGCAGAAGAAGCAATCAGACATTCATTTGTCTCAGGTGAGCAGAGGGATGACTTTGAGTTCTGTCCATTGTCCTGCACCTGAGAACTGGGCAGCCTCGTCCTGAGCATGATGGAGAAGGGGACCTGGGGCTAGGGAATCCCTGATTCAATCATGCCACTCCCCAGGAGACGTTCGGAGCCCAGGACATGTCGGGAATGAGGAGATACGAGGTGGCCGATTTTTTGTATTTTTAGTAGAGACAGGGTTTCACCATGTTGGCCAGGCTGGTCTTGAACTCCTGATCTCAGGTGATCCACCTGCATTGGCCTCCCAAAATGTTGGGATTACAAGCGTGGGCCACCATGCCTCGCCGCAAGGGCACTTTTAATGGTTGACCAGTTAAGACATGGCCTGTCACTATTCATTGCCTGTCACTACCCCTAGCAAAACAACTCAAATGTTGCATCCAACTGAAGGTGGGCATATCAATGATTAAAATAAAGCTACCTAGTAATGAACTAGGGATTGATGTCTTGGTTATATTTATGCAACCAGGCAGTTTGTTCATATATTTTCTGTAGATCTTCTTCTATTTGACTGGAGGCGTTTACACGAGTGCAGCAGGGTTTATTGATTATAGTGCAAATACTCCCCCTTGTTCAACCAATAAGTATTCTAGTGCTAATCTATTATCCATTGCTATATTTGCTAAGGAATCAAGGAAGAGTTTTGATTTATCTAAACCTCCCCCATTTTATAAGACAGTCTGTAGAATGAAGTAAAGTTTTGAAGAGTTGTCTTGGGATAGGCAAATTTTCCCTATGGGGCCAATAAACCATTGGCAGCCCCAACCCCAGCCAATATAATGCCAGCTGCCTGCTTAGCTCTCAGGTGAGTGATGTTATGTAATTATATATTAAAGAGCTTTGCTTGTTCTATTATACATTGACCCCCAAACCAAACATTATCAATACACTGTGTATCCATGGGTTTCCATGATCCCAAATGAGAGACAAGTTATTTATAGGCTGATTGAATGGATGACCACATAGCCACAGGTATAATCCGTTGGGGGTGCAAACCTGTATGGGATGGGAGTTGTTAAGAAGGTTGAGTACCTGTAGGAGGGACTGAGGATGTTACTTATCTCTTTCTTTGCAAAACAACAGCTTTAGATCTTCTAGGGGTTCACAAGTGTAGGTTGTGGTGTCTTTCTCAGGTGCCTGTGGGGACTTGTAAAAAACAGGTTTAATCTTGGACAGGTGTACTCAGCTAGTGAGTCCCCGACGCTTAACAGCAGTGGGGGTGCTGTGCTTAACAATATTCCCCAGTAAGGGCCCTTTCATTTTAGTTGTAGTTGATTTTGGGGTGATCCTCCTTTCCAAGGTTTTTTTTTTTCTTTTTTTTTTTTTAACAGAGTCTTCCTCTGTCGCCCAGGCTGGAGTACAGTGGCATGATCTTGGTTCACTGCCACCTCCATCTCCCAGTGCAAATGATTCTCCTGCCTCAGCCTCCTGAGTAGCTGGGATGACAGGCACCCACCACCACACCTGGCTAATTTTTGTATTTTGAGTAGAGACGGGGTTTTGCCATGTTGGCCAGGCTGGTCTTGAACTCCTGACCTCAGGTGATGCACCCACCTCAGCCTCCCAAAGTGCTGGGATTACAGGCGTGAGCCACTGTGCCCAGCCTTCTTTCCAAGTTTTTAATAAGACTAAGTCTCCTGGTTGAATAGGGAGACATAAATACGAATATTTATGGCAGTGGCCTGCCTGACACAGGTATATAGAACAAACATGCATGTAACATATGACTCTGTTTACGTTGCGGTGAAGACTTAACCCCACACCTGGTCATAGATCCTGTTTATAGTTTGATATCTTATTGCCATAAATAATCTGTTCTGTAAGTTTTATGGTCTCTATTTTAATGTTAATGCTGGCCAGTTATATCTGAATCCCAAGAGGGGAAATGTGTAGTGAGGTATGTCTGACCCCCAGCTTCCCATCATAATCTGAACTAGTTTTTCAGGGTATTTTTTTTTTCTTTGAGGTGGAGTCTTGCTCTGTTACCCAGGCTGGAGTGCAGTGGTGTGATCTCGGCTCACTGCAAGCTCCGCCTCCTGGGTTCATGCCATTCTCCTGCCTCAGCCTCCTGAACAGCTGGGACTACAGGCGTCCGCCACCACGCCCGGCTAATTTTTTGTATTTTTAGTAGAGACCGGGTTTCACCATGTTAACCAGGGTGGTCTCGATCTCCTGACCTCGTGATCCGCCTGCCTCGGCCTCCCAAAGTGCTGGGATTAGACGTGTGAGCCACCACACCTGGCCTTTTTCAGGGTATTTTTAAAATTCTCTTTGGCCAAGAGGGGGGTCTGCTCTGTTGGGGGGCTTAGGGTTTTTTTTATTTTTTAGTTTATATTCCTCCTTTTTTGTCAAGGTATGCCAGAGGCAGTATTAAAAAATGAACCAGGCTGGGCACAGTGGCTCATGCCTCTAATCTCAGCATTTTGGGAGGCCGAGGCGGGTGGATTACCTGAGGTCAGGAGTTTGAAACCAGCCTGACCAACATGGTGAAACCCCGTCTCTACTAAAAATACAAAATTAGCTGGGTGTGGTGGCACATGCCTGTAAGCCCAGCTACTAGGGAGGCTGAAGCAGGAGAATCACTTGAACCCAGGAGGCGGAGGTTTCAGTGAGCCAAGATCACACCATTGCACTCTAGCCTGGGTAACAAGAACAAAACTCCATCTCAAAAAAAACAAAAAACAAAACAAAACAAAAAAACAAGAAAATAAAACCCCAAGAGTTTACATTTTATCAAGATAATTCCTACGCTATGTTTATTAGGATTTTGGTTACTAAAAAAACTGAGATTTAAAGGGTTAAAGCTTTTTTTTTTTTTTTTTTTTTGACAGAGTCTCTCACTCTGTCCCCCAGGCTGGAATGCAATGGCACGATCTCGGCTCACTGCAACCTCTGCCTCCTGGATTCAAGCTATTCTCCTGCCTCAGCCTCCCGAGTAGCTGGGACTACAGGCACGTGCCATCACTCCTGGCTAATTTTTGTATTTTTAGTGCAGATGGGGTTTCACCATGTTGGCCAGGCTGGTCTTGAACTCCTGACCTCAGGTGATCTGCCTGCCTCGGCTTCCCAAAGTGCTGGGATTACAGGTGTGAGCCACCATGCCCGGCTACCTTTTTTTATATAAAATTATCCTCTTTATAACTTGCCTTACCAAAAATACATCTTCATTTCCAAAACTTTCCTCATCTCTCTCCCCTGTTTACTGGTTCCTTTCTACCTTTTTTCATAAGTAACCATTTTCTTTTCTTGAGATGGTGTTTCACTCTTGTTGCCCAGGCTGGAGTGCAATGGCACAATCTTGGCTCACCACAACCTCCACCTCCCGGGTTCACGTGATTCTCCTGCCTCAGCCTCCCAAGTAGCTGGGATTATAGGCATGCGTCACCACACCCAGCTAATTTTATATTTTTAGTAGAGATGGGGTTTCTCCATGTTGATCAGGCTGGTCTTGAACTCCCAACCTCAGGTGATCCGTCCACCTCGGCCTCCCAAAGTGCTGGGATTACAGGCATGAGCCACCACACCCAGCTTTTTTTTTTTTTTTTCCCCGAGATGGAGTCTTGCTCTGTCGCCTAGGCTGTAGTGCAGTGGCATGATCTCGGCTCACTGCAACCTCTGCCTCCCGGGTTCAAGCGATTCTCCTGCCTCAGCCTCCTGAGTAGCTGGGATTACAGGCGCCTGCCACCATGCTCGGCTAAGTTTTGTGTTTTTAGTAGAGACAGCGTTTCACTATGTTGGCCAGGCTGGTCTCCAACTTGTGACCTCAGGTGATCCTCCTGCCTCGGACTCCCAAAGTATTGGGATTACAGGCATGAGCCACCGTGCCCAGCCATAAGTAACCTTTTTTTTTTTTGAGTCAGAGTTTCGCTCTTGTTGCCCAAGTTGGAGTGCAATGGTGCGATCTCGGCTCACCACAACCTCCGCCTCCTGGGTTCAAGTGTCTGTCCTGCCTCAGCCTCCTGAGTAGCTGGGATTACAGGCATGCGCCACCATGCCCAGCTAATTTTGTATTTTTAGTAGAGAGGGGGTTTCTCCATGTTGGTCAGGCTGGTCTTGAACCCTGACCTCAGGTGATCTGCCCGCCTTGGCCTCCCAAAGTGCTGGGATTACAGGTGTGAGCCACCACACCCAGCCAAGTAACCATTTTCTTCTTTTTTCTTTTTCTTTCTTTTTTTTTTTTTTGAGACGGAGTTTTGCTCTTGTTGCCCAGGCTGGAGTGCAATGGTGCCATCTCGGCTTACTGCAAACTCCGCCTCCCGGGTTCAAGCAATTCTCCTGCCTCAGCCTCCCGAGTAGCTGGGATTGCAGGCATGCGCTGCCATGCCCAGCTAATTTTGTATTTTTAGTAGAGACAGGGTTTCACCATGTTGGTCAGGCTGGTCTTGAACTTCTAACCTCAGGTGATCCGCTCACCTCAGCCTCCCAAATTGCTGGGTTACAGGCGTGAGCCACCGCGCCCAGCCCAAGTAACCATTTTCAAGTCCATAATTTGAATTGACCCTTAGATGGCTTCTGAATTAGACAACATTATTCTTTTTCTCAATAAGACTAGTTCTCAGGAGGCTTTTGCCCTCCAATGCCACCCAGAGAGATGCTGAATTAAACAACCCAAAGAATGAAAACCATCATGACCAGAAGGAAAATGACAGGCGTAAGCTTAGGGCATACAAGCCGAGGGTCGCGTGTGTCACTAGCGAGGCATAGACAGCAAATATGCAGCTGAGAAAGGGGACAAGGGGGACTGAGAACCAGTAGGTGCTGGCAAATATGCCTCTGAACCTCAATTTATCCAACAGCCCTGGGTAGGGGCCTCTAACCCCCAGTTCCTAGTGAATATAAAGAAACATGAGCATCCCATGACTCCTGGGGCTCAGAAGGCTCAGCAGGAAAAGGAACAACACAGGGAAGGGAAGGAACGCAAAGGGCACTCACTTGTCTGTGAATCTGAAAACTTAAGAAGCATTTTATAGAGAAAACCATTCCACAATCCTAGAAACATGTTTTTCCATATCATAAACTTTTCTTAATTGGATATAACTCAGACATCCATCAAGTAATCCAAGGAAAGCTATGGACCAAAATTTTTGTTAAAGTTTTTATGGAAGTTTGGATTTTTTAGGGTTTGTGTTTGTTTGTTTGTTGTTGTTGTTGTTGTTGTTTCTGAGATGGAGTCTCACTCTGTGGCCCAGGCTGGAGTGCAGTGGTGTGATCATGGCTCACTGCAACCTCCATCTCCCAGGCTTAAGCAATTCTCCTGCCTCAGCCTCCCGAGTAGCTGGGATTACAGACATGCACCACCATGTCCGGCTAATTTTTGTATTTTCAGTAGTGATGCGGTTTCACCATGTTGGCCAGGTTGGTCTCAAACTCCTGGTTTCAAGTGATCCACCCACTTTGACCTCCCAAAGTGCTGGAATTACAGGTGGTAGCCACCACACCCGGCTGGAAGTTTGGTTTTTAAGAAGCCTTTTTCACATTTTTTTTCTCAGTGTCAAATTAGTCTCTAATGTTTTAATTTTATCTAGAACTCACTGAATTGTATAAGAAAAACAAAATCTCAGCCAGGTGCAGTGGCTCATGCCTGTAATGCCAGCAGTTTGTGCGCCTGTATTCCGAGCTATTTGGGAGGCTGAGGCAGGAGAATCGCTTGTACCCGGGAGGCAGAGGTGGCAGTGAGCTAAGATCACACCACTGAACTCCAGCCTGGGTGACAAGAGCCAAACTCCGTCTCAAAAAATAAAAGAAAAGAAAGTTATCCTTGGCATTTGAGTAAGTACATCAAAGCATAACTATTTTTAAAACATATATTGTTATGCAATATTGGGACAGCTGGACGTTCTGCTGTCATAGGAGTTTGTTCTTGCAGGCATTACTAAAACAGCTTCAAAACATCTTATGGCCATGGGTCGTGACTGGCAAGGAATGTGCCTTGCTGGTTTTAAGCTGGAGTTGATTTTAAAATGGTGTCGCCCTGGCTTTCCATGCTCCTGTTTCCTTAACCCCATGGTCAACTCTAGTTTTCAAGCAATCCAAAGTATCCTGATAAACCTGCATCCTTTCTCTCTATATATCCTCCCCATCCTCCTCCACCACATAGTAATGAAGTGACACTGTGAATTGAAGTAACACCCGTCAGTCTGGGCAAGGGAAGGATAAAAGAAGTTCGATGGAGAGGCTTTTATGGGAACAAGAATATCCTGTTAACCTAGTGGTGAAGAATCAAGGTAAACAGTGATACACCAGGACTATGTTTCAGGATTTATTCTTGAGCCAGTGCCAAGACTGTACGGGCAGTACCTGGCTTTCAAGTGGTGGAATTTCTTTCTTTCTTTTTAAATTTTATTTTATTTTATTTTTTTGAGACTGAGTCTCGCTCTGCCACCCAGGCTGGAGTGCAATGGCGCGATCTCGGCTCACTGCAACCTCCGCCTCCCAGGTTCAAGCGATTCTCCTGCCTCATCCTCCCAAGTAGCTGGGATTACAGGCACCCACCACCATGCCCAGCTAATTTTTTTGTATTTTTAGTAGAGACGGGGTTTCACCATGTTGGCCAGGCTGGTCTTGAACTCCTGACCTCAGGTGATCCATCCACCTCAGCCTCCCAAAGTGCTGGGATTATAGGTGTGAGCTACCGCGCTTGGCCTGGAATTTCTTACAAATACCTTAGAACAGTTGCCCAAGCTGAGTGTCGATATGAGCTTTCTTTTCTTATTGTCTTAGCTTGAAATTTATTTCCCCTTTGACTCAGGCAACTGCTCCCTAGGACAGAACCCCCAGTTTCCAGCCAATCCCTATTTTACATCTCATTTCAGGGCCCATTCAGGACACAGGGGAGAAGGGATGATGTATAAACCCATGGAGTTGCTCACTCTCCTCTTACCTCCTTGAGGCAGTAAGTGTTCCCAGCCCACATTCTATCTCCTCAGTAGTTTCCCTATCATTATGTAAGTCAGAGTTTATCCTGATCCCCAACTTGAAATAGACTGTCTGGGGTCACCAGGTTTGGATTGTGAAGGGACCCTGCCCTCACAGCAGCAGAGGCCTTGCTCCTGGCATTCAACATTAGCATTGTTTGTTATGGTGCTGTGCTTCCGGTACACATATGGGCTTGTGTCATAGGTTAAAAACTACTCAACATCCATTGTTTCTCTCCAAGGCAAAATGCATTCTAAGTTTCAACTGACTTCAGGTGAATTTGATGGACACTCCTGCCACTTAACTCTAAATTCTGACACCTACAGATTCCAGGAATTTAATTTTCCAAACACAAGAAAATCTTGGTCTTAATTGAATGGTTGGTTAGCACATTAGCTGGGCGTGGCAGCACATGCCTGTAGTCCCAGCTACTCAGGAGGCTGAGGCACGAGAATCTCTTGAATCTGGGAGGTGGAGGTTGCAGTGAGTGGAGATCACGCCACTGCACTCAGCCTAGGCGTCAGAGGGAGACTCTTTCTAAAAAAAAAAGAAAAGAAAAGAAAAAAAAAAAAAGGTTAGCACCTGCTGAGGTTAACATCTTTATTCCCTTACCCTCTGAAGACTTAGCCATGGTCACGACATTGAAATACTCTCTCACTAACCTGTATAACTGTTTTCACTGTCTTTTTCAAACAGCATTGAAAAAAAGTACAGTACCTATTCTATTTTTTTTTTTTTTGAAACAGAGTCTCTGGTATTCAGGCTGGAGTGCACTGGTGTGATCTTGGCTCACTGTAACCTCAAGCTCCTGAACTCAAGCAATTCTCCTGCCTTGGCCTCCCAAAGCACTGGGATTGCAGGTGTGAACTGCCACACCTGGCCCCCCGACTATTCCTGTATCAGAAATGTAACTCACCCACTCACCACCAGCCCACACTCTGGGTTCTCCCATCACTCCACTGCCTGCTCCTCGGCTGATCACAATGGAAGAAGAGATCATGGCACTTGTCATTGACAATGGCTCCAGCACATGCAAAGCTAGCTTTGCTGGGTATAGTTCCCCAGCCATGTTCCCCTCCATCACTGGGTATCCCTGGCACCAGGGCATGATGGTGGGCATAGGCCAGAAGGACTCCTACCTGGGTGATGAGGCCCAGAGCAAGTGCAGCATCCTGAGCCTGAAAGTGCCCCGTGGACCACGGCATCATCACCAACTGGGATGACATGGAGAAGATCTGGCACCACACCTTCTACGATTAGCTGCACGTGGCTCCCAAGGAGCACCCAGTGCTGCTGCCTGAGGCCCCTCTGAACCCCAGGGCCAACAGAAAGAAGATGACTCGGATTGAGACCTTCAACACCCCAGCAAGGTACATGGCCATCCAGGCTGTGCTGTCCCTGTACACCTCTGGTTACACCACTGGTATTATCATACACAGCTGAGACCCACATGGTGCCCGTCTACAAGGGCTATGCCTTCCCCCATGCCATCCTGCGTCTGGATGACTGGCACCTGACCAACCACCCCATGGAGATCTTCAGGGAGCCCAGCTACTGCTTCACCACCACAGCCAAACGGGAGATCTTGCATAACATCAAGGAGAAGCTGTGGAAATGGCCACCACAGCGTCCTCCTCCTCCCTGGAGAAGATCTAGGAGCTGTCCAAGTGGTTCCAGTGTCTGGAGGCGCTGTTCCAGCCCTCCTTCCTGGGTATGGAATCTTGTGGCATCCACCAGGCCACCTTCAACTCCATAAAGTGTGATGTGCACATCTGCAAGGACCTGTTTGCCAACGTGGTGCTGTCTGGTGACACCCCCGTGTACCTGGGCATCACCTACATGATGCAGAAGATCACGACCCTGCTGCCCAGCTCCAAGAAGATCATCACCTTCCCTGAGCGCAAGTCCTTGTGTGGCAGCTCCATCCTGGCCGCCTTCCAGCAGATGTGGATCATCAAGCAGGAGTAGGATGAAATCAAGCCCCTCCATCACCCACTGCAAATGCTTCTAAATGGACTGCAAGCAGACGCATGTCATGTGCTTCATGGATTAATGCAGAAGTATAAATTTGCCCCTGGCAAATGCATACACCTCATGCTAGCGAGCCTCAATAAACCAGAATAAGCCTTTCAAAAGAACTGGTCCTTGCAGCTTGTATATCAGCACCGGATTGTAGAACTTGGTGCTGATTTTGACTTCGTTAACCGTTCCCTTGGTATTTGTTTAATACCCTGTACATATCTTTGATTTATACCCTTAGTACATGTGGCTCAGTAACTTCATGGCTGAGGTGAGGACATGCTTGTGGGAGGGAAGTCTGTGGCTTGGTGGGTCTGTGTGACCTGCAGTCTCCTTATCTGTGCAGGTACTAAGGTGTCAGAGAGCTCAGTGTTCCAGGATTTTTTTTTTTTTTTTTTTTTTGAGACAGAGTTTCGCTCTAGTTGCCCACGCTGGAGTGCAATGGCGCAACCTCGGTTCACTACAACCTCCGCCTCCTGGGTCCAAGTGATTCTCCTGCTTCAGCCTCCCAAGTAGCTGGGATTACGGGCATGCGCCACCACACCCGGCTAATTTTGTATTTTTAGTAGAGACAGGGTTTCTCCATGTTGGTCAGGCTAGTCTCAAACTCCCGACCTTAGGTGATGCACTGCGCCCAGCCATTCCAGAATTTTTCTAGAGCCTGGCAAGAGCTCCTGAACCAGTTTCATTTCTGTCTTGCTGGTCTATTAGTGTTAAGTCTTGAGCTAGAAGCGGTTTACATTTACACCTGTAAATTTATTCATTCTTTTAATTTATGTAAGTTTTTTGTACATAATTCTCAATTTTTAAAGAGATGACCACAAATTTTGGTTTTCCACTGTTATTTACATAAGGAAAAATAAAGTGCTGCAGTAAACCAAAAAATAAATATAATTCGCTCTAACCTCTAGCTCCATTTTCAAAAGTCTGCATGAACTTCTTTAAATTAGTCCCATTAAAATGATAACACTACTCAGCAGAGTTTATTTTAAATTGTCTTCAAAACTATTTACTGAACTATTAGAAATTTTTTTTTTTTTTTTTATTTTTTTTTTATTTTTTATTTTTTATTGATCATTCTTAGGTGTTTCTTGCAGAGGGGGATTTGGCAGGGTCACAGGACAATAGTGGAGGGAAGGTCAGCAGATAAACAAGTGAACAAAGTTCTCTGGTTTTCCTAGGCAGAGGACCTTGCGGCCTTCCGCAGTGTTTGTGTCCCTGGGTACTTGAGATTAGGGAGTGGTGATGACTCTTAACGAGCATGCTGCCTTTAAGCATCTGGTTAACAAAGCACATCTTGCACCGCCCTTAATCCGTTCAACCCTGAGTGGATACAGCACATGTTTCAGAGAGCACAGGGTTGGGGGTAAGGTCACAGATCAACAGGATCCCAAGGCAGAAGAATTTTTCTTAGTACAGAACAAAATGAAGTCTCCCATGTCTACCTCTTTCTACACAGACACGGCAACCATCCGATTTCCCAATCTTTTCCCCACCTTTCTCCCCTTTCTATTCCACAAAACTGCCATTGTCTTCATGGCCCGTTCTCAATGAGCTGTTGGGTACACCTCCCAGACGGGGTGGTGGCCGGGCAGAGGGGCTCCTCCCTTCCCAGTAGGGGCGGCCGGGCAGAGGCGCCCCTCACCTCCCGGATGGGGTGGCTGGCCGGGCGGGGGGCTGACCCCCCCCACCTCCCTCCTGGACGGGTTGGCTGGCCGGGCGGGGGGCTGACCCCCCCACCTCCCTCCCGGACAGGGCGGCTGGCCCGGCGGGAGGGCTGACCCCCCCACCTCCCACCCAGACGGGGCGGCTGGCCGGGTGGGGGGCTGACCCCCCACCTCCCTCCCGGACGGGGCGGCTGGCCGGGCAGAGGGGCTCCTCACTTCCCAGTAGGGGTGGCCGGGCAGAGGCGCCCCTCACCTCCCGAACGGGGGCGGCTGGCCAGGCGGGGGGCTGACTCCCCCACCTCCCTCCCGGACGGGGCGGCTGGCCGGGCGGAGGGCTGACCCCCCCACCTCCCACCCAGACGGGGCGGCTGGCCGGGCGGGGGGCTGACCCCCCACCTCCCTCCCGGACGGGGCGGCTGGCCGGGCAGAGGGGCTCCTCACTTCCCAGTAGGGGTGGCCGGGCAGAGGCGCCCCTCACCTCCCGAACGGGGGCGGCTGGCCAGGCGGGGGGCTGACCCCCCCACCTCCCTCCCGGACGGGACAGCTGGCCGGGCAGAGGGGCTCCTCACTTCCCAGTAGGGGCGGCCGGGCAGAGGCGCCCCTCACCTCCCGGACGGGGTGGCTGGCCGGGCGGGGGGCTGACCCTCCCCACCTCCCTCCCGGACAGGGCGGCTGGCCAGGCGGGGGGCTGACCCCCCACCTCCCTCCCGGACGGGTCGGCTGGCCGGGCAGAGGGGCTCCTCACTTCCCAGTAGGGGCGGCCGGGCAGAGGCGCCCCTCACCTCCTGGACGGGGCGGCTGGCCAGGCGGGGGGCTAACCCCCCCACCTCCCTCCCAGATGGGGCAGCTGGCCGGGTGGGGGGCTGACACCCCCACCTCCCTCCCGGACGGGGCGGCTGGCCGGGTGGGGGGCTGACCCCCCCACCTCCCTCCTGGACGGGGCGGCTGGCCGGGCAGAGGGGCTCCTCACTTCCCAGTAGGGGCAGCCGGGCAGAGGCGCCCCTCACCTCCCGGACGGGGGCGGCTGGCCAGGCGGGGGGATAACCCCCCCACCTCCCTCCCGGATGGGGCGGCTGGCCGGGCAGGGGGCTGACCCCCCCACCTCCCTCCCGGACGGGGCGGCTGGCTGGGTGGGGGGCTGACCCCCCCACCTCCCTCCTGGACGGGGCGGCTGGCCGGGCAGAGTGGCTCCTCACTTCCCAGTAGGGGCGGCCGGGCAGAGGCGCCCCTCACCTCCCGAACGGGGGCGGCTGGCCAGGCGGGGGGGTAACCCCCCCACCTCCCTCCCGGACGGGGCGGCTGGCCGGGCAGGGGGCTGACCCCCCCACCTCCCTCCCGGACGGGGCGGCTGGCCGGGCGGGGGGCTGACACCCCCACCTCCCTCCCGGACGGGGTGGCTGGCCGGGTGGGGGGCTGACCCCCCCACCTCCCTCCCGGACGGGGCGGCTGGCCGGGCAGAGTGGCTCCTCACTTCCCATTAGGGGCGGCCAGGCAGAGGCGCCCCTCACCTCCCGAACGGGGGCGGCTGGCCAGGCGGGGGGCTAACCCCCCCACCTCCCTCCCGGACGGGGCGGCTGGCCGGGCAGGGGGCTGACCCCCCCACCTCCCTCCCGGACAGGGCGGCTGGCCGGGCGGGGGGCTGACCCCCCCACCTCCCTCCCGGACGGAGCGGCTGGCCGGGCAGAGGGGATCCTCACTTCCCAGTAGGGGTGGCCGGGCAGAGGCGCCCCTCACCTCCCGGACAGGGCGGCTGGCCGGGCGGGGGGCTGATCCCCCCACCTCCCTCCCGGACGGGGTGGCTGCCGGGCGGAGACGCTCCTCACTTCCCAGACGGGGTGGCTGCTGGGCGGAGGGGCTCCTCACTTCTCAGACGGGGCGGCTGCGGGGCGGAGGGGCTGCTCACTTCTCAGACGGGGCGGTTGCCAGGCAGAGGGTCTCCTCACTTCTCAGACGGGGCAGCCGGGCAGAGACGCTCCTCACATCTCAGACGATGGGCGGCCGGGCAGAGACGTTCCTCACTTCCTAGATGGGATGGCGGCCGGGCAGAGACGCTCCTCACTTTCCAGACTGGGCAGCCAGGCAGAGGGGCTCCTCACATCCCAGACAATGGGCGGCCAGGTGGAGACGCTCCACGCTTCCCAGACGGGGGGTCCGCCGGGCAGAGGCTGCAATCTCGGCTCTTTGGGAGGCCAAGGCAGGCGGCTGGGAGGTGGTTGTAGCGAGCCGAGATCACGCCACTGCACTCCAGCATGGGCGCCATTGAGCACCGAGTTAATGAGACTCCGTCTGCAATCCCGGCACCTCGGGAGGCTGAGGCTGGCAGATCACTCGTGGTTAGGAGCTGGAGACCAGCCCGGCCGACACAGCGAAGCCCCGTCTCCACCAAAAAAATACGAAAACCAGTCAGGCGTGGCGGCGCGCGCCTGCAATCGCAGGCGCTCGGCAGGCTGAGGCAGGAGAATCAGGCAGGGAGGTTGCAGTGAGCTGAGATGGCAGCAGTACCGTCCAGCTTCGGCTCGGCATCAGAGGGAGACCGTGGAAAGAGAGGGAGAAGGAGACCTTGGGGAGAGGGAGAGGGAGGGGGAGAGGGAGAGGGAGAGGGAGAGGGAGAGGGAGAGGGAGAGGGAGAGGGAGAGGGAGAGGGAGAGGGAGAGGGAGAGGGAGAGGGAGAGGGAGAGGGAGAGGGAGAGGGAGAGGGAGAGGGAGAGGGAGAGGGAGAGGGAGAGGGAGAGGGAGAGGGAGAGGGAGAGGGAGAGGGAGACCGTGGGGAGAGGGAGAGGGAGAGGGAGAGGGAGAGCGAACTATTAGAAATTTGTCAGACACTAGGCCATGCACCAAGAGCAAATAGGATATTCTGAGTCCTTATGCTTATGAAATTTATCATCCTTAGAAGTGAGGAAGTAGAGTCAGGCATTTAACTAACTTTTTTTTTTTTTTTTTTTTTTTTTTTTTGGGACGGAGTCTCACTCTGTCAGCCAGGCTGGAGTGCAGTGGCGGGATCTCGGCTCGCTGCAAGCTCCACTTCCCGGGTTCACGCCATTCTCCTGCCTCAGCCTCCTGAGTAGCTGGGACTACAGGCGCCCGCCACTGTGCCCGGCTAATTTTTTGTATTTTTAGTTAGAGACGGGGGTTTCACCGTGTTCTCCATCTCCTGACCTCATGATCCGCCTGCCTCAGCCTCCCAAAGTGCTGGGATTACAGGCGTGAGCCACCACACCCTGCTATTAACTTTTAAATATGTATACATTTAGGAGATAATGGAAATGAAATGCTATCTGATTTTGAAGGGAAGAACTGATGTTTAGAAAAGTGGGCTTTATATAGAACCGCTACTTACATTCTTTTAAAAATCTTACTGTCACCAGGCATGGTGGCTCACACCTGTAATCCTGTAATCCCAGCATTTTGGGAGGTTGAAGCAGGAGGATCACTTGAGGCCAGGAGTTCCAGACCAGCCTGGGGAACACAGTGAGACCCCATCTCTCCAAAAAAAAAAAAAAAAAAAAAAAAAAAAAATAGCCAGGCACGTCAGCATGCACCTGTAGTCCCAGCTACTCACGAGGCTAAGAGGCAGGAGGATCATTTGAGCCTGGGAGTTCGAGGTTGCAGTGAGCCGCCATCGTGCCATTGCACTCCAGCCTCGGTGACAGAGTGAGGCCCTGTCCCAAGAAAAATAAAAAGCTTATTGTGAAAATACATGTTCAGAAAAGTATACAGAAGATGTACAGCTCACTTTATTACAGAGCAACTATCAAGATCTTTAAATGTAGAACATTACCAGCATTGCAGAAGCTCTCCTCATGCCCCCTCCAAATCATTACTCCTACCTTTATCATAAATCAAGTGTCCTATATGCATGGGTCTGTTTCTGAGCTCTTTTGTTCCATTAGTCTGTCTATCCTTGTGACAAGCTACACTGTCTGTCCAATAGAAAAATTCTCCCACCTTGTTTTTCTCCTTGACTGTCTCGGCTACTCCTCGTCCTCTGCATTTTCATTTAACTTTTACAATCAGTTTGTTGAATTTCACACACACAAACTTGAGTTTTTGACTGGGATTTACTGAATTTATACATCAGTTTGAAGTTGAGATTGTTAACAGTATTAGGAGTTAACAAACTTTTTTCTTAAAGGGTTAGATAAGTATTCTAAGCTCTGTGGGCTGAGGCAGAATTGGAGATATTATATACTTACATAACCATTTACAAAACATAAAAACCGGCCAGGTGCGGTGGCTCACACCTGTAATTCCAGCACTTGTGGGAGTCCATGGTGGGAGGATCACTTGAGCCTAAGAGTTTGAGACCAGCCGGGACAACATGGCAAAACCCTGTCTCTACTAAAAATACAAATTAGCCGGGCGCACTGGCACATGCCCGTGTTCCCAGCTACTCAGGAGGCCGAGGTGGGAGGCTCACCTGAGCCTGGGAGGTTGAGGCTGCAGTGAGCTGTGATTGTGCCACTGCACTCCAGGCTAAGTAACAGAGTTAAGATCCTGTCTCATAAAAAAAAAAAGTAAAAACTATTTTTAGCTTGAAAGTTTCTGAGCCTCAATAGGTACTGGCTGAATGAATTTGGCCTGTGGGCTATAGTTTCCTGGCCCCATGAATTTGTTTTCTTTTACTTTCTCTCAGTAATGTCATATAAGGTTTTGTGTTGTGGTCTTACCTATCTACTGTTAGTTATGTCTAACCCCTAGTTTTCTAATTCTCTCCTCAGTTGTGCCTAAGCTGCCGTTAAAGCATTCCAGTGAACTTTAAATTTAGAGACAGGGGCTCACTGTTGCCCAGGCTTGAGTATAGTGGCATCATCATAGCTCACTGAAGCTTCTTACTCCTGGGCTCAAGTGATCCTCTCACCTCAGCCTCAAAAGTAGCTGGGACTACAAGCAGGTGCCACCACACCCAGCTATTTTATTTGTTTTTTGTAGAGACAGGGTCTCACTATGTTGCCCATGCTGGTTCCACTGTATTTTTTCTTTAGTTGAGACGGAATCTCTCCCTGTCCCAGGCTGGAGTGCAGTGGCACGATCTCGGCTCACTGCAACCTCCGCCTCCTGGGTTCAAGCGATTTTCCTGCCTCAGCCTTTGGAGTAGCTGGGATTGCAGGCATGCACCACCATGCCTGGCTAATTTTTGCATTTTTAGTAGAGACAGGGTTTCACATTGGCCAGGCTGGTCTTGAACTCCTGACCTCGTGATCCGCCGGCCTCGGCCTCCCAAAGTGCTGGGATTATGGGCATGAGCCACCATGCCCAACCAAGTTTCCACTGAATTCTTAATTTTGATTATTGGATTCTTACAAATTCTAGAATTCACTTTTTTAAAAAACATGTTCATGTAGCTGCTGAATTCCCAAACTAGTGTCTCTCCTTGAACATGGTAAGCAGTTTTTAGTCTGATAGCGCCGATGTCTCCAGCCACTGTGGGCCTGCTATCGTCTCACGTGCCTGGTTACATCTTGTTGTACTCAGGATATTGTATTAGCAAAATTGTAGAAATAATCTGGGTTTAGGATAATAACATCCTCTAGAGAGGGGTTTTGTTTGCTTATCCAAAGAGTTTGGGCAAACTACCACTCTGGGATCACCTTAATCTAATTTCAAGGATTAAGATCCGTAATCGGAGGCTGGGCTGCAGTCCCGAGAGCCTGTTTCCTACACCGCCTCACCCTTATTCCTGGGGTGCAAAAGACTGAGGGCTTCAACCAAAAGTGAGTAACACCACCAAGTCCATCGCCCTTTCACAGGCCCCATCCCCTACTTCTGAAAGGCTGCTAAAATCACTGCTAAGCCTCTGAATCGCCTCCAAGTTTGGCAAATGCTCCCAGGAGAACGGTGGCCCTCACACCAAGCCCACCTCCCAGGGTTCCCATCTCCTCTGCTGTCCTGGTTTAGCAATTCTTCAAAGTCATGTCGGCTCTCTTGGTGTGTTCACACAGATTTCTAAAGTATTTTGTCCAGCCTTTCTAGTTAACCAGTGAGCCGGGTAGTCCAAAGGACCTATCCACCATTATCAGAAGCAGAAGTCCTCATAGTTACTCAGTTACCTGTGTAGCCTCATATACAACACGGTGACAATTTGTGAAATGTCAGTACACCACTGCCCATCTTTGATTCCATGTTTTTGTAAAACAACAGACAATTATGTGGAAACAATCAGGCTTTCACAAAATCAACTGCTCTCCCCAATAGAAAACGGAAGTTTCTATACTCGCAGCAGAAAGCACACGTTGCCTCTATCTACCCACAGCAAATAGCAGCTGATTCACAAGTATGTACTGAGAGCCTATTATGTGTGAGGGAAATGAAGAAATGACATTTGCATTTTATAGCTGACTAGATAATCAGTTGGTTGACCTTAAGCTAAACCCCAAGGTTCAGGTTTCAGCTCTCCTTTGTTTTTTCAATTTATATATTCTTCCCAAGGACATGCAGAAATCTAATTTCCATTGCTTAAATGCCTTTATTTCTTTCAGATCAAACTGAAAAGGCAGAATAGCAACCTGATATTTTTGGCTACTAGGGCAACATTTGGCAGTTCTTGAAAAAGGAAATAGAAATGACCGATACGTATATAAAAGTTTCACTAGAAATAAAATAAATGCAAATTAAAACAATGAAATACTATGGTTTCCTATTCAAGTCGCTATATATTTTTTTGTTGTTACTGTTGTTGTTTGTTTGAGACAGGGTCTCACTCTGTTGCCCAGGCTGGAGTGCCAGTGGTGTGATCTTGGCTTACTGCAGCCACCATCTTCGGGGCTCAAGTGATCCTCCCACCTGAGCCTCGCAAGTAGCAGGGACTACAGGTATACACCACCATGCCCAGGTAATTTTGTTCATTTTTTAAATAGAGATGGGGTCTCACTATGTTGCCCAGGCTAGTCTCAAACTCAATTTAAAAAATGCTTAGCTTAGGTTCTGGCTTGTGATGTGAGGGGCCATGTGCCCCTAGAGGCATCTACTTGGGTTTTGCTCCTGACTTGAGTGGATAACTCTGTTTTTCTGCACATGCCATAACGATGGACATGTGACCGTTTGTCGGAAAAACACAGTTCTCTCAATTGCTTACTAAAGCTCATTCAGGCTAATTGGAGAAGGAAGCCATCTTTCCAGGGGAGTAGGTTGGTTGCAAAACTGTGCCCAAGGCCAGCTTGCACTGCAGTCGGGGAGCCCTTAGAAAGTTTGGGGGTAAAGGAATGAGGAAGCAACTAGAAAACAATGGAAGGGACTTCAGATGGTAAGGTTTCTGTTTAGTACTTATTTCAATTGTAGGCCTCCTGAATAGCAGAGGTGGTGACAGGAGGATACCTGAAACCTTGGTTATATAATAAACTTCCTTCTACGACAGTGAGTCATTTCAGAATAGAAATGATGGAATAATTGGAAATCAAGTTGAAGGCTTAAACAAGTCTGCTGATATCAAACTGTTAGAGCAGCCCCGGAGCTATGGAAATTTGTATCCATGCATCTGGATGGAAGTTTGTATCCTGGGTTGGCACAGAGATTCCAGTTGAACCAAAACTCCATGAGGACCACGCCCAGTAGGTTCAGTAAATGATACTATCCATTAAAGAAGTCTTGCCTACGAACAAAGGAAGAAAGTTACTTGTCCAGATGAGGCAAATTATAAACTTTTGTATAATGTGGCAAAGGCCTAACCCTCAATATCCTACACCCTCCACTCTCATTCTAAGAGAGCCTGAGTAAACAGCCAGGGCTGGGTTTTCCTTGAATGGCTGCCAGATGGGGTTAAAATCTGCTTCGCACCTTCTAGGCTGCAGCAGTGAGGAGCTAATATAAAAAGAAACTACAAGATTTCAAGGGAAGAGGGACCACACCCATCTTCACAATAAAATGTCATTCTCAACCTAGAGCAGAGGTGCTCAAACATGGTATTAGAGATGCATCCAAAGTAATGTTTCTGGTTAGTGGTTTGAATACTGAGTTTTGAAAATGCTTTACTTTTAGAAAGAATAAATTACTGTAGATCACAAGGGTAGCCATACAACAAAGTCACTCTCAGATATTTGTATGCCTTCTTGAATGAGAAAAAGGCAGACTTTCAACTATTAGTACATAAGCATCTTTTGTTATGTGTCATCATAGCTAAAAGGTTGAATACTGCTCTTCTAGAGCAAGAAAAAGAGGGAGCCCCTGGGCAAAACAGAGTCTAGGGAGAATGCCAGGGAAGAGATGAGATTTTTGGAGGTAAGCACAGTGTCCCAAAACTGGGGGAAAAGGGAGCTTAGGAAATGTGATACAAAGTGAACTAAGCAGGAGGCATGTACTTGAGGCTTTAGGAAACAGGATTAACCCTCTGCATGTTCAAGTGGACATGCTGGTACTCAGTATTTATATTAGCACAGACAAGAAGGCAGCGGAACAGTTATACCACGTTAAAGGCCAGTTCCTGTGGGGAGTAGGTTTATCTTTGGAGGTGGAGCTGAGTACCCCTCCCCTCAGTTACTCATGGGAAACTCGTTCCAAGGCCACATAGAAACTGTTCTTGTCATCTAGGCAATGCCAGCCAATTGGTCCAATTTCACAGTCTGCGCAGACCAGAAACTTGATGTTGCCCACGTCCTTGGTGAAGCCCACATTCTCAAAAATGAACATGTCCTCAACCAGCCAGTGTTCCTGGAGGAGATCGCCATCAGGATTGCTGCCGTCAGACAGAGCTGGCTTCTTTCTCATGGAGGGAAGGAAAAGCTGCAGTGGGAGAGAACATAAAGAACGCAGAAGTTGAACTGGCCCAGTTCCATCAACACCCCCGTTCTAGGTACACTTCACATTGCTCCCTAGCAGGAATGACAAAAAAAGAAAAGCCCTCTCGTTAAGCTGTAGACGATGATGCTGGGTGGCTCTTCTTTGCCTCTGGTCTCTGCCCTGATTCTTTTTTTTTTTTTTGTGAGACAGATTCTCCCACTGTCGCCCAGGCTGGAGTGCAGTTGCGCGATCTCAGCTCACTGCAACCTCCACCTCCTGGGTTCACGCCATTCTTCTGCCTCAGCCTCCCGAGTAGCTGGGACTACAGGTGCCCGCCACCACGCCTGGCTAATTTTTTGTATTTTTTCTTTAGTAAAGATGGGGTTTCACCGTGTTAGCCAGGATGATCTCGATCTCTTGACCTCGTGATCTGCCTGCCTCAGCCTCCCAAAGTGCTGGGATTACAGGCGTGAGCCTGATTCTTAAGAGAAATGAAAGAGGGGCACCAGCTGGGTGGTCTGGGAACTTGGTTTCACTGCTGTCCTCAACATGGGCCCCACACGGTCCTAGTTTCCCCGGCTCATTATGCTTCAGGCACACTGGCTTTCTTGCCTTCCTCAACAGCATTAGTCTGTTCTGCCCTCAGATCTTGGCATGGCTAGCTCCTCCTCAGTAGTCAGCTCAAACGTAGCCTTCTCAGGAGGTCTTCTCTAACCAAACCACCTGAATTAGCTTTACTTACTGCCCACTGTATTTGTTTAAATAGTTTTATTGAGGTATAATTGACATATGAACTGCACATATTTAAATGCACATCAGCTTGGGCAACATAATGAGACCTAGTCTCTACAAAAAGTAGTTTGAAAAAATTAGCCAGGGCTAGGCGTGGTGGCACACACCTGTAATCCCAGCACTTGGGAGGCTGAAGCAGGAGGGTCGCCTGAGCTCAGGAGTTCAAGACCAGCCTAGGCAACATAGTGAGACCCCCATCTCTACAAAAAACACAAAAATTAGCAGGCTGTGGTAGTGCACACCTGTAGTCCCAGCCACTCATGGGGCTGAGGTAAGAGGATCACTTGAGCCCAGGAGGTGGTTGAGGCTGCAGTGAGCTGAGATCACACCACTGCTCTCCAGCCTGGGCGACAGAGTGAGACTCTGTCTCAAAAAAAAAAAAAAAAAAAAAAATTAGCTGGGCATGGTGGCAAGTGTCTGTAGTCCCAGCTACTCAGGAGGCTGAGGTGAGAGGATCACTTGAGCCAGGGAGATTGAGACTACAGTGAGCCAAGATCATGCCACTGTACTCCAACCTGGATGACAGAGTGAGATCGTCTCAAAAAGTAATAAAATAAAATGCACAGCTTATTTCACTTTAGCACATGTATACTGGTGAAACCATTATCATAATCAAGATAATGAACACATTCATTTCCCCTGGAAGTCTCTTCATGCCACTCCTGTTTCCTTATTGCTTATTTTCTGAAATTATCGTATTAATTTATTGGCTTACTTATTTACCACGTGTCTACCTCAACTAGAATATCAGCTCCTGGAAAGCAAGGAGCTTACTTTGTTCATTACTAGATCTCTAGTGCTTAGAATAGCAACTGGTATAGAGCAGGATCTCAACTATTTGTTAAGAGAATGAACATAGAATATCTGGCTTTGATCTATTCCATCACTATTAGGGATATACTGGATTTATCTTATAAAAAGAAAAATCTAGTTCTACAATTTGGAATTATTAGCTCTAGGATGCTTGTACCCTCCAACCTATATGACTTCTCAATCATTAGGAGAAGGCCTCTGGCACGCACACACACAATTGCTTTAATTTCTTCAATATGGATAGTGTATACACTCTTAGCTATCCCAGACTACCGCAAAATATCATGCCAGCCAAGTTTGTTACCCCTCTGCTCCTCATATGGCTGCTGTAATATCACTTATTTCCCATTTCCCACCCCACGATATACTTGTAATTAGAGATGGGGTCTCTCTACGTTGCCCAGGCTGGGTTTGAACTCCTGGGCTCAAGCAATCCTCCAGCCTCAGTCTCCCAAGTAACTGGGGTTACAGTACAAGCCATTGTGTAATACTGTTACTCCAGTCATTCTTTTCGCCTCATGTTAAAGGTGTCCTTAACACTTTGTTCTACCTTAAACAAAAACAGCAACAAGTAGAGGCAAAGAGAGTTAGGAATCAAAATTAACGAACCAGGAAACCTGAATTCCAGTCGCATCTGTAACTTTCTGTGGGCCTCAATTTTCCTAAATGTATTTCTGGCTTATCCCCTATACTGTAGGTGTGAAATCTCACATATCTTCACATAGATGGAGTAAACTTCAGTGGACTAGTTAAGACATCTAACCAATCAACCAAGAATTCGGTGTGTCCAACAAAACAGAAAACTGACTAAAGCATTAGTGTTCAGGAGGTGCCCAACAAAAGATCACCACCTTCCCTCTCTCGGTTCCCATTTGTAGCACAAAGCATCACCTGTCCAGTTGTCTCTCCTTTGATTTGTGATTTAAAGGTACTACTATAATTAATGGTCCCTTCAAGGCATCATATTGGGTCCTGTTTGCTCTATTCCTCAACATTCCCATTTTAACTTAGATCATCTAAGTCAGGCCCACAAGACTATACTTATATATATGCATATGTATGTGCATCTCTGCCTGGATCTCAACCTATTCACTGCAATGCCAAGGACCATTGCTAGGGCCAGGAGATTAGCTATAACATCCGGAATGTAATGAGGCTTTCTGGATAGACTACTGGGGATGGCAACAAAAAAATTAGTATGTAATTTGAGGCAAACTCAACTTGGTGCGAAGTTGCCAGTGAGATCCCTGACCAGATGGGTTGGTTACCTTTGTTCTGTCAGGACCCCAGCGAATCCTGGACAGCCTCTTCAGAAATAGACAGAACACCACAACTCAGTGAGACTCTGCTGATATACTACTAACAGCACCCTTTTAAAAATAAAATACTACCTTTCTCATTATAAAAATACATTTTCATTATAGAAAACTTGGCAAGCATGCTATAATACAGATGAGAATAAAAACTGTTACAATACAGAGTACACTTCTGTTAACTTTTTCGTAATTTTTTCCCTTCTGGGAGTTACTTGTGTTGTTTTCAAAACACATCCGAAAATTCTCTGATAATCCTTCCACCAAGAGTGGAGTCCATACCCCTCTCCTTTGGTCTGGGCAGGCCATGGTGATTGCTTGACGAATATATGCAGTGGAAGTGACAGGCTGGTTAGAAAATGGCATGCAACTTTTGCCATTTCTCATGGGACACTTGCGCGGGGAGCCTTCAGCCACTGTGTTAGAAGTCCGGCTATCCTGAGGGTGCCATGTGGAGACCAGGCTGGGGGGTCCATGTAGGGACGGAGGTGGCCCCAAATCCTGTTCCAGTGCTCAGGTGTGTGAGCCCTCCCAGCCCACAGGCAGACGCATGACGGAATGACCTTTCTGACTGCCATCACATCAGAGACCCCCAGTGAGAAATGCCTCGCTAAACCCAGTCGACCCCTAAATTCCTGAGCAAAATACATCATTGTTCGGGCCGGGCACAGTGGCTCATGCCTGTAATCCCAGCACTTTGGGAGGCTGAGGTGGCCGGATCACCTGAGGTCAGGAGTTCAAGACCAGCCTGGCCAACATGGCGAAACCCCCATCTCTACTAAAAAAATGCAAAAAATTAGCTGGGCATGGTTGGGGCACCTGTAATCCCAGCTACTCGGGAGGCTGAGACTGGAGAATCTCTTGAACTCAGGAGGCGGAGGTTAGGTGAGCAGAGATCGTGCCACTGCACTCCAGCCTGGGCAACAGAGTGAGACTCTATCTCAAAAAAAAAGAAAAAAAAGAAAAGAAAGAAAAAGATGCTTAACAGCAACCCTGGCTTCTACCCACTAGAAGCCAGTAGCACACCTCCCTCATTCTGACAACTAAAAATGTCTCTAGATATTGCTACATGTCCTTTGGAGGTCTGGGGATGCGGGAGGAATCCAGAAACACACTACTTTAGACTAAAGAACTCTGGAATATAAGATACAGTAAGTGCTAGGCCCTGGATCACCTCAAAGGTAGGATTGGCAGTCTAGTTCTCCAATTGTTCCCATCTGCAGACTACTAGGCTATTCCACCGGGTGGAGCGAGAGAGAAAGCTGTAGGCCACCTCAAGCCAGACTCCTTACACCTTTCTGCAGGCTTAACGGCTGGGAGCGCTCCTTTAACACCTGCAGAGATGAGTAACAGCCCTGCTGTAATTGCCCTAATGGTGGTTTATCTGCAATATGTCACAGTTACGACAAAAAAGAGCTACCCCGAACCTTTACGGGGTTTACCCCAAAGCTTTAGTTAAGGAGCTCAGCATCTCAGAAGCTGCTTGTTCTCTCTAAGGATGGAACTGTTTTTCCCCACCTTAAAATGTGTGACACAGAGCAGGGAAAGGACTAATAAATAACTGGTTAGAATCTTCCATGAAATTTTCTACCTTCTATTTACATCATGTCCTAGAAGTTATATTTTTGCTGAAATTAGTATTTGAGAAAACAAAGGACCAAACAATTAGGACTGAGAGTAAGGAGAACACTGGGTTGGATTACAGCTGAGTTGCTCCAGTCCAGAAAAAGGGATAGGATTCTTCCAACAGTTCTTTCTCAAGAAATGGGAAATTTCCAGAAATATTGAAGCCATTGTTAAAAAACACAACCCCCCCCAAAAAAAACCCACCTTTTTGCCTTTTTAAAAGAGGGAAAACATTTTAAAACACATAAAATGCATTAAAAAAATTCTTAGGCCCCTTTCTAGAATAGGGGCCACTGTGTTCGTTGAGAAACGAAAAGAAATGTTAACATATATAATTTAACTTGCTCACATAATTTTTGGCAAAATCAGCTTAAAATAGTATCAAACAAGAATTAAGAATTTTGACTGGTTGGAAGCTGCAGTGAGTCATGCTTTTGACAGAGCACAAGGGGGAACGGGGAACGGGGAGGGGAGTGGAGGGGGGAAGGGAAGGGGGGAAAGGAAAGGGGGGAAGGGAGGGGAGGGGGAGGGAATGGGAGGGGAGTGGGAAGGGAAGGGAGGGGAGGGCAGGGCAGGGCAGAAGGTAGGTCCTGCCGGGCGGAGCGGCTCACCTGGCCAACATGCTGAAACCCCATCTCTACTAAAAATACAAAAATTAGCTGGGCATGGTGGCGTGCACCTGTAATCCCAGCTACTTGGGAAGCTGAGGTAGGAGAATCACTTGAACCCGGGAGGCGGAGGTTGCAGTGAGCCGAGATCATGCCACTACACTCCAGCCTCGACAATAGAGTGAGACTCCATCTCAAAAACAAAACAAAACAAAAGAAAGATCCTGGCCAGGCACGGTGGCTCATACCTGTAATCCCACCACTTTGGGAGGCCAAGGTGGATGAATCACTTGAGCCCAGGAGCTGGAGACCAGCCTGAGCAATACAGTGAGCGCGTCTATGTTCTGTTCTTTTTTTTTTCTTTTTCTTTTTTTTTTTTTTTTTTTGAGACGGAGTCTCGCTCTGTCATCCAGGCTGGAGTGCAGTGGTGCAATCTTGAACTTCTGCCTCCCGGGTTCAAGCGATTCTTGCCCCTCAGCCTCCCAAGTAGCTGGGATTACAGGTGCCCACCAACACGCCCAGATAATTTTTGTATTTTTAGTAGAGATGGGATTTCACCATGTCGGCCAGGCAGTTGTTGAACTCCTGACCTCAAGTGATCTGCCCAACTCAGCTTCCCAAAAGAGCTGGGATTACAGGTGTGGGCTATGATTTTTTTTTTTTTTTTTAAGAAAAAACAATTAAGAATTTTAAAACAAACTATAAACTCCATTTAGAAGTCTCTTAATTTATGTCAGTTTATAAAATTAGACAAAACCTTGCCATGGAAAAGGAGTATGGGAACTAACCTATATTATGGGCTATATACTCAGCACAGTGCTAAGTGCTTTTATACAAATTCTTCCCTCTATCATCATCTTCATTTTACAACAAGCTTGTCCAACCCGCGGCCGGCATATGGCTCAGAAAGGCTTTGAATGCGGCCCAACACAAATTCGGAAACTTTCTTAAAACATTACGAAATTTTTTTTTTTTTGCAATTTTTTTTTTTTAAGCTCATCAGCCATCATTAGTGTATTTTGTGTGGCCCAAGACAAGTCTTCCAATACGGCCCAGGGAAGCCAAAAGACTGGACACCCCTGTTTTACACAATAAGCAACCTGCATCTCATGGAGGTTAAATAACTTTTTTTTTTTTTTTTTTTTTGAGATGGAGTCTCGCTCTGTTGCCCACACTGGAGTGCAGTGACTCAATCTCCGCTCACTGCAACCTCGGCTTCCCAGGTTCCAGCGATTCTCCTGCCTCAGCCTCCCGAGTAGCTGGGATTACAGGCTTGTGCCACCACGCCCAACTAATTTTTGTATTTTTTTTTTTAGTAGAGATGGGGTTTTGCCATGTTGGCCAGGCTGGTCTCACACTCCTGACCTCAGGTGTTCCGCCCGCCTCGGCCTCCCAAAGTGCTGAGATTACAGGCATGAGCCACCGCGCCCAGCCTAACTCTTTTAATGTTAATGAATGATAGTCAGGACTCAATTCCATGTATGTTTCAATTCCAAGATCCATGTTCTTTCCACTGACTCCATAATGCCACTAACTTCGTAAAATTAATTGAGAACTCTACTCCTAAACCTTGAAGTCTTAAAAGAACCCCGGGACCTCCACCAATCTCTAGATCAAAAGTCATCAAAATACCTACAAAACAACAGACACAGATTCCCTTTTTTCCTCCTTTGATGAAAGGCTGTTTTGGAGGAATGGGTGCCTCTTGCTCTTCTACTAGACATTACACTTCACCATCTGTTCAAGCACGTGAAATAATAAAATGATCTGCATATTTTTAGAAATAATTTTGAATGATAGGATGTGTCTATGGTTGAAATGACATTATATTTGCACTTCAACACAGTTTACCGAAATAAATTTTTTTTTTCAATTTTCTCACTTGCGATGATGGTGGTAGGAAGGGTATTAAAATCCCTAAACTGAAGGGAAGAAAAAAGTTTTTCTTCGAAATTTACTTCCAGGACGTCAGGGATCTACTGCACTTGAAATATGATTCATCTGGAAAACCAGAGGCTTCCAGTGCCTCGGTAAAGTGGGTAGGTTACCAGGGTTATTTTGCCGCGTCCCCAACACCAGTTGTTCCTGAGGATCCTCTGTGGAGCAGATAGGTGTCCGTCATAAATGAGACGGTGAATTCAGGACTGGCGGGTGAGGTCTAAAGTGGGACAGGAACCCAGCAACACCCGCGGTGAGCGGCGGCCGAGAGGCACCTGCCGGGTCCTGCAAGCTGGCGGGAGCTCCGAGAGCCGGAATGGGGCGCCTCCCTTCCACGCGCCCGCGGAGCACCCGCCCTGGACGGCGGCGGGGCGCACGGCCCGCGCTCGAAGCGGCCCCGGGGGCAGAGGGCCGGGCTGGCTGGGCCGGGTGGCCCAGAGAAGGGTTCCCGCGGCAAAAGATGCCGGGGCGGGACCCGGTTCCCTCCCTAGCCTTCAACGGCCCCAGGGGCGGAGCCTCGCCGAGCTGAGGCCGGAGGGGCGGGGCTTAAGGCCGCGCGAGGAGGGCGCGGTCGCCGGAAATTGAGGAGCCGGGGTTCAGATTCTGACTGCGGCGGCTCGTCGGGGAGACTGTGGGTGTAAACGGCCTCCAACCTGCCTCCCTACCTGTCGGCGAGAGAAGAGAGCGGTCCCTGGCTGCAGCACCCGGGAGCCGCAACGCTGGCACAGCACCGCCTTCCGGTTTCGGCCCTCGTCTGACACTAACTCGCTCAGCTGCTCCGCTGGTTCCATTGCCGCTGCCGCCACAGGCTCCTCAGCCACGGCTGCGCAGACGCTGTCTCTGCTGGCTCGTTCTTCACTGCGCTGGCGCGGCTTGGCAGAGGCGGGGCGGCGAGCGGACGGTCACTATGTCTCTGCGCAGGCGCCCGCTTCCCCGCTCTGGCCTCTACTGCGCAAGCGCCTTCATTCATTGCTTAAGTGGCTAGGTGTCGGCAGGCTTTGTGACAGGGACACCTCTTGGCACCAGTGACACATCTCCATACCCACCTGGTCACTGGGCTTCACTTAATATTAAAACCTAGACAAATCATTAGGTTGACCTTACTGTTTAGTTTTCTGAGATCTGAATTTAGTCTCCTGAATAAATGGGGACATTATTGGGGGCAATGTTTAGGGAATCTGGGTCGGACTTCCCATCAAGTTTTAGCCACATTAGCTTCTTCTATAGGAAACTACTTAGAGGGGCATGTATCTTTTCGGTATTGGAAAAAGATGCGTGGAAACTTTAATTGCTGGTCTCTTCTACTCATTGTGACCATTTACTATGCGGCAAAATGTGTCAAAGCGCCTTTAGAAACTTACTAAATCATCAGTTTCCTTACGGGGTCGGCACGCTTGTGCACAAAATGAGAAAGGTAAAGATCAGAAAGGTTGCAGCACAACTCTAAAGCCACTGCTCTTAATTAACTAGGATTGTCAGGAAAGCAAGATTATTTCAGACAGAACAGCATTATATATGAACAAGGGTGAGAACAAATTTAGGAATGGTTAGTAGACCACTGTGGCTGACCCACATTACACGTGGGGAGAAGTGGTAGTAGAGGTAGGTAAGGCAGAGTGGGCCCAGAGCTCCATGGCTTTAATGTCATGCTAAGGAATTTAACATTAATAACATGAACAGTGGGAATCTGTGGAATTTTAGGCCAGAAATAACTGTTCGATATTTACTGTCTGCTGTATGTTAAGTACTGTAATGATCCTGTGCTTCAGAAAGATAACCTATGAATAAATAGAGGGGCTAGGTTGAAGAGAGGAAAAAGAGTAGAGGTAAGGTATCAGGTAGCTATTACCTCATCAGTCTAGCTCAGAAAGGCCCTGAAGCTAGCAGAGGGAACAAAGATATGGGAATGGACTTGGAACAATTAAAATTGTACAGAACTTAGAAACTAGCTGGATGTCTGTATTGTGATGGGGGTGACACAAAGCAACTGCTGGTTTTCCCAGGTTAGATAACTAAGTAGCTGGTTGCCAGTTATGGGAGCTTAAAAAAATAAGATGAACCACCAAATTAGGGGTATCTCTGTGTATGTATGTGAGCACATGAAAGTGTGTACGATTGTGAAGAGTGAAAAAGGAGCTGTTTTACGTGTTGATTTTTCTGTAGAACATACCATTGTGGCTTCAGTGTATGAACTATTTGTGAAGTTGGTCTGAAACTCAGTCAGCACTGAAGACAGCATAGGAGCCATCAGTCCTTCACCCTCCCCTGGATCTCTTCCTGAGATAGGAAAAGTCACGTTTTATAGGCTTTGGTTTAATTAGCAGGCGCAATCCATCTGCCAAAGTTGGCAGGCATCTTTTAAGGAAAATAACTTCCTCATGTGGCTCCTCCTTCCTTTTGCTCTGGAAGCATCAGGATTGTTTCAGTTTTGCAAGCCTTCTGCATAGCTGTTTATATCACATGCCACAATTCAAAGCAAATGGAAAAAAGGACTGGTGTGACTGAAACCCTAAAATTCAAGTGGGTGCTAAGTGAATTCAAGATGTCTTTTCTGTATTCCTTTTTCAAGTAACTCCAAGCGTCAGAGGGGCTAATGAATATGGCAAATCAGGTAAATATTTTACTGATGAGAATCTCCAAAGTGTAAAGTGGCTACCTCTTACCCGTGTCTAACAGAGAAATAGCGGAACTAGTTGGCAAACACACAAGATGAACAGCTTGAAGAGACAGGAGCTACGGCTGATCCCTACATCTTTCCCTCCCAAATATCTACTAAAGGCAATGTTGGTTAGCCACAAACTCTCGGCATTTGAGACCGCTGATTTTTAATATTTTCTTAAAAAAATACAAAGGAAATTAACTCTGTAGGTCAATACAACTCAGGGAAAGAGGGAAAAATGGAATTTCAGAGCAAAGGTTGTTTAGGTTATCACATTCCCACACTCATAATACCCACAAAACAAGAATTTCACTCCATGACACAGAGGAACATTGTATGATAGCTCAGAAATGTTGATAGCTGAGGTACTGAAACTAACAAAAGGATTTTGGTTGTCCTTGATTATTCTGTCCTGTGATGAATAAAATCTACACTAAATGACAGGTAAGGAAAACTTATAGCAGAAAAAAGACTAAATGTACCAAACACAGCAGTACAAACCACTCCTTGGCAGACATGTGCTTCTAAAAGAATGGGGCAGTAATCAGGTAGCTGAACTACTAGGCTACTGTCACTCCCAGCCCATCCCCAAATAAATAGTGTGGAAGTGTAATAGTGTAGTAGTATTTCATCCAACAAAGAAAGGCTTTCACCCCCATTCAAGGCAAACATTGCCATGGCTAGATGAGCCCTGGCAGGTAATAAGATGACTGTAAAATCACAGGTACTTCTAGTTTATCCCCAGTTATACTGAACTCCCACATTGATGTCATCTTCTCTCATCCCAACATTTGTTCACTCTTTTATGCTGTCTCCAGTGCGAAAGACCTCGGGGAAATAAAAAGATCCTTCAAATAATATACCCTTCTCAGTCTTCCAGGTTATGTAATACTTCAGTGCTGTTCTAGGTTCACTCACAATCAAATTCAGCTTAATTCACTTAATTCTAACTTCAATTCTGATATACAAATCCTGACCTCCAAAAGAAGTGTCAGATAAGTCTCTCTCTCCCTTGTCCCCAAAGTTTTGTGGGGCTCTCCCTTTTGTTTCCCTCTAGAATGGAACTGTGTTGCCCCTAGCTACCTGTAGATGAGAAAATGTAGTTGTTCCTGGAAAAAAAAAAAAAAAAAAGACTTGGATTTTACCAAGTTTACTTAAACTGGTATCTTTCCAATCATCTAGGCTGGATATTGCCCATATCTAGTAGGCTATACTCACCTTAGTTCTTTGCAACATATGAGGCACAACATACATATAGTACACCAAGCATGTGGTAAGTTAGAAATGACAGGAAAGTGCTCCCCAAAGCAGTGGGAGAGGCAATGTGGTCTCTCACATCCATTCAATGTGCATTCTTTTTCCTGGAATATCTGTTACCCACCCTTCTCAGGAACAAGAACCAGGATGATGGGGAGTATGTGTCAAATAAGTACAATCATCACTGCACTGGTGCCTGTAATCACCCGGTGCACGTACTGAGAAACAGACATTCTGGAAAGGATTTTTGATTCTCCCACTAACTGTCCACTGGACTGGTCACTAGCTCTTGATGGTGCTCCAACAATGGTCACTTCTCGCGGAGAACACAAACACCAGCATCACAGCGCTGGGTTCCCATGGATGTCACGACTTCCCAGCTGTCGATGATAGGGTCATAACATTCAATGCTACTTAGCAGGGAATTACCATCATATCTGAGTGGGAAAGAAGCAAAAGAAAGAAATGAGTCAGCTGCGTGCAGTGGCATGTGCCTGTAATCCCAACTATGCAGGAGGCTGAGGTAAGAGGATTGCTTAAGCTCAGGAGGGAATTTGAGACCAGCCTGGGCAACATGGTGAGACCCTGTCTCAATAAAATTTAAAGAAAGAAAGAAAGAAATTCGCCTTCTATTCCTTTCCACACAAGTCCTTCATTAAGGCTGCCACTGGAGGCCAGGCATGGTGACTCTCACCTGTAATCCTAGCACTTTGGGAGACTGAGGTGGAAGGATTGCTTGAGCCCAGGAGTTGGAGACCAGCCTAGGCAACATAAAAAACTAGTCTGGCACAGTGGCGTGCACCTGTGGTCCCAGCTACTCTACTCAGACTCCAGCCTGGGTGACAGAGCAAGACTCTGTCTCTAAAAAATAAAAAAAATCTAATAAAAAAAAATCAAGATGCCACTGGAGATGTCTACCCCAAGACTCTGTCTCTAAAAAATAAAAAAAATCTAATAAAAAAAAATCAAGATGCCACTGGAGAGATGTCTACCCCTACCCAAGTCTTGTCTCCGTCCAAAAATGAGGATCAGATCACATAGACTCTTGCTCTGGCTACATATTGAGTCTGGATTCGTTTCTAAATCCTCACCCTGCAATTGCATAGAGTCTCCCCCGAAGCACTGTGGCCCCTACATAGCATCGTGGAGTGGTCATACTGGTGACAGTTGTCCAGGAATCAGTGCGAATGTTGTATGCTTCAACGGAAGAAAGGTGGGCTGTACCATCAAATCCCCCCACCACATAAATATGGTCATTCAGCAGGGCTACTCCTGCACCTGGGGAAAATGAAGGCATTAGCAAATGTATGGTACTAAGCCTAGAATCTGAATTATAGAAATAAACTATGGTCACTAATGACCAGCTGAGTTCTACAGTAGATGAGGGATATGGACTGGGCCCACACGGGCCTAGAATCATCTAGTCCAGCACAAGTTATTCCATCTATAAACCCTTTGGCTTGGACTTGAAATGATAAAAGATAAATAATAAAAATGGTTCTCTTCTTTACTTTCATTAACTCAGAGCCCAACCCTTCTAATTAGGAGAAAGGGAGGAAGTGAAAAAAAGGCGGCAATAAAGGTAGATGGAGGGAAAGGAGTTGTGATTATGGTTCTGAAGCAATTTTTACCCAGAGTAAGTAAACTAGAACAGCACAGTGCTCTCTCCTTTTCTATATCCCAGCCTGCTCCACTTCAAAAAGCTCTCGGTGAAGGTAAGTAGCTACTCTTTTGTCCTTATGCATTAGAGACTTTATTTAACAGACATTTATTTAACATGTACTACACACGCAAAATTGTACTAGATATTCTAAAACGTAGGGAGAGAACAAAGACATGAAGGCTTTTGCTTTCAAATTTATAATCTAGTTGTAAGTATCAACTGTCTTTATCCTAATATTTAGAGAAAACAGAGACAAGGAGGAGAGCAGAATCTCATTTTTACATTAATCTACGGTTTGTCCCATGCACCACCATTATATATGTAAAGGTCTGACAGCATCGCCTATTGTCCCCTCCCTCAGATCTGGTCTTACCAGAACGCTTGGTGGCCATTGGTGTAACATTAGTCCAATGTCCTGTATGAGGGTCGTATTTCTCAACTGAATTTAAGATATTCAAGCCGTCATATCCTCCTGGAAGACAGAGACCATTCCAGAAAGAGTGGTAAATCCTCATGCCCATTCCTGGTCGGTTTTTTTCTGAGTGCTTCAACTAATTATTTTAGTTTCAATTTTCCCACAAGAGTTCCAATAACTCTAAGAGAAATCTGACATTACGCTTATAAGAAAAAGATAATCCCAATTAATGGAAAATATATTAAGACACACCAGGGTTTTAGTTGAAGGGAAGTCTATGAACATCATTCTGGTAAAAAGGAATCCTTACCTACAGTCCATTACCCATTGAGTTCCCTCCCATTCCTGCATCCCAGACTCAATACCTAGACAGTAGATCACTCCACTGGCCACTACGAGTCCGGCACCTTCCCGGGCTGTCTGCATATCTCCCAGCATGCTCCACTGGTCAATGTTTGGATCATACCGCTCCATACTGGTGTGACGCCTGCTTCCATCAAAGCCTCCAGAGACATAGATCATATCTGCTCAGAATAAACAAATTACAGACTATTAAGAGAATGAGAGATTTCTTTTTTTATTTTATTTTATTTTTTTTATTTTTTATTTTTTATTGATCATTCTTGGGTGTTTCTCGCAGAGGGGGATTTGGCAGGGTCACAGGACAATAGTGGAGGGAAGGTCAGCAGATAAACAAGTGAACAAAGTAGAGAATGAGAGATTTCTAAGAACTCTTTCCTCTACAAATTTTCCAAGGGTCCTTTAAAAGTCTGAGAGCAAAAACAAAGTATTTTTTAATGAGATAAGTCAATTAAGTTTTATAGACAAGGAAGACATCTAAAAAGAATGGAGTAAAATAAAATCCTTAAAAGCATTCAAAGACCACCTAGGAGTTTGCAAAAACACAACTAGTGCCAGTTCCCCACCCAGCACATTGGAACTTGATTTGCCAACTTTGTAGTCAATACTGAAACATCCATGAATATTGAATAGCTTCTATTACACTGATATTTCTGAAAGCAAAAAGGAGTATTTGTCGGCTGGGCACAGTGGCTCACACCTGTAATCCCAGCACCTTGGGAGGCCGAGGCGGGTGAATCACTTGAGCTCAGGAGTTAGAGATCAGCCTGGGCAACATGGCGAAACCCTGTCTCTACTAAAAATACAAAAATATAGCTGGGCATGGTGGTGCATGCCTGTAGTCCCAGCTACTCAGGAAGCTGAGGTGGGAGGATCGCTTGAGCTTGGGGAGGTTGAGGCTGCAGTGAGCCGTGATCACACCACTGCACTCCAGCCTGGGCAACAGAGAGAGACCCTGTCTCAAATAATAATAATAATAACATTTGACCTTAATTTTTTCTCCGTATTTCATGCTCCTGCCAGACAACAGGAGAGGTTAAAAACCCTGGTCCAGCCACAGTAAGATGGAAATAATTGCCCTGCACATCCAGCCTACCTCCCAGGGTGGTGGCTCCAGCAAGGCCTCGTCGGACATTCATAGGGGCCACAGAATACCAGACCCCATCCTCATCTGCTGTGTAGTCTAGACATTCCACTGAACTAAGGCGGGAACGGCCATCATAGCCACCAATGACGTAGATCCGGTCATGAAGGGACACTGAGGCCACATAACGTCTCTTACGAGTGATGCTCTATGGATTTGGAGAGAAGAGGTACAGAGCATTTCAGTTAGGCAAGTTTTGGGCCTTACCTTTTGCTATCTTCCCTGTTGTATCTGCACACCTCTCTGCTTCTTCACCTGTCATCATGAACCCTCCTTAAGTGGTTCATCCTCAAGTGGCTCCCAAATAGCTACCTACTGAACGAAATGCCTGTTGTGGTGCTCTTAAAGATACAAGCTTTCTGCATCTCTGCCTCTTTCCAAGGCTTCCAAAAGATTTAACAGCTTTCTGTTATCCAGTATCTGACTCCTTTCTTTTCCATAAGGCACTGGGCTAAGAGACTGATATCCTTCAATAAAGTAGAAAAGTATTCCCACATTGCTAATCAAAGGATGAGGATTTATTATAAGAACCTTAAAAGGTAGGAGGGTTGGATTTCCATGTTTTCTCAGAAATTACTATTGTTCATTCAGCACCGAGAGACATGCTGAGGGAGACAGATATAAACTTTTTTTTTTCTGAGTTGGGATCTCACTATCACCCAGGCTGGAGTGCAGTGGCACAATCACAGTTCACTGCAACCTCGAACTCCTGGGCTCAAGCAATCTTCTGCCACAGCCTCCCAAGTAGCTAGGACTACAGGCATGCACCACCATGCCTGGCTAATTTTTTTGTTTACTTTTTTTTGAGACAGAGTCTCACCATATTGCCCAGGCTGGTCTTGAACTCCTGGCCTCAAGAGATCCTCCCATCTCAGCCTCCCAAAGGGCTGGGATTATAGGTGTGAGCTACCACGCCCAGCCCAAACTTCTGAGCTCAACTGAACACTGGGTTCAATTCAACACAATTTAACATTCAGTTCAGTTTAACATAGCACGACCAATGAAATGTGCTAGGAATTATACAGACAGCTTAGAAAGGCACCTAACTAGTGGTGGCCATCTGAGTTTACCTTGACACAGGGCCACTGACATTTCTAAGGCATAATCTTCTAATCTAAACAGTCAAAAACTGTTAAGTAAGTACCTACTATATGCACAAGACTGTTGTAAGAAACATCCTGTTACTAGGCTTTTCTACTCTTAAGGCTGGATTAGCTATGATCTGGAGGCAGAGACTGAGGACATTTAACATCCCTCCCAACAAATGGTTTCACCACTATTTACTGGCAAAAAGCTCCACTCCTGAGTCTTGGGGTCATATTTCTCTACCACATCAATGGGAGACTGCTGGCTTCCGAAACCCCCAACCACCAAAAGCACTTCATTGGCTCCTGAAGACAAAGGCAGAAAAAAGATGGGTTAGTTCAGCATCCCTGGATGGGTAACTAGTCACAGGGAAGTGTCAACAGAAACACTTCTAGGATGTCTTGTTTTATGTGGCTGAGGGATGCAATCCGAAATAGGAGATAATCATAAGGCTGTTGAATGGGGAGTTATTTTTCCTTGAGGCTGTAGCTCTCGAGTCTCTGAAACTTAAATTTCTGGACATTAAAACTCTAGAAAGCAAACTTCAACATGACACTGCACCATTTCTTTTTTTTTGGAGACAGAGTTTCGCTCTTGTTGACCAGGCTAGAGTGCAATGGCATGATCTCGGCTCACCACAACCTCTGCCTCCTGGGCTCAAGTGATTCTCCTGCCTCAGCCTCCCGAGTAGCTGGGATTATAGGCTGTGCCACCACGCCCGGCTAATTTTGTATTTTTAGTAGAGATGGGGTTGGTCAGGCTGGTCCCGAACTCCCAACCTCAAGTGATCCGCCAGCCTCGACCTCCCAAAGTGCTGGGATTACAGGTGTGAGTCACTGTGCCCGGCAACACTGCACCATTTCAACCTATTGAGATGACTGGCTGACATAATCCTTGAGGTCTTAAGTGCAGGTGAGAGGCTAAAGGCACTCTCTGCACTTAGCCTGAAAAACTCAAATTGGGAGGTTTTTTGTTGTAATGGGGCAAGAACTCTCCTAACCTTGTCACAAAAAAAGCTACATGTTGAAACTTAGGATCCAAGTGATGGATTTAAAATCTCTTTTTCTTTTTCTGAATTGAGAAAGGGTCTCGCTATATGGCCCAGGCTGATCTCAAACTCCTAGCCTAAAGTGATTCTCCTGCCTCAGCCTCCCAAAGTGCTGGGATTACAGGAATGAGCCACTGTGCCTGGCCTAAAATCTCTTTTCCATGAACACTTCCTTCTCCAATTTAGTCAACTATATGATCACATTCCCTGCCAATTCATCAAAACCACCAGGCAACAAAAGACTAGAGTCTTAAAGGAAAAGTCTTTTTCTCTATTTTCCCAAAGAAGCTATTCTGACAGCCTTTATATCTTCCCCTTCCCCTAACGTCTTACTCTGATAAAATATTTCCTACCTTGGCTCTTGGAGACAGGGTCTTGCTATATTGCCCAGGCTGGTCTCAAACTTCCGGCTTCAAGCGATACTCCTGCCTTAGCCTCCCAAGTAGCTGGGATTACAGGTATGAGCCACAGCACCTGGCTCGGCTTTTTTCAAAGAGCAAAGTCTCTTTGAGAAAATCCCCTGTGCATGTGCTCCATTAGAACTCATGGAGAGAATAGTTAGCTGGAGCTTTGGAAAATTCAATCACTAGGAAGCATCTAGGAGACCAAAGTGATCTTATAAGTAACCTAGACTTGAAAGAGCAAATGTAGTACCTTGAAGCTGACAGGAAACACAGATAAACCCCTAATGAAGTAATGGATTTGACAATTATCATCAATTGCTGGGCTAGAATCATTATTTCAAAAGCCAATATATTACTATGAGACATTGTGTGCTTCCTAATGGTGATGAATAGGAAGGACCACACTACCACCTTGTCTTTTTTCCAAAAAACTGAGCCTGACTCTTAACAAGCCTCTAATCCAACCACTAGTTTACAGGCAATACATGGGAGAAGAACATGTTAAATGACACTACAAAGATGCAACAGCAGAGTCTAGAATGTGGGAAATTCTACAGGTCGAACAGCTTGGCTTCTTCAAGAAATAAACTGGCTGGGAAAAACCAAAACAGGATGGAAACTTTTGGATTAAAACGAGACTGAAAAGAGACATGAAATCACGAGCAACGTGTGGACTTTGTCTGGATTCTGATTTGAACAATGTAAGTACTCAAAAACAAACAACAAAAAATTATGGAAAAAAATTATACAAACACGTGAGAATAAGGAATTGTGTGATTTTAAACAGTGATAATGGCATTCTAGATGTGTCAGAATTTTTTTTCCTTATCTTTTAGAGACACACGTGGAAGTATGACACATAGGGATGGAATAATATCCAGTCTGGAATTTGCTTCAAAATAGCCTGGGTGCAGTGGCTCATGCCTGTAATCCCAACACTTTGGGAGGCCAAGGCTGGCAGATCACTTGAGGTAAGGAGTTCGAGACCAGCCTAGCCAACAAGGCAAAACCCCGTCTCTACTAAAAATACAAAAATTAGCTGAGTGTGGTGGCGCACACCTGAAATCCCAACTACTCGGGTGGCTCAGGCATGAGAATGCTTGAACCCAGGAAGTGGAGGTTGTAGTGAGCTGAGATAGCGCCACTACACTCCAGCCTGGGCAATAAGGCAAAACTCCATCTCAAAGAAAAAGCTATGTGTTGATAATTGTTAAAATTGAGTGATGGGTATGGGGGATCATTATATTACTATTTTTATGTTTGAGATTTTTCTTAATAAAACATATACACTCACACATAAACCATGGAGTTTTTCCAAGGGGGCACTTGTCTTATGTATTTGCCAAATAAAGTGGACCCTCTCCAAAGTGAGCCAGCAAGTAGGTCTCAGGAGTCAGCTCCTTCGAAAATCAAAGCATGGCCAGGTGTGGCTCACGCCTGTAATCCTAGCACTTTGGGAGGCCAAAGCAGGTACATCATCTGAGGTCAGGAATTCAAGACCAGCCTCTCTAACATGGCAAAACCCCGTCTCTACTAAAAATACAAAAATTAGCCGGGTGCGGTGATGCGCACCTGTAGTCTCAGCTACTTGGGAGGCTGAGGCAGGAGAATCACTTGAACTGAGGAAGAGGTTGCAGTGAGCCGAGATTGCACCACTGCACTCCAGACCAGGCAACAGAGTAAGACTCCATCTCAAACAAATAATAATAATAATAACAAATAAATAAATAAAAGCATAAGAATGAAGGGTTCTTTAGTGATTGAACTAATTTTATGTCTGCCCTAAAATTACTTCAAGTTGGGAGAAGCTAGGACCACAAGTTATTTGTTTCTTCTTTGGGAACACTATTCCCCTACCTATTCCTTTTTCTTACTCCACCTCTTTTCTTCCTGACTTGAATAGACAAGGTAAGTGTGATCCTTCTATCCAAACACATTTCCCATGTAGATGAATATGCCAGCAGATGATGTATGTATGAATAAAAATTCCCACACCAACCAAGAGGTACTTCCTGTGCTATGCAAATTTTAAAGTTTTCTATTGATTTTTCAGCTCTTATTTGTTGCTTTATATAACTCCCTGCCCCACCCCCCAACTCCCCAAAAATAAATATATATATCTAAAGAAGTCAGGCACAGTGGCTCATGACTATAATCCTAGCACTTTGGGAGGCCAAAGTGGGCAGATTGCTTGCGCCCAGGGGTTTGAGGCCACTTTGGGTAACATGGTGAGACTCTCATATCTAGAAAAAAATAATAAAAAAAAATAGCCAGGTGTGATGGCAAATGCCTGTAGTCCCAGCTACTCCTGAGGCTGACATGGGAGGATCACTTAAGTCCAGGAGGTTAAGGCTGCAGTGAACAAGGTTGTGTTCCTGCACTCCAGCCTGGGGAACAGAGTGAGAACTTGTCTCAAAAAATAAAGTAACATAAAATAAAGAAGGCTGGGCGTGGTGGCTCACGCCTGTAATCACAGCACTTTGGGAGGCCGAGGCGGGTGGATCACTTGAGGTCAGGAGTTCAAGGCCAGCCTGGCCAACATGGTGAAACCCCATCTCTACTAAAAATACAAAAATTAGCTAGGTGTGGTGGTACACACCTGTAGTCCCAGCTACTTGGGAGGGTGAGGCACGAGAATCGCTTGAACCTGGGAGATGCAGGTTGCAGTGAGCAGAGATCGCACCACTGCACTCCAGCCTAGGTGACAGAGCAAGACTCTGTCTCAAAAAAATTAAACACAAATACAAACACAAAAAGTAGCCAGGTGTGGTGGTGTGCGTTTGTAGTCCCAGCTACTCCGGAGGCTGAGGCAGGAGAATCACCTGAACCTGGGAGGCGG
This sequence comes from Gorilla gorilla gorilla, assembly GCF_029281585.2. NCBI lineage: Eukaryota > Metazoa > Chordata > Mammalia > Primates > Hominidae > Gorilla > Gorilla gorilla. The sequence continues at coordinate 53,851,295 of NC_073224.2, read as the reverse complement.
AGGTTGCAGTGAGCAGAGATCATGCCGCTACACTCCAGCCTGGGTGACAAAGCAAGACTGTCTCAAAAATAAAATAAAGAAAAAACCCCTCTCTTTCTTGATATGATTTCATTCAGGCAGCTTTTGAAGGGTGGGAGAAAAGAAGTAGAAAGGAAATAGATTATATTAAAAATGCAGAGAACTGACAGTACTTCTGTTGGCTGAAATTTTCCCAATAAACATTCTGGTAACTATATGTCTACAGTGGAACTTCGTAAGAGGTGTTGGTGTGATGTATAAAGGAGTTTGTTTTGTTCTGTTTAAAAGACAAGGCCTTCCTCTGTCACCTAGGCTGGAGTGCAGTGGCACAATCTCAGCTCACCACAGCATCGACCTCCCAGGCTCAAGCAATCCTCCTACCTCAGCCTCCTGAGCAGCTGGGAGCACAGTGTGTGCCACCAAACCCAGCTACTTTTTTTTTTTTTTTAATTTTTTAAAGAGAGGAGGTCTCACTATGTTGCTCAGGCTGGTCTCTAACTCCTGAACTCAAGCGATGCTTCTGCTTTGGCCTCCCAAAGTGCTGGGATTACAGATGTGAGCCACTGTACCAGCCACTCAGGGGTTTTATGGCTCTAAATGGCTGGGATCCTTCGATCACTGATTCCCAAACTTCTTTGCTGTGAAGGACTCTCTTCATTATTTTTCCCGACAGATCCTGTGTTTTGACAGACTGTCTACCAAAGTGAGTTTAAGTAATTAACTTCCCCACAACTGCCAACAGAGCTTTTGATAACTATGAGAGCAACAGTGTTTCACACTGAATGGATATAATTTTAGTTAAATCTGAAGTCTTTATTTAGCCTGTTCAGCTTTTTCTAGCACAAAAATGATTTTCTTTTAGAAAATTTAAAAATAACTCAAGGACTAGTATAATCACCATCCCCACTCACGTATTACCCCTCCCTGTTGAAAAGAGTTGAAAAGTATTTTCCTTGTGATTATAAAACATATACATTTTTACTGCTAAAAAACTTGGAAAATACAGACAGGTATTATGAAAAAAAAATTACCCATAGTTCCACAATACAAAGACACACCAAAATGTAACATAATTTTCTTCCAGCCTTGTTTCTGCACATTTATAAAACACAAATGGGGGCCGGGCACAGTGGCTAGCGCCTGTAATCCCAGCACTTTGGGAGGCTGAGGTGAGTGGATCACGAGGTCAGAAGTTCGAGACCAGCCTGGCCAACATGGTGAAACCCCATCTCTAGTGAAAATACAAAAATCAGCCAGACATGGTAGCACACGCCTGTAATCTCAGCTACTCGGGAGGCTGAGGCAGGAGAATCGCTTGAACTTGGGAAGCGGAGCCTGCAGTGAGCCGAGATCACACCATTGCCCTCCAGCCTGGGTAACAGAGCAAGACTCCGTCCAAAAAAAAAAAAAAAAAAAACCAAAAACAAACAAACAAAAAAACCTATAAATGTGACCATATTATATTGTATCCTGATGTTTTTCATTTTCCAAATATATGAATAACTCTTTTAGTACATGGTTATAATATTCTTAGGCATTTCAGGGTTTATAATTTTGGGTTATAAACAATCACATAAATAACCCTGTGATAAATATCCTGAATATGAAACTTTTCCTGGTTGTTTTCTTAAAGAAATGGGAAGAATGCTGAGTAATGAACCTGAATTAGAAAAAAATTTTTTGAGCCAGGCATGGTGGCTCACACCTGTAACCCTAGCACTTTGGGAGGCCAAAGCAGGCAGATCACATGAACCCAGGAGATCAAGACCAGCCTGAGCAGCATGGCAAAACCCTGTCTCTACTAAAAATACAAAAAATTAGCCAGGTCTGGTGGTGCACACCTGTAGTCCCAAGTCCCAGCTACCTGGGAGGCTGAGGTGGGAGGATCACTTGAGTCCAGGAAGTGGACGCTGCAGTGAGCCAAAATCATGCCATTGCACTATAGTGACAGAGTGAGGCCTGGTATCAAAACAAACAAACAAACAAAAATAGATGACCGTGGTGGCATACGCCTGTAGTCCCAGCTACTGAGGAGGCTGAGGTGGGAGGATTGCTTGAGCCCAGAAAGTGAAGTTTCAGTGAACCAAGATCATGCCACTGCACTCTAGCCTAGGAGCCAGAGTGAGACCCTGTCTCAAAAAAAAAAAAAAAAAAAAAATTACTTTTGAGACATAAGGTGACTTTTTGAAGCTGTTACCAATTATACTCCCACCAACACTATAAAGGTGCCAACTCATTCTACTTTCTGAGGCACTGGATAGTTTTTAAATCTCTGACACTCTGGTAGGCAAAAAATTATGTTTAATTCTTTATTACTAATAAGACCCTATTATTAATTAGGTTGAACTCCCTCCCTTGTATCTAGTAGCCAGCTTTACTTGCCCTTCTGCGAACTGTACACTCAAATCTTTATTGTTTCTCTCATGCATTCTTGTTTTTTTTTTCTTTTTTGAGACAAGGTCTTGCTCTGTTGCCCAGGCTAGAGTGCACTGGTGCAATTATGGTTCACTGCAGCCTCAGCCTCGACCTCCTGGGCTCAAGCATCCTCCTAGCCTCCCACTTCAGCTTCCCTAGTAGCTGGGACCACTAATTTTTTTCTTTTCTTTTTTTTTTTTTTTTTTTGAGACGGCGTCTTGCTCTGTGGCCCAGGCTGGAGTGCAGTGGTGTGATCTTGGCTCACTGCAACCTCTGCCTCCTGGGCTAAAATGATTCTCCTGCCTCAACCTCCCCAATAGCTGGGATTACAGGCATGCGTCACCATGCCTGGCTAATTTTTATACTTTTAGTAGAGACAGGGTTTCATCCTGTTGGCCAGGCTGGTCTCGAATTCCTGGGCTCCATCACCTGCCTCAGCCTCTCAAAGTGCTGGGATTACAGGTGTGAGCCACTGCTTTTGGCCCTGTCTCATGCATTCTTATAAGCTCTTTACACACAAATGGTTTTAACCCTTTAACCCTTTATCTATCTGTCTGTCTGTCTGTCTGTCTGTCTGTCTGTCTATGAGATGGAGTTTTTGCTCTTGTTGCCCAGGCTGGAGTGCAATGGCACGATCTTGGTTCACCACAATCTCCACCTCCCAGGTTCAAGCAATTTCCCGAGTAGCTGGGATTACAGGCATGTGCCACCACGCCCGGCTAATTTTGTATTTTTAGTAGAGACAGGATTTCTCCATGTTGGTCAGGCTGGTCTCAAACTCCCGACCTCAGGTGATCCACCTGCCTCAGCCTCCTAAAGCACTGGGATAACAGGCGTAAGCCACCCCGCCAGGCCAACCCTTTAACCCTTTAAAGGGTTGTTCCAAACCTATGTTCCTAATTTATCATAATTTTGTATATGATTTTTTAATTTATTCAAATATGTTTTTATTCTTTGTCATTTCTTCCACTATTTTGTACCTAGAAAGTCCTTCTTCCCCAGAAGAACTCCTAAGGTTTTAATGTTTTAACCCTAAGTTGGAGACCAATACTCAAATAATCTGACTCGTGTAAAAAAAAGCTAGTGAAAGAGTCAACCTGAAAGAAGCCTGTTTGTTCTCTGCCAATGATGGAGTACTTGTTAAGTGAGATTTTTATCTTTTTAATGAGAAAAGCTTGTCTAGCACATCTTACAAGAACAGTGTGAAAAAGCACATTTCTAAAACTGAAGAACCGGGCAGTGGCATGGTCATTATTTTTAGAAGGAGGGGAAGGGGAGTGTGTGTGTGCTGTGATACATTGTTAGAGAAATAAGGCAGATGCAGGACTGCTAAAATAACAGGGTTCAGAGACTCACATTTCCATTTGCACTGATCTTTAGTTCAAAAAAGGAGACAGCCACAAATTAGAAAAGTAATTTCCATTATATCTTCTTTGAGACAGTAATGGGTAAGGTTAATAACTAAAAATCCCTTATTTGGCAGGCTATTTTAACTTGGCTGTCAATTTAATTTCCTTCTGCTGTATGCAGAAGAGTCATTATCCTGGTAGCTGGTTTAGCAGCCAATATGCAGAGGACATGATGGTAAGAACAATCTACCTTCTAAGGCACTGACAAAGCGATACTAAGAATCTAATTGGAAACTGCTTCAGCATTTCCCTTCTAGAACTTCTGAAAAATAACCTCAAGACTATGAAGATATATAGATTTATAGTTTAATCCCTTAAGGTCAGGGCAATAAGCAAGTTCTCTAACCAAGCAGGAGCCCCTTCTGCTGCCTGTTCAGAGATATGCAAGAAATGTACCTCCAAAGAATCTTCTGGGTTTACTGATTCACAAAAATTTTCATTAGCTTTTAGTTCAATTTAATAAGCAAATAATGAGTGCTATCATGCAAAAAGGAAACATTTTTCTGTGTTGGAAAGTACCTTAGTGACTGAACATTAACTCTGTTGATATAAATAACTGGTAACCCAGAGAAGTTAAAGGACTTGTCCAAACAGCAAGTTACTAGAGTGAGTGTCGGAAACTGGAGTAAAAATCAAAGTAAGCAAAATGTCTTATCTCCTAGTGCCAGGTTCTTTCCACTACGTCACTGGCTTTCATGGTATAGGTTGAGTAACCCTTATCTGAAATGCTTACGACAAGAAGTGCTTCAGATTTCAGACACTTTTGGATTTTTGTAATATCTGCATTATTTCTTTGCACAACTATTTGTGCATCCCTAATTCAGAAACCCCAAATCCAAAATGCTTCAATGAGCATTTCCTTTGAGTATTATGTTGGCACTCAAAGTTTTATATCTTGGAGCATTTTGAATTTCAAGATTTTCAGATTAGGGATACCCAACCCGATTTTTTTTTAGACAGAGTCTGACTCTGTCACCCAGGCTGGAGTGCAGTGGCGTGATCTCAGCTTACTGCAGGCTCCATCTCCTGGGTTCACGCCATTCTCCTGCCTCAGCCTCCCGAGTAGCTTGAACTACAGGTGCCCGCCACCACACCTGGCTTTTTTTTTTTTTTTTTTTTTTGTATTTTTAGTAGATACAGGGTTTCACTGTGTTAGCCTGGATGGTCTCGATCTCCTGACCTCGTGATCCACCCGCCTCGGCCTCCCAAAGTGCTGGGATTACAGGCATGAGCCACCGCGCCCGGCCACCCAACCCCATTTTTTAAAACTAATAATTATTTTTTAAAAAACAAAAGTAATGGCCAGGCGCGGTGGCTCATGCCCGTAATCCCAGCACTTTAGGAGGCTGAGGTGGGCGGATCACCTGACGCCAGGAGTCCGAGACCAGCCTGGCCAACGTGGTGAAACCCCGTCTCTTCTAAAAAATACAAAAAAATTAGCCAGGCGTGGTGGCACACACCTGTAATCCCAGCTACTTGGGAGGCTGAGGCAGGAGAATCACTTGAACCCAGGAGACAGAGGTTGCAGTGAGCGAAGATTATGCCACAGCACTCCAGCCTGGGCAACAAGAGCAACCCTTTGTCTCAAAAAAAAAAAAAAAAAAAAAAAAAGTTCCTACCCTGGGAGGAAAGGCAAAATTGGGAGTTTATTGTTTAATGGGTACAGTAGAGTTTCAGTCTTGTTAAGACAAAAAGAGTTACAGAGATTGATTGTATAACAATGTATTTAACATGAGTCAACTGTACATGTAAAAATGGTTAAGATGGTAAATTTTATGCTAAATATATTTAATTTAATTTATTTATTTATTTTTGAGATGGAGTCTCACTCTGTCGCCCAGGCTGGAGTACAATGGCACAATCTTGGCTCACTGCAACCTCCGCCTCCCGGGTTCAAGTGATTCTCCTGCCTCAGCCTCCAGAGTAGCTGGGATTACAGGTGTGCACCACCACACTCAGCTAATTTTTGTATTTTTAGTAGAGATGGGGTTTCGCCATGTTGGCCAGGCTGGTCTCGAACTACTGACCTCAAGTGATCTGCCCACCTTGGCCTCCCAAAGTGCTGGGATTACAGGTGTGAGACACTGTGCCCGGCCTGTTACATATATTTCACAAAAAAGAAAAAAAAGACTTCCATCCAGAAGATATACAAATATTTTCCTATAATTTCTTCTAATATTCTCATAGTTTTTCAACATTCAGTCCTTCAATCTATCTTGTGTTGATATGTATCTGTGTATAATGCATATGAAACACAGATCACATTTTGTCATCTTGCAGTAATAGAAAATACCATCTACAATGCCCTATCTAAAAGTTCTCTTTTTAAAAAAATGCAGTATCTTTGAGCGGTAAGATTATGGATGATTTTTATTTATTTTTTGCTTCTCTGTATTTCTAAAAGTTCTACATTGAACATACAGTACTTATGCCATTAAAAAATATAGGAGAGGTAGCCAGGCATGGTGGCTCATGCCTGTAATCCCAGCACTTTGGGAGGCCAAGGTGGGTGGATCAATTGCAGCCAGGAGTTAGAGACCAGCCTGGTCAACATGGAGAAACCCTGTCTCTACCAAAAATACAAAAATTAGCCGGGGATGGTGGCAGTCGCCTGTTGTCCCAGCTACTCGGGAGTCTGAGGCACAAGAATTGCTTGAACCTGGGAGAGGCTGTAGTGAGCCAAGATTGCACCACTGCACTCCAGTCTGGGTGACAGAGCAAGACTCTGTCTTAAAAAAAAAAAAAAGGAAAAAAAATTATATATATATATATATATATATGTGGGAGGCCTGTAATCCCAGCACTTTGGGAGGCCAAGGCAGATGAACTGCTTGAGTCCAGGAGTTCAAGACCCAGCCTGGGCAACAAAGGAAGGCTCTGTCTCTACAAAAAAATACAAAAATTAGCCAGGGATGGTGGCACGTGCCTGCGGTCCCAGCTACTTGGGAGGCTGAGGTGGGAAGACTGCTTGAGTCCAGGAGGCTAACGCTGCAGTGAACCGAGATCACGCCACTGCATTCCACCCTGGGCAACATAGTGAGACCTCATTTCTATTAAAAAAAATAAAATATAGCGGATAAATCACCATTCTACCTAAACCCATCAGTGAGCAGCTTAATTATCAACTAACACCTTAGCATGCATCATGAGTCCTCAGTCAGATAAAAAGAAACAATAAAACAAAATACCACCCCATACATATAGAGTAATTCATAACTTATAAAATGTTTTTATACACTATACACCTAGGCTTTTGGACAGTGAAGCAAAGAGAATAGGAAATGGAAAGTATGGTGATATCTGAGTATTTAGTGTGTGCCAGCTATAGTGTTAGGTATCTTATATACATTATCTCATTCAATCCTCCCAACACTGAGATAAGACACTAACTCTCATCTTAGTGGTAGACGTATAGGCTCAGATAAATTGATACCTTGCCCAACCAGTCATTGCTGGGGCTTGGATTTGAACCTAGGTCTATTTGCTAAGATAATAGCTAATACACATAGTTATTATGTGCCAAGAAGTGTTCTAAGGCTTTACATAAATAACTTTATTTACTCTTCATAACAATGTCACAGGCAGGTGCTATGATGATTCCATTTACAGATGAGGCAACTGAAGCACACAGAGGTTAAGGTTCCTGCCCATGTTAATGTATCTAGTATGAGGTAAACTGGTACCTGCACCAACAGTAACTGCCAAAACCCATGTACTTTCTACCACACTGGGCTCCTTTTCTTCCTCTCTTCATTCCGGAATGGAAAAACCACATAAGGGGAAGTGAAGAGGTGGATGGAAGCATATACTACTTACATGCCACTATGTGGCACTAAAATTATCTCTAATTCACAGAATCTAAATAATATTGACAAAAAATTGTAACATATTATGTAATGCCTGACAATGTATGAAGTGCTTTTATATTTTATCTCATTTAATTTCCAAATAATTATGTGAAGTAGATAGAGAAGACATCCTTGATTTATAGGAAAGAAAGAGTGGTAGAGTGACTTGTCTGAGATGATGGAAGAAAGGTCTGAAACGAGGTGTCTGTACTTCTTATAGAGTGTTATTTTCAACTACGTTGTCACCTGCAAGAAGTAGTTGAAAAGCATCCCCTCATTCTGCCGAGATACCAGCTTACCTAGGCGAGCCCTTGTCCTGGGTCCCTGCATCTGACTCCGAAGTTCAGGCCTCAGATGAAACTTCTTTGCTTCATCAACCAGATCCCTGCATTGTAAACTACAGCGGATGAAAGGCTGAAATACAGCAGACAGTAGAGTTAGGCACTGGGGATACCTGTAATACTATAAGAGTACAAAGGGCACATGCAAATAATTAACTTCTGACTACAGAAAACCAGTTTGCAAAGCCCTGTGATTCCAGGAGTATTGCTGGTAGTAACCATGCTCTGGGTTTCCAGAAATGATTTTTAAAATTTACTTGAAAAATAGATAACATACTAGATGGATCAAAAATCAAATGATATAAACAGATATGTTGAGCAGTATTTCCCATCTATCTCAGCGCTTACATTTAACTGTTTTTACATAGTTTGGATGCCCTTCCAGGGATTATGCAAACACAAGTACATAATAACTAATAAGAATTTTAAGGGGAAAACCAAAAAGATTCTGTTATTTTCTGGGTGACAGGAAGAATCATATTTTGTCTGAAATATCTCTCCCAAGGTTCACAGTCCTGTTGTAATTACCATTGTCTATTTCTGACAGCTCTGTACTGGACATCTTTCATTTGCCTCCCAACTCACTCTGTACCCTTTTCCACTCTGCTCTCTGGCTCAGAAGACTGGCCTATATGAACTGTGTCAATAGGGCTTCCTATGCCTTCTAGCTTCTGGTTGGGATCAGCCCAACCAAAGGTCAAGGTTTCTCTCAAGGCAGTGACTCTACACGATTCTCTTTCCTTTAAGGTTCTAGTAACCACTCCTCAACCCTGTCCCTTCAGGCTTAGGGGCTGTTAATAGCTTATGTCCTAGATCCAGGTTATTTCACTGTCTTTTGTTGTTTCTCTGAACTTGCACCTTTGTAAACAGCTTCTTTATTAAAAAAAAAACTCTTCTAAAATTGTCCTGTTTTGAGTATAGCATCTGTTTCCTGTTGGGACCCTAAAGGACACAGCTCTAATTAAATGGCACCTCTATTAACCTGACCCAAGAAGTTCTTTGTCGAACTGGAAAGGAAAACAAACAATAAATAGTAGTAAACACTTGTGTACAAAGACTTGGTTTTAAAAGTTTTCACATAGTAACTTACTCAATGCTAACAAGAACCTATGAGGAAGGTACTATTATCATCCCTGTTTTACACATAAGAAAGCTAAGGCACAAATATATTAAGACATATTAAGTTCACAGAGTGGTGGTGAATTTGGGATTTCAGGCCCGAGTCTGGTTCCAGAGTCTGTGCTCCTAAACACAATGTAAAGAACTAGATATAAGGGATATGTGAATTGGTTGTAAGAAAGACAGAAATCGCAAACAGGAGAAAAAGAGTTTGAGATGTGACACTGACCATGCTGCAACTTTTCTAATGTGAACAACTGAAAAATTGTTTGTAGTTAACTAAGAGATCTAGGGCTGGGCCAGCAAGAGGAACTCTTCTTGCTGGGTTACCTACATATTATAAATCAATGCTCCCTCGAAGTATGGTCCAGGCAACACAGGTGGTATATATGGTAAAAATTATGAAAAAGTATCACAGAGAACTTAAGTTGGAGAAACACTTTTATAAATAAACTCAACATGATATGACTAAAGTTGACACTAAAATGCATCAAACTCCTTTCATGCTGGCTTTACCAGAAGTCAAAAATGAAGAGGCTTGCTAAGTGTGGCATAAGGGCAATTTGGAACAATTTATGTTTAATGGAGAAGGGGACAAAGTTTATTATCAGGTGTTTATATAAAACACTCAGAGGCATGTAAAACAAAAAGACAGCAAAACACAAAATTGAACCACAGATTTTCATTTGTGTCAAGAGCCTGACTTGCCAAGAAATTCGCTTTTCTTAGAAATATGCTTGGGGACTACCCAGCACCACTCTCACTGGCATTCCTAGAGAGGCAAAACAGGAGACTCTGTGCCTACATTAAAATACTCAATTTTGAATACATAACACTAAGGTAAGAGTCCGTCAAGGTTTTGGATCCTGAGAGTGTTGCACTACTTACCTCAGCATCTATTACATCTGTGATATATCTGGGGGTTAGTAGGGGCATCCGCACATACTGTAGCAGGTTAGGCAAGGATTCTTCCCGCTCTTTCTTGGCATGCTTCACCCAGTTGATGACAGCCTCAAAGACTGGCTCTTCAGAATCCACCTGTAAATGTATAATTACACACCGTGGATCCTACTTTTCCAATTAGCTCACCATCTCAAAACGTAACCACGTTCACTTTCTCCTTCCTGCTTCCCATTGCCCACCACCATTATTTCCCATCTTCCAGAAATAGCTAGGCTCTTGGGAAAACAATTTTTTTCAGACACAGCTAACAGACCAGGAAAAGAATTATAGTCAATTTGGGTTAAAAAAAATATATATATATATATATACACATACATATATATATATATATGTATCTCTCTCTCTCTCTCTCTAAGATAGATAGTACCTAATAAATCACCAGTCACATATTGGCCTTTGTTTCAGAATTTTTCCCATTCCTGAATTGCTTCTGGTCTTCTCTATAACTTTAAGGAAGGTAGGTGGGGGAATCTGTTGCCTTATTCGAAATCAGCTCTTGAAATAATTTTAAGTCATAATTGTTATCTAATGATCTCCAGGCTCACCCCTCAAATTGTTCACCCAAGCCTCTGAAGCAGGAGCTTCTCTAACATCACTATGTTGCAGTTTTCAAAAGCATTATCGCCTTTCTGCCCGTGGACGCCGCCGAAGAAGCATCTTTAAAGTCTCTCTCCTCCCTGCCGTCATGACTAAGTCAGAGTCTCCTAAAGAGCCCAAACAGCTGAGGAAGCTCTTCATTGGAGGGTTGAGCTTTGAAATAACCAATGAAAGCCTGAGGAGCTATTTTGAGCAATGGGGAATGTTCACGGACTGTGTGGTAATGAGAGACCCAAACACCAAGTGCTCTAGGGGCTTTGGGTTTGTCACATATGCCACTGTGGAGGAGGTGGATGCAGCCATGAATGCAAGGCCACACAAGGTGGATGGAAGAGTTGGAGAACCAAAGAGAGCTGTTTCAAGAGAAGATTCTCAAAGACCAGTGCCCACTTAACTGTGAAAAAGATACTTGTTGGCAGCATTAAAGAAGACACTGAAGAACATCACCTAAGAGATAATTTGAACAGTTTGGAAAAATGGAAGTGATTGAAATCATGACTGACTGAGGCAGTGGCAAGAAAAGGGGCTTTGCCTTTGTAACCTTTGATGACCATGACTCTGTGAATAAGACTGCCATTCAGAAATACCATCCTACGAATGGCCATAACTGTGAAGTTAGGAAAGCCCTGTCAAAGTAAGAGATGGCTAGTGCTTCATCCAGCCAAAGAAGTCGAAGTGGTTCTGGAAACTTTGGTTTGGTCGTGGAGGTGGTTTCGGTTGGGATGACAGCTCTGGTGGTGGTAGATATGGCGGCAGTGAGGATGGCGATAATGGATTTGGTAATGATGGAAGCAATTTTGGAGGTGGTGGAAGCTACAGTGATTTTGGCAACTACAATAATCAGTCTTCAAATTTTGGACCCATGAAGGGAGGAAACTTTGGAGGCAGAAGCTCTGGGCCCCTATGGTGGTGGAGGCCAATACTCTGCCAAACCACGAAACCAAGGCGGCTATGGTGGTTTCAGTAGCAGCAGCAGCTATAGCAGTGGCAGAAGATTTTAATTAGGAAACAAAGCTTAGCTGGAGAGGAGAGCCAGAGAAGTGACAGGGAAGCTACAGGTTACAACAGATTTGTGAACTCAGCCAAGCACAGTGGTGGCAGGGCCTAACTGCTACAAAGGAGACATGTTTTAGACAAATACTCATGTGTATGGGCAAAAAACTCGAGGACTGTATTTGTGACTAATTCTGTAACAGGTTATTTTAGTTTCTGTTCTGTGGAAAACGTAAAGCATTCCAACAAAGGGTTTTAATGCAGATTTTTTTTTTTTTTTGGCACCCATGCTGTTGATTGCTAAATGTAATAGTCTGATGGTGATGCTGAATAAATGTCTTAAAAAAAAAACAAGAAAGAAAAGCATTATCAATTAGCCTTCAAGGAACTACTGTGTATTAGGCACTATGCTATTTGAGAAGATATATTTAATTAATCATCTGGGGAACTTAGGTCTAAGCATACATATGACCAATTAGATAATGTGAGATACACTCTAAAAAAACCTACACTACATCACTGGAAGGACCTAGGTATATAATAATACCTAGGACTTCCCAAAGACAGACACCTGAATACAGGTCCTGTGCCCCTTCTACCAGCCCCTACAGAGTACATATTCTGGGAGATACTTTTCAGAGTGTCACTGTGAATAGATAAAAAAAACTTTTCCTAAGAACTGTGATACTCTAAAAACACAGATGTTTCACAAAGTTCATTCATTTGAGGGCTTTACTGAACCCCACTCTTAACTGCCAGGCACTGTCCTGGAAACTGATTACACAATGGTGAACAAATCAGATATGGTGAACAAATCAGATATGATCCTTGCTCTTAAATGGGGAGTCAAACTGCTAAATCAGAAAAATGAACAATCTCACTATTATTGCATACTACATAGGAAAGGTACTGGGGCTATGAGACAGAACAACATGAAATTTCCTAGTTTAGATTGGTGAGGCAGGGAAGGCCTCCCTGAAGAAGCAACAAATTGAAATCTGATGGATGAGTAGCAGTTAGCCAGGGGGAGTAAGAGAGTACTCCGAGGCAGACAGAAGAGCACACTCAAAAGCACTAGAAATGCATTGTCCAATACACTACCCACGCGTGGCTATTTACATTCACCGTAATTAAAACTAAATTAAAAATCAGCTTCTCAGTTGCATTAGCCACATTTCAAGTGCCCAACAGCAACACGGGGCTAGCGGGAGCAAACCAGACACTATAGATATAGAGTACTTCCATCTTCATAGAATGTACTATTGAACAGCTCTGTTCTACAGCAAAAAAGAACTGGCAGCTTGAGGAAATGACTAGAAGGCTAGTGTAGCAGAGTGAATGAGGGTGATAGAGGAGTAAAATATGAAGCTGGAGAGTTGAGCAAGGGCCAGATACAGAGAGCATTAGAATACTGGATTTGACTCTCAGAGCAACTTGAAATCATCCGAAGGTTTCAAGCAGGCTAGTGATATGATCATATTGATGTTTTGTAAAGATTATCCTGGCTACTGTGGGTAGAACAGTTTAAAGGGCCAAGAGCTAGAAGAGGTTAGATGCTGCTCTGGTACATTAGGCAAAAGGTGACGGTGCTTACTGGACTATAGTTGTGGCAGTGGTGAGCCACTGGAGAAATACTTGGGAAGTTAAACTAACCCAGGCAATTGTTGGATAAGATGCAGGGGAGGGTATAGAAGATGTCCTTGATCTTAACTTAAAACTTTTATATGACTGGCAAATAGTTTTAAGCAGATACATGCTAGACTCTGACACATTCTAGGTTAAATTACGTATATCAATTTAAAGATGGAGTTTTTCAATCATGAGCAGAGGTTTTTTAGTTTGTTTTTTTAAGACTAATCAAATGGGCTGGGCGTGGTGGCTCACGCCTGTAATCTTAGCACTTTGGGAGGCCGAGGTGGGTGGATCACGAGGTCAGGAGTTTGAGACGAGCCTGGCCAAGATGGTGAAACCCAGTCTCTACTAAAAATACAAAAATTAGCCGGGTGTGGTGCGCACGCCTGTAGTCCCAGCTACTTGGGAGGCTGAGGCAGGAGAATCGTTTGAACCCAGGAGGCAGAGATTGCGGTGAGCCGAGATCGTGCCATTGCACTCCAGCCTGGGCGACAAGAGTGAAACTCCGTCTAAAAAAAAAAAGACTAATCAAATGAAGCAGCAGGTGTGGAGCAAGAACAAAGAAATCTGTAACTGATTGTGGTCAACAGTTGTAAATACCACTGCCCTCAGACCAGCCATGAGCAGACAATCATGAGCAGAAGACAGAATAAATTAGAATTGCAGGAAAACAGCTAATAGGGAAGAAAAAACCCAAACATTAATGCCTCACTACAGAGAAAAATAGATTTTCTCCACAATAGATTTTCACAAAGAATTCTCTTGAGTATTAGGTACTGGCATTCTTATTTTATGCTCAGAACAGTCCTGTGTACTCAGCACTAATATCTACATTTTATAGAAGAGGAAACTGAAAATTAGTGGTTAGGTAACACATGCCACCCAGCCAAGACTAAATCCCAGTTGGACTCTAAAACCCATGCTGTTTTAACCAATATGACATCCTGCTTCCCATTGTTTTAAGTACTATTATTTTATTTAATAACAGGGAGCAATAGCAACTGGGAGTCAGACATCTGGTTCCTATTTCTGGCTGGTATAGGGAACAGAAAAATATATGTCACTTGCTTTCCTTCCAGAAAAAAAGCAAAGGGCAGTCTTGACACACACTTAAAAAAAAACTATACATAAGAGTTCTCAAGCTGTTTTTCATTTAAGCTTCTAAATAAGGTTAGTTATTTGTTCTCTCTGCCCCATCCAGTTTTATTCCAAAGCCTGTATAGTTCCAAAAGAAATGACTTCTATGATTATTTCCTGACTTGGACAATTAGAAACAAACTGAAAACATGACGAGCTCATAGTTGAGTGATTAAGAGAAGAGACTCTGGAGCCAGACTACTCGAATTTGAAACCTGGCTCTACCACTTACTAGTGGTGGTATGATGGTTAAACTCCAATCTTCACTTTCCTCCTGTGAAAAATGAAGATGTGAGAATTAAATGAGATAAAAATACCAAGAATGGTGCCACTAGAATGGAAGCTCCAGTGGACAGGGATTTTTGTTTTGTTCATAATTTGATCTGCAGCACATGGAAATGTTCTGGGCAGACAGTAAGTGTTCAACAAGTATTTAGTAAGTGAACCAACAGTAAATGCTGAATAAGTATTAGCTATTATATGTAATGAACGTCAAATCTGTAGTGCTCATTCTATTCATTGTATTTTCCAATATGTGTACAAATCAAGAAAAATCAAGATATTCTAGTGAATTGCCAGTTTCCAAGTCTGATGAATATGTTTTTTGGCTATGCCTGCCACTTCAGCACAAGGATACAATGTCCCACACTAAGAGGCTGAGAACTAAGATTTTAGCAAATTCTTGACTCAATAGCATTTGCAACAGCAGCTTCTCTGGGCTGATACAGATCCCAGTATGTCAGGCTGGAAAATAATTCCTCTACAGTTGGAACCAATGTGACCAATGTGCTCTAATCCATTTTCCCTCAGAACAGTCACTAGAGAAAGGTGTAAAGAAACACTTGGCTAAAATTTGATAAGAAATATACTTAAGGCCAGGAGCAGTGGCTCACACTTATAATCTCAGCATTTTAGGAGGCCGAAGTGGGTGGATCACCTGATGTCAGGAGTTCCAGAGCAGCCTGGCCACAATAGTGAAACTCCGTCTCTGCTAAAAATACAAAAATTAGCTGGTGTAGTGGTGGGCGCCTGTAGTCCCAGCTACTTGGGAGGCCGAGGCAGGAGAATCACTTGAACCCAGAAGGTGAAGGTTACAGTGAGCTAAGATCACACCACTGCACTCCAGCCTGGAAGAAGTATACTTAAGACCTGTTATTATATTACACAAATATCCTAGTTTTAACAAAATAAATCAGGAGAGAGTAATCATTTAGTTTATGGAAGTATATTAGAGGCTTTCTTTAAATGGTATTGCCTGAGCCTAGCATTGCTTGAGCCTAGCAGTTCAAGACCAGCCTGGGCAACACAGCGAGACCCCATCTCAACAAAAATTTTAAAAAATTAGCTCGGTGTGGTGATGTGCAGTTCCAGCTACACAGGAGGATGAGGTGGGAGAGCTGCTTGAGCTCAGACATCCAGGCTGCAGTGAGCCATAATTGCACCACTGCACTCCAGCCTGGGTGACAGAACGAGACCGTCTCAAAAGAAAAAAAAAAAATTAAAGAATTGGGCCACTGGAGATCAATACTATGGCTTCAAAGACATCTAATAACTATATGGGACTTCTCACTCCAATTCTTAGCCTAACTACAAACCTATATGCAATAAAAACTCTGCTACTGGTACTCTGATTTAGAATTAGGATTGACTTTTCTTCTGTGTAGGTTAAGTCACTGAATGCCTGCCTGGCACAGGTAGTATCCCCCTGGTAGGTGAAGTATTATTCCTTCTTCCCCCGCAAGAGACAGGGTCTCCCTCTGTTGCCTAGGCTAGAGTGCAGTGGTGCGATCATGGCTCACTGCAGCCTCAAACTCCCAGGCTCCAGAGATCCTCCCACCTCAGCCTCTCAAGTAGCTGGGACCATAGGTGCTCACCACCATGCCAGGCTAATTTTATTTTTTTGTAGAGACAGGGTTTTGCCATGTTGCCCAGGCTAGTATCAAACTCCTGGACACAAGCAGTTCTCCTGCCTCAGCCTCCCAAAGTGCTGGGATTACAGGCATAGGCCACTGCACCTGGCTTACTATTCCTTTAACATCCAGTTCATGTGTCCCTCCCTTCCATCCGCTGCATCCTTACAAGACAGTTATGATTTGGCTCCTGCTTCTGTAGATCCTCACTTCCAAACTTTTGTCTCTTCATTTCTGATCCACTCCTGAGCAAAGGTTTATTCTTCTTTCTTCTATGTAATGTCCTTACTTTGTATAGGCTCACTATTCTCATTATCCTCTTTATAACATTTTTTTTGTCTATATCTCTGTCTCTACTAGCAGGTTGTGAATTTTCTGAAAGCAAGAACTATATTTACCCACTTGGGGATCTGTAGCACCTGGCATAGTAAGTGCTACATAGTAGATATTCTCAATAAATGTTTGTGAAATGAGTGAATGGGTAATAGAGAAGTGGTCTACAGATACCTACTTTACTTCCAATTTCTGCTTATTCTATACTCTGTTTAATAGTGATTCTTATCCACTGGGATCATATATCTAATTGAAGAAAGTGGCAAACTCCCTCTCCATAAAAATGCAAATAAATTTGGTACAGGAGGGGTTAATGAAATCTTTGAGCCAAAATGCACACTTGATTATGAAGCCCTGATGGTAAGTAACTGCATCCTATTTGCAAGTTTTGTAATTGCCCAATCTTGAAGAAACCATAACATCAAGACAAATCCGTACCTGAATTTCGTCGCACTTGATTAGCTTTTCCACCTCTCCTTGACTCAGAAGAATGAACTCTTCATGCTGTACCACTTCAGGAAAATGCTTCTGGCTAAAAACCTCAGCTGCTTGCATCAGGTCAACACAATTGTGGGTTTCAGCAAAATCCCTAATACCCAGGCAATTAGAAGGGTCCAATTGACTTTCTAAGAACTCACAGCAGGCTTGTTTCACACCTAGGACAGACACAGGCAGCAAACACTTTAGAATAGTTGGACAGGTGTGATCTAGGCTATATTCTTGTATCTCAGCATCTTCTCTACATGTTATCAGATGAACCCTTGTTTCAACACCTAAGAAACAGATTAGAAATTCTATGCTTAAGGAACTTTATTTCTGGCTTATGTACTGTGCCACTTTCAGCAAGACCTTTACACCTGTCTCTGCTTAATCTTTAAAATGAGTATTGCAAGATGAATCACATCCAGAGACCTGGCACAATTCAACAAAAATCCCTATAAAACTCTTGGGAATCAAACTATAAAACCAATTACGAATTCAGCATAATGTATCCATTTTCTACTCTACATGAAAACTTACTAAAAGACTAGAGTGAAAGAAAAGAAGAAGATAGTAATAACAAATCTCATATTTATCTAATTGAAAAGTTCAGAGTATTTTAATGTTATGGCTATGCACTAATGCAAAAGCTTCACACTGTTTAAATCATGTATTAAAAACTAAAAGTGTGTCAATTATGTATATATAAAAACTGAAAACATAACTGAATGTTAAAAAAGAAAAACTGGGGACCAGGAACGGTGGCTCGTGCCTATAACTCCAGCACTCTGGGAGGCAAGGTGGGAGGATCACTCGAGCCCACGAGCTTGAGACCAGCCTGAGCAACACAGAGAGAACTCATCTCCACACACAAAAAATTTTGTTTTAATTAGCTGGGTGTGGTGGCATGTGCCTGTGGCCCCAGCTACTCAGGAGGCTGAGGTGTGAGAATTGCTTGAGCCCAAGAATTCAAGGATACAGTGAGCTGTGATTGCACCACTGTGCTCTAATCTGGGTGACAGAGTGAGACTCTGTCTCAAAAACAAAACAAAAAACCTGGGAATTCTAAGGGAAAACAAACCACCTGTAATCCTGTGAAAACATCATACTTTAATATTTTGTGCATCAACTTAAATTTCATTTATCTTAATGAAATACTACCACTTAATGGCCAGATAGATAAAGAGTATCCATGTAGGCTATGTATGGTATCACTTTTTTATATTTCCTTATAGGTGTGTTACATACATGTATGTAAGAAAACACATAATTTCTCCTTCCTCCATTTTTTTTTAAAAACAGAAAAGGTGCAAATGCTCTCTTTTATAGAGCCAAATACTCATATCTGGAGAAGTTCCTTTATAGTGCTATTGACATCTGATCTCTTATTGCTCAATGAGACAAAAGCCATGGCCAGTAAACGTGAACATCCATAGTTTGTCTCCAAAACATTCATGATTAAGTTTACACTATTAATTTTCAACCTTTCCAGGGCTATTTTGACATAAACAATAGCAAGTTTTAATGTCTGTACCTTTCAACTGAAGCAGACAGGCTGCAGGAAGCAGTTCTTGTACATTCTCCACTGTCACATGTACTGTTTCTGTGTACACAAAGTCCAATAAAATTTCCATGGTAGAGGCAGTCAAACCTTGGATGTCAACATAAGGTTTCCCCTTCTCTGAGAGCTGAAAATTCAAAAGGTATAAAAGAATGATGGTTATAATTCCACAAGATAAAGGCAGAATCTCATATCTAAGAGCTTAGAGATGTTAATAATATTAATTGAACATTTATCTTTAAAAATTACAGGCCAGGAGTGGTGGCTCATGCCTGTAATCCCAGCACTTTGAGAGGCCAAGGCAGGCAAATCACCTGAGGTCAGGAATTCAAGACCAGCCTGGCCATCAGAGTGAAACCCCATCTCCACTGGAAATACAAAAATTAGTCGGGCATGGAGGCACATGCCTGTAGTCCCAGCTACTCAGGAGGCTGAGGCAGGAGAATTGCTTCAACCCAGGAGGCGGAGGTTGCAGAGAGCCAAGATTGTGCCACTGCACTCCAGCCTGGGCACCAGAGTGAGACTCCATTTCAAAAAAATAAAAAAATAAAATTATGCTCTATTTTGTTGGATTTTTTTTTTTTTTTTTTTTTTTTGAGACGGAATCTTGCACTGTTTCCCAGGCTGGAGTGCAGTGGCGCCATCTCGGCTCACTGCAAGCTCCGCCTCCTGGGTTCATGCCATTCTCCTGGCTCAGCTTCCCAAGTAGTTTGGACTACAGGCGCCCGCCACCACGCCCGGCTAATTTTTTGTACTTTTAGTAGAGACGGGGTTTCACCGTGTTAGCCAGGATGGTCTCGATCTCCTCACCTCGTGATCCGCCTGCCTCAGCCTCCCAAAGTGCTGGGATTACAGGCGTGAGCCACCGCGCCCGGCCAATTTTGTTGGATTTTAATAAAGCAAATATGGCACATTATCTGTAGCTTTCCAAATGAAGTGGGTAGTTATCTATACACCAGGAATAAGTAATAGGTAACACCTTCCTGGAATAATTTTGCCAGGGAATAACTTTAAAAATCTATTTCATATTAAAATACAGATGTATTTACAGAATAGAATGCAAAAGTTCCATGAACATAACACTGGTCTGTGAACTTTTAAGATAAGACACAATATTTCAAATAAATTTCATGTTTGTAGAGGACCCTGTGGGTTATAACTCCAGTCTCTCCACGACTACCTAGTTCCTATCATCTGTCCTTAGACTACTTTTTTTTTCCCTTTTTTGAGATAGGGTCTTGCTCTGTTCCCCAGGCTGGAGTGCAGTGGTGTGATCTCGGCTCACTGCAACCTCTGCCTCCCAGGTTCAAGTGTTTCTCGTGCCTCAGCCTCCCAAGTAGCTGGGATTACAGGAGTACACCACCACAACCAGCTAATTTTTTTTTTTTTTTTTTTTGACACAGTCTTGCTCTGTTGCCCAGGCTGGAGTGCAGTGGCGTAATCTTGGCTCACTTCAAGCTCCACCTCCCAGGTTCAAGCGATTCTCCTGCCTCAGCCGCCTGAGTAGCTGGGACTACAGGCACATGCCACCATGCCTGGCTAATTTTTGTGTTTTTAGTAGAGATGGGGTTTCACCATGTTGGCCAGGCTGGTCTTGAACTCCTGACCTCAAGTGATCCTCCCACCTCAGCCTCTCAAAATGCTGGGATTACAGGCGTGAGCCACCATGCCCGGCCCTTAGACTGCATTTAGTAATGATGAAAAAGAACATGCAGGTCATCCTAAGGGACTTTCTTATGTAACATCATCTGAATACAAATAAACTATTTGTTACTTTTTCAAAATATTGGGTTAGGCTAACTGAATTGTTAGCAGTATATTTAGTCTAAATTGTTAGTAGTATATCTTCTTGAAGCTATGAGTATTGATGAGGCCAGATAATCATAGAAAACTGTTTAGCTAAGAGAAGAAATCTTCAATTTTACAGGAAACTATCTGAAAATACCTTATGAAAATTTTACTAGATCTTAATCTTAGTTTAGAAATTCATTTTACTTAAAAAACTCTGGTGCATCTCCATTATTAACTAAATGGCTTTAACGTTTTTTATTTCTCCATCAGCCAGAGAATAACCAAAAAGCACTCTCTACCAAAGCCAAGAACAAAATCAATCCTAACACTAAAAAAGTCACTAGCACATTATTTTGAAAAAACATATTAGGTTTTATTAACATTTAATACAGTACTAATATTCATAAACAATTACTATCCCAACACATTAAATGCATTTAATAATTATGATACTGAAATATGTAAGTACATGTATTCCAGAAATTTCTCATTCAATAAACTACATTTCCATCAAATAGTTTACGTATGGAAACAATTTCACTATGTAAGAACTTAGAGCAATTATACATTTTACATTTATATTTTGCTTTAGAATTTTTCAGCATGCTTCTCATTTACTACTATTTCATCTGATTCTCACAGCAACCTGGTAAGGTAGTTAGGTCTGATATTATTACCATTTAAGAGATAAAGGGGGGCCGGGCACGTGGCTCAAGCCTGTAATCCCAGCACTTTGGGAGGCCAAGGTGGGTGGATCACAAGGTCAGGAGATCGAGACAATCCTGGCTAACACGGTGAAACCCCGTCTCCACTAAAAATACAAAAAATTAGCCAGGCGTCAAGAAAAAAAAAAAAAAAGAGAGAGATAAAGGGTCTAAAGATCAAAGAAGATCCAAGACTTTTTTTTTTTTTTGAGACAGAGTCTCGCTCTGTCGCCCAGGCTGCAGTGCAGTGGCGTGATCTGGGCTCACTGCCAGCTCCGCCTCCCGGGTTCACGCCATTCTCCTGCCTCAGCCTCCCGAGTGGCTGGGACTACAGGCGCCCGCCACCACGCACGGCTAATTTTTTGTATTTTTAGTAGAGACGGGGTTTCACCGTGTTAGCCAGGATGGTCTTGATCTCCTGACCTCGTGATCCACCTGCTTCGGCCTCCCAAAGTGCTGGGATTACAGGCGTGAGCCACCACGCCCGGCTGAAGATCCAAGACTTAACCAGTCACTTAGCTAGTAAGAGACAGATATCATTCTTATTAAAGTATTTCAGGAAAAAAAAAAAAAAGAGAGAGAGAGGCAAAACCCAGGTCCTCTTGCCTCAGTCTTGTGATCTTTCAATCAGAAGACATTTGAGGATCATTTCATGGCTGAAGAGAACAAGGAAACCATCTAGTTCAACTACTTTATTTTACAGATCAACCCAGTGAAGTTAGATGGTTCCCAGGGTTTATACAGAATTGCTAAGAGAACTAAGCCTAGAATCCAGGTCTCTGGACTCTCTCCTTTAAACAATTACTCTCAAAAATAAAGACAAAACCATCTAGCATTTCCTTGCCTGACGTCAGTTTTTAAAGAAAGAAATCATCACTGATGAGAAAAAAAGAATTAATTTCCAAATAACAAAAGAGTAAAGACACTATTTTCAAGCTGACAAAAAACAGGATGCACAATATATAATTAGCAATCAGCAGTTCTAGTTCATTTCTTGCTCAGCAGCTGCTGGGTGACACTCTTTACCCAGTTAAATTCCAAATGCTTCTGATGATCTTGGGTATATCTCATGGAGAACAGTATAGGACAGGGATCTGCCTTGGTATATCACACAAGTTTATTTAAAAATTAGCCTGAATTAGCTGGAATGACCTGTCAGGTTCCTGTTTTCCCTACTAGCCATGCGACTGAGCATTGGCTCATAGTATTTTTAACTATACCAGTTTTAAAATTAGATTGTAGTATATAAAATTCATACTTCGGAGGCTAAGGCGGCACAAGAGTTACAAACTGTTCGGGCTTTAGAGTTGGAAAATATAAAATGAAATCCCACCTCTAGCACTTACAAGCCATGGGACTTTGGGCAAGTGATTTAATATCTGAAACCCTATTCCTTCATTTGTAAAATGAGATGGTAATACCTACCCCTAGGGTGAGTCAGATATGCACAACAATCACTAGCACAGTACCTGGCCCATAAAAGGTAGTTATTACCATCATAGAATACGCCTCTCCCATTCTGATCCAGCAGCAATATCTACACTAAGACGATAGAACTAACTAAAAAAAAAAACAAAAAACAAACAAACAAACAAAAAACTTGTGCTTAAAAAGACTTTTAAAACAGTGTTTTCATAATGAAATATTTCAGGCATACATGTAAGTATAAATTATATAATTAACAGTGGTGCACCCACAACTGAGCTTTGAAAAAATAAATCAAGATAATTTATTTAAATCTGCTCTTAAAATGAGACTTGGGATCTTGAAAAACAAAGATTTGCAATGTTATTTTCTGTTCAGCTTTCTAAGAATATTCAACACAATATATTCAACAGCCTTACTCTACATTTCAAGTATTTTGTCAGGCAATTACTAAGTAGTGTTTCTTAATACTTTGTGAGCACTACCTGTATTCTCTCAAGCCAACCTTTTCCTAATTCCCTTTGTTAAGTGCTTATGAGTTAACATCCTTTTTCAGGTTATACACTCTACGCCTGTACAGCTATTCATTAAAAACTCTTCTTCCTTTCATTTGAAGTTATCCTAAAATTTACACTGATTTTCTTCACATATTGTTAGGAGGAGTGGGATGCGGTTTGAATCCTACTCCTCTCTCCTTCCTTCCTCCTTATTCCTCTGGTATTCACTTAAAAATTTTTAAACTTTAGAAGGAGAAAAGGCTGGATGCAGTGGCTCACACCTGTAATGCCAGGTGTGGCCACTCTGGGAGGCCAAGGCAGGAGGATTGCTTGAGCCCAGGAGTTCAAGACCAGCGTGGGCAACATAGTGAGACCCTGTCTCTACAAATAAATAAATAAAATTAAAAACAAAAAAAGGAGAAAAATTGGAAGACAAATTTAAGAAACAGTAAAATCCAATAGCTGACATTTGTGTGTTTTACTACATATTACACTATTCTAAGCACTTCGTATGTTATTTCATAAAATAATCTTCACAACAACCTTAATAACCATGTGTTACATATTACTATTATCCCTAATTTAAAGATGAGGAAACTAAGGCATAGTCATCTAAGTGGTAGATCTTATCCAGAATCTGCCAAAACATCACACTGTAAAAATTCAAAATTATATCAAACTTCCACTATTTTATTCAGTGAAATTAGACAACTAGAGTTCCATGGGAGTTTCATTTGTGTGGGGCTAATTTACCACTTACCTCACTAGTGAACATGGCACAGAAGTAATCACTACAGGCAGCCAGCACAATCCGATGGGCAGGGAAGTCTTTCTGCTCTACTCTCAATGTCACATCACAGAGGGTATTGCTCTTCCTGAGGGAGTTCATTGAATTGAGGATGGATTTAGCATGAGTATTTGTCATTATGTCTTTGGGGGCCATAATGCCTCCCATAAAGCAGTGCGGAGAAAGAACAAAATGGGTCCTTGGATTCTGCAACTACAAGAGGAAAAAAAAAAACAATGAGCATATTCAAAGAACTAGGGAAACTGAACATATTTAATTAGCTTTACAAATTAAGAACCTAAGAGGCTTCCTCAGACCCAAACATACACAAGTTGAGGGCACTCCTATGCCTGGCATCACCACCAACCACTATCTAGCCACTGTCTAGTCCATGTAAAAGCTCTCTCTTCTTCCTCTGAATTCCTCTATCACGGAGTGTCCCTACCACTTGACATTTATTATGATCAATGCTGAAATGTAAGTAAACAATATATGTCTTGTAAATCTTGACAAGGTTCTTGTCTCAAATGATAAACTGAAAATATAAAATTTCTTAAAGGTGTTATATCATTACTATTTAAGGTCCTTAAGTAGATAAGTATTTAGAGCATACATATAAAGAGGATCCTGCTTTATATGTATGCTTTCTATCCTAGAAGTTGCACAATAAATGTTTAGAATTTAATGTAAGAAAAAGTGTGTATTCAACTTCACCTTAGAGCAAGAAAGGCCAGTCAGTAAAAATAAACTTTTTTCTAAAGAAGTATCCAAATGATATGTCTGATGACTTCCAAACATATCTGGATTTCTTCTTAAAATGAAACTTCAGGCCGGGCCCAACAGCTCACTCCTGTAATCCGAGCACTTTAGGAGGCTGAGGTGGGTGATCAGTTGAGGTCAGGAGTTTGAGACCAGCCTGGCCAACATGGTGAAACCTAGTCTCTACTAAAAATACAAAAAATAGCCAGGCGTGGTGATGCGCGCCTATAATCCTAGCTACCAAGAAGGCTGAGGCCCGAGAATCACTTGAACCCAGGAGGTGGAGGTTGCAGTGAGCCGAGATCACACCACTGCACTCCAGCCTGGGCAACAGAGCAAGACTCTGTCTCAAAAAAAAAAAAAAAAAAGAAACTTCAATTGAGGACCCATTACCTACACTGAATAATGGAAACCACGCAAGTTATCGATGGACTTACACTTGCTTAAGATATTGAAGCTCTTCAACAAGAGGGTATTCCTACTCTACATCTGTAAATGTCCATTACTGTTAAAGAATCGATATTGGAATCCAAAACTTTCTGAAATGATCCGGGGGGACGGAAATCAAACTGTGGTCTCCAAAAGTCCACAAGTCACAATTAATCTTTCAACAGGAAAAATTAGATCCTAAATTCTCATCTACTTCTGTTTGTAGTTGGCATTTTACTCTATAAGCACTATAGATAATCCCTCCAACAACTCTGCAAGACCCATTTTACAGAAAAGCGGGTGATTCATCAAAGCATATGTTTTTCAAAAAGACTTAAGTCAACTTAGTTGCAACTCTAGGGGTGTAAAAAGGTCTGGAACAAATGTCCATTTACTGTGAAGACAGCCCGGGGGGTGTTTTATCGTTTCCGTGTCAAAATGACAGTACCCCGGTGCAGAGTGGTCTTCCTTCTAGGGGATTCCTGCCTCAGCACTCCCAAGTCTCAGCATATCCTTCATCCTCACCCTTCTGAAGTGACCTATTTTCTAGAACTTTCGTTAACATCTGAATAGAGGGATTCCACTTCGGGAGATTCGGGGCAGGGAATGGGTAGTAAACTCGGTAAAGACTAAATTCTAGAGAAGGAAAAGAAGTCCTTCCTCCTAATACCACCAGGCATATGGCCGCCACCGCCAGGTGGAGGTATCGGAGAGGGGCAGTTCAGGGGGAGAGTTGAGAGGGCGACCGAGGCCAGATGCCCCACCCCACTGCCAGCCTTCCTCCTCTGTCGGGCTTGTCTCCCATTCCGCCTTGCAGGGAGACCAAGGATAGGGGGTAGGGCCATAACCCGGAGTTGACGGACAGGAAGGGAAGGGCTGACTGCCATCACTTCCGCGCAACTCACCTCCGCTCCCGAACCCACACAGCCGCACCGGGCCCGTCCCCAGCCTGTGGGGATGGAGTGGGGCGCGGGGCCAGCAGGCGGCTCAGGAGGAGCCGAAGCGCCGCCGCCGCCGCCCAGACCCGGAGGCTCTGGAGGCTCTGGAGCCGTCCGGGTCTGGTCCCTGCGGCCGCGCGACGTGATGACGCAATGCAGCTGGAGCACCGCCCTCCTCCCGCTCCAGAGTCTGCGTCACGTGAGGAGGTGGTGTCACGTGACCGGTCTGTACCCTAGCGCGGGGCTTCTGTACGCTGCTAGGAAGCCGAATTACAAAAAGGTCGGGTGGGCAGGGAATGGTGGCTCACGCCTATAATCCCGGCACTTTGGGAGGCCGAGGCGAGCGAATTACCTGAGCTCCGGAGTTCCAGACCCGCCTGGGGATCACGGCAAAACCCCGTTTCTACAAAAAAAAAAAAAAAAATTAGCCCGCACCGCGCCTGTAGTCCCAGCTACTCGAGAGGCTGACAGGAGGATCACTTGAGCCAGGCAGCAGAGGTTGCAGTGAGCCAGGATCGCCACTGCACTCCAGCCTGGGCCACAGAATGAGACCCTGTAAAAAAAAAAAAAAAAAAAAATGTCCGGGCGTGGTGGCTCACGTCTGTAATCCCGGCATTTTGGGAGGCCGAGGCGGGTGTATTACTTGAGGTCAGGAGTTCGAGACCAGCCTGGCCAACATGGTGAAACCCTATCTCTACTGAAAATACAAAAAAATTAGCCGGGCGTTGTGGCACGCGCCTGTAACCCCAACTACTCAGGAGGCTAATGCAGGAGAATCGCTAGAACCTGGGAGGCGGAGGTTGCTGAGCCGAGATCGCGCCATTGGCTTCCGGGCTGGGCGACCGACTGAGACTCTGTCTCTTAAAAAAAAAAAAAAAAATGCCGGGCGAGGTGGCTCACGCCTGTAATCCCAGCACTTTGGGAGGCCGAGACGGGCGGATCACGAGGTCAGGAGATCGATTCTGGCTAACACAGTGAAACCCCGTCTCCACTAAAAATACAAAAAAATTAGCTGGGCGTAGTGGCGGGCGCCAGTAGTCCCAGCTACTCGGGAAGCTGAGGCAGGAGAATGGCGTAACCCGGGAGGCGGAGGTTGCAGTGAGCCGAGATCGCGCCACTGTACTCCAGCCTGGGTGACAGAGCAAGACTCCGTCTCAAAAAAAAAAAAAGAAAAGAAAAAACAAAAAAAAGGCTGGATGTTGTGGGGTCCCGCAGGGAGCCTGAGGAATGTATCTACAGCTCGGCGATTGGCTGAGCCTGAGTTCCTCCCTACCGCTCACTAGGCAGGGCAGGCAGAGAGAATTCCAACGCTTAATATGCCAAGCATCTGATTGCAGCAAGTATGTTTTACCTTCCAGGTACTGAGGAACTTTTTGACATCGAGAAAACCCA
The DNA here is from genome assembly GCF_029281585.2 of Gorilla gorilla gorilla. Classification (NCBI taxonomy): domain Eukaryota; kingdom Metazoa; phylum Chordata; class Mammalia; order Primates; family Hominidae; genus Gorilla; species Gorilla gorilla. Next base: position 53,823,817 of record NC_073224.2, on the reverse strand, counting down.
CAGAGGCCTCAAATTTATTCACGTCCATTGTCCACAATGGCCTTTTCGGGCCGAACAACGCTGCGGCGAGAATCCTCCGAGCCTTAGGATCCACAAACCTCAGTATATACTCTGCATCATAATGGGCCCTGTCATCACCACTGAATTGATTCTAAGGAAATTCTAATTTATTTTGGTGCACTTATCTTAGTGACTGAAAAGGCAAAAAGCTTAATTAGTTCAGCTTATCTGAATGTCTAGACAAATTGTGTTTGGTAATACTATTATCCTCTGTGAGCCCTTTGATTCTTTTTTTTTTTTTTTGAGACGGACTCTTGCTCTGTCGCCCAGGCTGGAGTGCACTGGCGCGATCTCAGCTCACTGCAACCTCCGCCTCCCGGGTTCAAGCAATTCTCCTGCCTCAGCCTCTCCGAGTAGCTGGGAGTACAGGTGCACACCACCACTCCCGACTAATTTTTGTGTTTTTAATAGAGAAGGTGTTTCGCCGTCTTGGCCGGGCTGGTCTCGAATTCCTGACCTCGTGATCCGCCCGCCTTGGCCTCCCAAAGTGCTGGGATTACAGGCGTCAGCCACAGCGCCTAGTCCTTTGATTCTTAAGGGTACTAAAACCATAGCCAAGTGGGTAGCATTCTAAATTTACAATGTGTCCCCATCTTCCATATCATACCTTCCTGATCTAAAACTGTCCCTGACTCACACATTGTAGAGAAGAATGCAAGATTGGTATATTATTGGGGGCATTTTGGAAATATTCGTCGATTTGAATAAAATTTTCCTTCACATATACTCGTGCACATGTAAAACGATGTATGTACAAGATTGTTAACTGCAGCATTGTTTGTAGATTAGATCGACAACAACCTTAAATGTCCATTAATAGGGGACTGATTCAATAAGGTATAGTACATCCATAAAATCCAATACCATGAAGCTGTGAACAATTTATATACTCTATTATTGGTGTAAAAAGGTGGAAGATATATTCATATTTGCTTGTGTATGTGTAACATGTATTTGAAAAGACAAAATAAAGTGGTAACCTTGGTTTCTTTGGGGAAAGGAACTGTTTGTTTGTGAGACAGGGTGGGAAGGAGATTTTTGCCCTTTGTAATTTATTTTGCCTTTTGAATTTTGCATCATATGAATTAGAAATAATGTTCAGAGCCTGGTGCGGTGGTGTACACCTGTTGTCCTATCTGCTTTGGAGACTGAAGCAGGAAGATTGCTTGAGCCCCGAAGTTCGTGACCAGCCTGGGCAACGTAGCAAGAGCACGCCTCAAAATATATTTATATGTTTTAAAAAGTAAAAATAGGCTGGGCACAGTGGCTCACGCCTGTAATCCTAACACTTTGACAGGCCGAGGTGGGCAGATCACCTGAGGTCAGGAGTTCCAGACTGACCTGGCCAACATGGCAAAACCCCGTCACTACTAAAAATAAAAAAATTAGCCAGTCATGGTGGCGTGCGCCTGAAATCCCAGCTACTCAGGAGGCTGAGGCCGGAGAGTCGCTTGAACCCAAGGAGCAGAGGTTGCAGTGAGCTGAGATCACGCCACTGCACTCCAGCCTGGGCAACAGAGCAAGGCTCCATCTCAACTAAATAAATTAATTAATTAAATTAAATAAAAAGTAAAAATAATTCCTTGTTTTCAGGATGTAAAATAGTACTTTAATGATATTGCCTAATTCCTGACTGTTAAATTAAGGATTTTTCCAAATATGAGAAGGAACTTAATAATAAAAGAGGCTTTGTTTAGAGTATGCCTACTCCTTTTATTCACAAAATAAAAGATGGAGAAGTTGTTAGCAAGATTATCACACCAAAGGAACTAGTTCAGACTTCTGACTTTTTTCTTCTTTTATTTCCTCTTTTTTGTTAATATTTGTGGGTACATAGTAGGTGTATATATTTAGGGGGTACAGAGGGATTTTGATACAGGCATGTAATGTGTACTAATCACATCATAGAAAGTTGGGTATCCATCCCCTCAAGCGTTTATCCTTTGTGTTACAAACAATCCAAGTATACTTTTAGTTATTTTAAAATGTACAATTCAATTATTATTGACTATACTTACCCTGTTCTATCAAATACTAGGTCTTATTCATTCTTTCTAGTTTTTCGGTACCCGTTACCCTCCCCACCTTCCCCCAACCCCCACTGTCCTTCCCAGCCTCTGGTAATCATCCTTCTACTCTCTATCTCCGTGAGTTCAATTGGTTGGTTTTTAGATCCCACAAATAAGTGAGAACATGCGATGTTTGTCTTTCTGTGCCTGGTTTATTTCATAAACATAATGACATAATGACCTTCAGTTTGATTCATGTTGCTGCAAATGACAGAATCTCATTTTTTTTTTTTTTTTTTTTTTTTTTGAGACGGAGTGTGGCTCTGTCGCCCAGGCTGGAGTGCAGTGGCGCAATCTCAGCTCACTGCAAGCTCCGCCTCCCGGGTTCACGCCATTCTCCTGCCTCAGCCTCCCGAGTAGCTGGGACTACAGGCGCCCGCCACCACGCCCGGCTAATTTTTTGTATTTTTAGTAGAGACGGGGTTTCACCATGTTAGCCAGGATGGTCTCGATCTCCTGACCTCGTGATCCGCCCGCCTCGGCCTCCCAAAGTGCTGGGATTACAGGCGTGAGCCACCGCGCCCGGCCAGAATCTCATTATTTTTAATGACTGAATAGTACTCCATCATGAATAAGTACCACATTTTCTTTATCCATTCATCTGTTGATGGACACTTAGGTTGCTTCCAAATCTTATCTATTGTGAACACTGCTGCAACAAACATGGGAGTGCAGATATCTCTACGATACACTGATTTACTTTCTTTTTTTTTTTTTTGAGACAGAGTCTCACTCTGTTGCCCATGCTGGAGTGCAGTGGTGTGATCTCGGCTCACTGTAACCTCCGCCTCCCAGGTTCAAGCAATTTTTCTGCCTCAGCCTCCCGAGTAGCTGGGACTACAGGTGCAGGCCACCATGCCTGGCTAATTTTTGTATTTTTAGTAGAGACAAGGTTTCACATATTGGCCAGGCTGGTCTCGAACTCCTGACCTCATGATCTGCCCACCTCAGCCTCCCAAAGTGCTGGGATTACAGGCATGAGCCACCACACACAGTTGATTTACTTTCTTTTGGGTATTTACACAGTAGTTGGATTGCTGGATTGTATGGTAGTTCTAGGTTTAGTTTTTTGAGGAGCCTCCAAACTGTTCTCCATAGTGGTTGCACTAATTTGCATTTCCACCAATAGTGTACAAGGGTTCCCTTTTCTCCACATTGTTGCCAGCATTTGTTATTGCCTGACTTCTGCATAAAAGCCATTTTAACTGGGATGAGATGATATCTCATGTAATTTTGATTTGCGTGTCTCTGATTAATTATGTTGAGCACCTCTTCTTATGCCTGTTTGCCATTTTTATGTCTTTTTTTGAGAAATGTCTAAATATTTTGCCCACTTTTATTTTTTAAATATTTATTTATTTATTTTGAGACAGGGTGTTATTCTGTCACCCAGACTGGAGTGCAGTGGTACGATCTCGGCTCACTGCAACTGCTACCCCTCTATGCTGGGCTCTAGCGATCCTCCCACCTCAGTCTCCTGAGTAGCTAGTATTGCGGATGCATGCCACCATGCTCTATTAATTAAAAAAAAATTATTTTTTATGAGAAGAGGTCTCACTATATTGCCCAGACTGGTCTGGAACTCTGGACTAAGCAATCCACCTGCCTCAGCCTCCCAAAGTTGGGATTACAGGTGTGAGCCACTGCACCTGGCCTTAACCAGATATAATCAGATTATTAGATTTTTTTCTATAGAGTTGTTTGAGCCCCTTATATATTCTAGTTATTCATCCCTTGTCAGATGGGTAATTTGAAAATATTTTCTCCCATTCTGTGGATTGTCTCTTCACTTTATTGATGGTTTCCTTTGCTGTGCAGAATCTTGTTAACTTGATGGGATCCCATTTGCCCATTTTTGCTTTGGTTTCTTGTATTCATGCAGTATTACTCAAGAAATTTTTTCCAACCCCACTGGAAACAAGAATCTTTAAAAAAAAAATAAAGAAATTTTTGCCCAGACCAATGTCCTGGAGATTTTCCCCAAAGTTTTCTTATAGTGGTTTCATAGTTTGAAGTCTTAGATTTAAGTCTTTAATCCATGTTGATTTGATTTTTGGCATATGGTGAGAGATAGGGGTCTAGTTTCATTCTTTTGCATGTGGATATCCAGTTCCCCCAGTACCATTTATTGAAGAGACTCTTTTTCCCAGTGTATGTTCTTTGGCAGCTTTGTCGAAAATGAATTCACCATAGGTATGCGGATTTGTTTCTGGATTCTCTGTTGTGTTCCATTGTTCTCTCTGTGTGTTTTTATGACAGTACCATGCTGTTTTGGTTACTATAGCTCTGTAGTATGATTTGAAGTCAGGTAATGTGATTCATCCCATTTTATTCTTTTTGCTCAGGATAGATTTGGCTACTCTAGGTCTTTTGTGCTTTCATATACATTTGAGGATTGTTTATGTTTCTGTGAAGAATGTTATTGGTATTTTAGAGATTGCATTGAATCTGTAGATTGCTTTGGGTAATATGGACATTTTAACAATATTGATTCTCCTAATCCATGAACATGGAATATCTTTTTATTTTTTGATGTTTTCTTCAATTTCTTCCATCAGTGTTTTATAGTTTTCATTGTAGAGATTTTTTCTTTCTTTTTGGAGTCTTACTCTATCGCCCAGGCTGGAGTGCAGTGGCATGATCTCGGACTACAAGCTCCGCCTCCCAGGTTCACACCATTCTCCTGCTTCAGCCTCCCAAGTAGCTGGGACTACAGGTGCCCACCACCGTGTTAGCCAGGGTGGTCTCAATCTCCTGACCTTGTGATCCACCTGCCTCGGCCTCCCAAAGTTCTGGGATTACAGGCATGAGCCACTGTGCCCGGCCAAGATTTTTTATTTCTTTGGTTAATTCCTTGGTATTTAATTTGTGGTTATTGCAAATGGGATTACTTTTTTTTATTTATTTTTCAGATTGCTTGCTGTTGGCGTATAGAAATGCTACTGATTTTTGTATGTTGATTTTGTATCCTGCGACTTTACTGAATTTATCAGTTCTAATAGTTTTTTGGTGGAGTCTTTAGGTTTTTCCAAATGTAAGATCATGTCATCTGCACACAAAGATAATTTGACTTTTTCCTTTCCAATTTGTATGGCTTTATTTCTTTTTCTTGTCTGATTGCTCTAACTAGGACTTCCAGTACTATATTGAATAACAGTGGTGAAAGTGGGCATCTTTTCAGGTTCCAGATCTAAGAGGAAAGGCTGTCAGTTCGATACAAGCTGTAGGTCTGTCATATACAGCTTTTATTATATTGAGGTATGTTCCTTCTATCCTTAGTCTTTTGACAGTTTTTATCATGAAGGGATGTTGAACTTTATCAAATGCTTTTTCAGCATTAATTGGAAGGATCATATGATTTCATTCTGTTGACATGATGTATCACATTGACTGATTTGCATATGTTGAATCATCCTTGCATCCCTTGGAAAATCCCACTTGGTCATGATGAATGATCTTTTTAATGTATTGTTGAATTAGGTTTGAAAGTATTTTGTTAAGAATGTTTGCATCAATATTCATCAGATATGTTGGCCTGTAGTTTTCTTTCTTTCTTTCTTTCTTTCTTTCTTTTTTTTTTTTTTTTTTTTTGATGTGTCTTTGTCTGGTTTTGGTATCAGTGTAATACTGGCCTTGTACAATGAGTTTGGAAGTATTCCCTTCTCCTCTATTGTTTGGAACAGTTTGAGTAGGCTTGGTATTACTCTCATTATAAATGTTTGGTAGAATTCAGCAGTGAAGCCATCAGGTCCCAGGCTTTTCTTTACTGAGAGATTTTTTATTACAGATTTGATCTTGTTACTTCTTACTGGTCTGTCCAGGTTTTGGATTTCTTCATGGTTCAATCTTGGTAAGTTTTATGTGTCTAGGAATTTATCCATTTCTTCTAGGTTTTCCAATTTATTGGCATATAGTTGCCCATAGTAGCCATTTTTTTTTGTTTTGTTGATCTTTTGTATTGTTTCCTTCATTTCAAATTCAGTTATTTCTGCTCTGATCTTTATTATTTCGTTTCTTCTACTAATTTTGGGCTCTGTTTGCTCTTGCTTTTCTAATTCTTTAAGATGCATCATTAGGTTTTTTATTTGAAGTTTTTCTTTTTTGATGTAGACACTTTTAGCTATAAATTTCCTTCTTAGTACTGCTTTCACCATATCCTATAGGTTTTGGCATGTTGTCCTTCCATTATCATTTGTTTTAAGAAATTTTTCAATTTCCTTCTTGATTTCTTCATTGACCCACTGGTCATTCAGGAGCATGTTGTTTGATTTCCATGTGTTTATATAGTTTCCAAAACTCCTCTTGTTATTGATTTCTAGTTTTATTCCATTGTGGTCAGAGAAGATGCTTCATATTATTTCAATTTTTTTGAATGTTTTAAGACTTGTTTTGTGACCTAACATATAGTCTGTCCTTGAAAATGATCCATATGCTGAGGATAAGAATGTGTATTCTGCAGCCACTGGATGAAATGTTCTGTAAATATCTATTAGGTTAATTTATTCTATAGTGCAGATTAAGTGCAATGTTTCTTTGTTGATAGTTGATATTCTGTCTGGGAGATCTGTCCAGTGCTGAAAGCGGAGTGTTGAAGTCTAAAGGTATTATTGTGTTGGGGCCTATCTCTGTCTGTAGCTCTAATAATATTTGCTTTATATACCTGGGTGCTTCAGTGTTAGATGCATATATGTTTACAAGCGTTATATCCTCTTGCTGAATTGTCCCGTTTATCACTATATAATGATCTTCTTTGTCTCTTCTTGTTTTTGTCTTAAAATCTATTTTCCTTTACATATAAGCATTTCCCCTAATAAAATCTTTGCACATATAATTTCATCTTAGCAAGTGCTTTCCTGAGAACTAGACTAACACACAGGACATCTGAGAATTTCTTTGGGTCCTATTCATTTGCAATAATCCAAGTTTACTAAAGTTCCCAAAGTTGCATTTTTTAAAAATTGAAAATGGGTGTTGTATTAGTCTGTTCTCTCACTGCTAACAAAGATATATCCCAGACTGGATAATTTATAAAGGAAAAAGGTGTTTTTTTTTTTCTTTTTTTTTTTTTGAGATGGAATCTTACTCTGTTGACCAGGCTGGAGTGCAGTAGTGCAATCTCAGCTTGCTGCAACCTCCACCTCCCAGGTTCAAGCAATTCTCCTGCTTCATCCTCCCAAGTAGTTGGGATTACAGGCATGAGCCACCATGCCTGGCTGGTTTTTGTTTGTTTGTTTGAGACGGAGTCTCACTCTGTCGCCCAGGTTGGAGTGCAGTGGTGTAATCTTGGCTCACTGCAACCTCTGACTCCCAGGTTCAAGTGATTCTTGTGACTCACCCTCCTGAGTAGCTGGGATTACAGGTCTCTGCCACCACACCCGGCTAATTTTTTTGTGTTTTTAGTAGAGATGGGGTTTCACCATGTTGGCCAGGCTGGTCTTGAACTCCTGACCTCAAGTGATCCACCCGCCTTGGCCTCCCAAAGTGCTGGGATTACAGGCATGAGCCACTGCCCCCGCCAGCCTCGCTGATTTTTGTATTTTTAGTAGAGAGGGGGTTTCAGCATGTTGGCCAGGCTGGTACTGAACTCCTGACCTCAAGTGATCTGCCTGCCTTGGCCTCCCAAAGTGCTGGGATTATAGGCATAAGCCACCATGCCCAGCCAGGAAAGAGGTTTAATTGGCTCACATTTCAGCATGCCTGGGGAGGCCTAGGGAAACTTACAATCATGGTGGAAGGGGAAGCAAACATGTCCTTCTTCACATGGCAAGAAATGCCAAGTAAAAGGGGGGAAACCCCTTATAAAACCATCAGCTCTCATGAGAATTCACTCACATGAGAACAGCATGAGTGTAACCACCCCCATGATTAAATTACCTCCTGCTGGATCCATCCCAGGACACATGGGGACTATGCGAACTATAATTCAAGATGAGATTTGGGTGAGGACACAGCCAAACCATATCAGATGGCTTATAGAACACACACACAGACACACACACACACCCCAAATTTAAAAATATAGGAAAATATATATTTTTAAATTTTATTATTATTATACTTTAAGTTTTAGGGTACATGTGCACAATATGCAGGTTCGTTACATATGTATACATGTGCCATGTTGGTGTGCTGTACCCATTAACTCGTCATTTAGCATTAGGCATATCTCCTAATGCTATCCCTCCTCCCTCCCCCCACCCCACAACAGTCCCCGAAGTGTGATGTTCCCCTTCCTGTGTCCATGTGTTCTCATTGTTCAATTCCCACCTATGAGTGAGAACATGTGGTGTTTGATTTTTTGTCCTTGCGATAGTTTGCTGAGAATGATGGTTTCCAGTTTCATCCACGTCCCTACAAAGGACATGAACTCATCATTTTTTATGGCTGCATAGTATTCCATGGTGTATATGTGCCACATTTTCTTAATCCAGTCTATCATTGTTGGACATTTGGGTTGGTTCCAAGTCTTTGCTATTGTGAATAGTGCCACTATAAACATACGTGTGCATGTGTCTTTATAGCAGCATGATTTATAATCCTTTGGGTATATACCCAGTAATGGGATGGCTGGGTCAAATGGTATTTCTAGTTCTAGATCCCTGAAGAATCGTCACACTGACTTCCACAATGGTTGAACTAGTTTACAGTCCCACCAACAGTGTAAAAGTGTTCCTATTTCTCCACATCCTCTCCAGCACCTGTTGTTTCCTGACTTTTTAATGATCGCCATTCTAACTGGTGTGAGATGGTATCTCATTGTGGTTTTGATTTGCATTTCTCTGATGGCTAGTGATGATAAGCATTTTTCATGTGTTTTTTGGCTGCATAAATGTCTTCTTTTGAGAAGTGTATGTTCATATCCTTCGCCCACTTTTTGATGGGGTTGTTTTTTTCTTGTAAATTTATTTGAGTTCGTTGTAGATTCTGGATATTAGCCCTTTGTGAAAATATTTTTTAAAAAGAAAATGGATGGCTTATAGAGATAAGTTAGGCTCTCCCCTATTTTTTGATTTACTGATAGGAAAAGGGGTAAAATCAGATTCTTAGCTTTTATTCTTCGCCTTTCTTTAATCCAAGCTCATCAGTGTTTTTGTCATTTGTTCTGTAATGCCTAGCACATAACAGGTCCTCAAGTATTTAGAAAGTAAGTGAATGAACCAGAAGTATGCAATTAGAGAAAGAAGGTAATAGTTACTTGCTGCTAGTTAGCAGTTCTGACAAAAGCAAGGGAAGATATTGAAAACAGGAGCAAAAGGAATCTTTAAGTGATCTGAGTCTTTAGAACACGAGCTTTAAATGAGAATGACCTGGATTCAGATACTGGCTCCGAACCTGTCCATCACCTTAGGAAAAATTATTAGTTTCCTGGAGGGATCTGAATTTGCAGCCACTAGTATTGAACTGGAAGGAAACCTAGAGATCACACCTGATGTAACTCCATCCATTTTCTAGATGAGGCAATAAGCAGATTCATAGCAGCTGAAATCCTGTTTGGTCCTCAAATCTGTTAGGTGCTAGGCACTGTGGAATAAGTAAATGACAAACACTGATGAACTGTGATTAAAGAAAGGCCGATGCGGGCAGATCACTTGAGGTCAGGAGTTCAAGACGAGCCCTGGCCAACATGGTGAAACCCCATCTCTACTAAAAATACAAAAATTAGCTGGGCATGGTGGCATGTGCCTGTAATCCCAGCTACTTGGGAGGCTGAGGCAGGAGAATCGCTTGAACCCCAGAGGCGGAGGTTGCAGTGAGCCGAGATTGCTCCATGGCACTCCAGCCTGGGCAACAGAGTGAGATTCTGTCTCAATTAAAAAAAAAAAAAAAAAAAGGAGGCCAAGAATGAAAACTGAGAATCTGATTCTATCCCTTTCCTATTAGTGAATGAAGAACTAGGGGAAAGACTAACTTATTTTCTAACTACATTTACTATGTATTCCACAGAGTCAATGATATAAAATGACATACCAAAAGTACCAAATAGGTGCCCAATAATGTTATCTCTTAGATCGTCTTTCCCTGATCTTGTCTAGTACGGAGAAATGAAGAAACACACATTAGGTTGTTTTTTATTTTATTTTATTTTTTTAAGAGATAGGCTCTTGCTCTATCACCCAGACTGGAGTGCAGTGGTGTGATCATAGCTCACTGCAGCCTCCAACTCCTGGACTCAAGCAATCCTCCCCCACACACTAGGCCTTCTCAACAGCTGTGGATCTCATTTCCTTATCTAGAAAATGGAGTTGGATCAGATATGATCCCTAGGTTTCCTTCCATTTCTTATACTAGTGGCTGCAAACTGAGATGCCTGCAGAGGCCAGCAGATGACTGCACTGAGACCATCACTCTAGGTAGGGACCATGATGAACTGGAGCGCACCAGCCTTCTATAAAGGACATACATAGCTGCTTTTGAGCAGCAGTTGATTGCTCTCACTGTGCAAGGCCAAACATGTCTACAGATGTTTTTGATGTACAGGTCATCAGTTTGTGACTTCTGCCAACAGTTCCTTAAGCATTTTTTAAGACTTAAAATGGTTTTGGATTAAACATATAAAACACTCATTGCATAAAGGCAGTGAGTATCACATGATCTTAGGAAAGAGGATCACATAGGTGCTCACCACCTAACTTAAAATAACATAAACTTTAAAGATTCTTAGTCCTTCAGAGGTAAACATTATTCTAAATTAACATTCCCTCTTTAAAGTTTTTACCATGTTTGTATCCTTAAATCTATCATTAATTTAGCAAGTTTCTTAATTTTACATACATGCAATTATGCAAATGTATTCTGTTGCTTCCCTCCCTTCCTGCCGATCTTATTTCTGAGGCTCAACCATGTTGTTGCTTGTCACTGTAATTCATTTTCACCAGTAGTGTTTCATTATATGAATACACCAAGATATAGTTTTCCATTCAAGTTTTGGACATTTGGCTTGTTTGCAATATTTTGCTACTACAAACAGCTGCAATGAACCCTTTGGTACAAGCCAGGTTTTTCAAGAGCGGTGTGTTTCAAAGCGTGAGTAGTGACCCATTACTGAGTCATGAGAACAATTTAGTGGGTCAGCTAGCACTGTTTTTAAGTGAAGTAACCTAGGTTGGATATCAGATGCATTTCATATTATATAGTGTCGTTTCACGAAATGTTTGAATGTTGTCAACATGTATACACTCTTTGTGTGTCCACGTAAAGTGGTCCTGCCAATGTATACTTCCACCAGCAGCATCTGGTCTGCTCCACATCTGCACCAACACTCAATATTAGGCTTCTAATTTGGTTTCAGTCTGGTTGGAGTAAGACAGGTTATCATTTTGGTTTTAATTTACATTTCCTTGGTTACTTGAGGCAGAGAAACTTTTCCTGTTGGTGTAGGTGGATTTTTTTTTAAAAGGATAATTTGTTCTTCCATTGTAGAAACTTGACTCTTGACATGAACCCAACTTTAACTCAGAAAGACTGCCCTTAAACTGCCTGCATTAGCTGAGAAGTGATTACTGATATCTTGCGCTATATAATGAACAGAACTCATGTCAGGTTGAGTACAATTCACAATAGCACTGAAAAGCATGGAATGACCCCTGGATGAGACAACCTTAAGCAACATGGGATATATCCCTAAACTTTGGGATGTATTCCAACACTTTTGATAATCTTCTAATTATTATTACTATACTTTTTTTTTTTTTTTTGAGATAGAGTATCGCTCTGTCACCCAGGCTGGAATGCAGCGGCATGATCTTGGCTCATTGCAACGTCCGCCTCCCGGGTTCAAGCAACAAGTAGCTGGGATTATACGTGCCCGCCACCATGCCTGGCTAATTTTTGTATTTTTAGTAGAGATGGGGTTTCACCATCTTGGCCAGGCTGGTCTTGAACTCCTGACCTCATAATCCACCCACCTCAGCCTCCCAAAGTGCTTGGATTAAAGGCGTGAGCCACCGCATCCAGTCTATTATTTTTTGAGACAGTCTTGCTCTGTTGCCCAGGCCAGAGTGCAGTGGTGTGATCTCAGCTCACTGCAACCTCCACCTCCCGGGTTCAAGTGATTCTCGTGCCTTACCCTCCCGAGTAGCTGGGATTACAGGCACCCACCACCACACGAGGCTAATGTTTGTATTTTTAGTAGAGATGGGGGTTTCACCATGTTGGCCAGGCTGGTCTCGAACTCTTGGCCTCAAGCAATCCACCCGCTCGGACTCCCAAAGCGTTGGGATTACAGGCGTGAGCCACTGCATCCAGCCCTGAGAATCTCCTAATTATTGAACACTACTATAGCATACTGATTTCTCTAACAAGATGGTCTGTTCTTTTCAAATGGCTCTATGAAAAAAAAAAAAAATTTAAAAATGTAAAAAGATAATCCATACAACAATTACATAAAAAAGTAAAGCTGTATTGGGGAATGGATGCTAGGAATTCAATTAGGTCCATTTATTGGCCTGCATGTGCCAGCCTGTCAATGCCTATGATTCAAATTTGTGCCTCAGGAGAATCTGAAATTATCACAGGTCTTACTTAATGTTTTGGAGTTGTGTGCAAATAATCAAGACCATACATGTGAAATCTTTGAATGCCAAGTGTCTTCTGTACTTTCTTTTATTAACATCATAGTCTTTGCATCAAGATACATAGCAATGATAGCAGGTTTCTTTTTAAAGCTTAGTATTAAATATTAAATATCTTTCCCCATTTAAATTTTACATTACTCTGCCAAGAAAAAAAAAAAAAATTAAAACTCAAGTTACTTGAAGCCTGGACACACTTCCATGATTAGCCGGGCTAGGTAAAAGTTGGTGGCTTTATTCTTCCTGCTCTATAAGCAGATCCAGGCCCTAGAAAGATGGGACCAGGGTATATAATTGTTTTTGAAAAGTGTGCTACAAAAACGGATGGCCTGTTATAAGCCAGGATACAAAGTTAAGGGTGGGGGTAAGGGAGGGACATTTTCTTCCAGAAGAAAAGACAGAATTTCTGAAGAGTCCCAGTCCATAATTTTCCCAAAATGGTTGGAGGAGAGGGTAAAATCTCAACATGAGTTTCAAAGTACTGTCTCTGTGAGGGGCCGGTAGATGCCTTGCTGAGGAGGGTAACTGCTGAGGAGGGGATGGCTAAGTTTGACCATGCCCCATCCCCAGCTAGGAGAATGGAAATGGAAAGTTTATTGCCCAGTGGGTGTGAAAGTGGGCTGAAGCTTGGTTGGTACTGAATTCTCTAAGAGGTTTCTTCTAGAAACAGACAACTCAGACTCTTCCTCTCACTTCAGCAAAGAAGTTATTTTTAAAAGCACTTGGGAAGTTCCTCCTCCACCCCGCAGGTGGGAAGGCTCAGAGAAGGGTGTCATCAGTACAGCCGCCTTCTAGGCCGTAACGGAATTCCTGAAGGTTGGAGACTCCATAGAAGTGGACAAAGGCTGCTGCCACCACCAGGACATGGAAAATCTGATGAGATTGGAACTGTAGGAATAAAAAGAAAAGAGCCTTTAGGATAATGCAAGGAAGAATAAGAAACAAGTAGGAGAAAGCATTTGCTTCTTCTAGTTTCTCCTTAATTAAACAAATTTGTTAATATCATTAAAGTGGTATATTTAGAAAGTTTTAAAAACACAGTCCTTGTCAGAGATACACCAAAATGTTAATATTGATGATTTTCCTTCAATGCACATATATGTACCTCCAAACACTATATGAACCCAGTCTCTTACCACCTTTCCCTCAGCCCTTTAACTTTGGGCTGTTCACTCACCATCATAAGACCTGCTGGAAGATTCATTTCTTACCCATATGTCAAATTTTCCAGGAAAGAAGCGCTCAGGAATTCGAGCAGCATAAAGGCCAGCTCCAGTGATGTACATCACAGCCATGAGGAAGAACCAGCCCATCTGGCCCACTGTGGTGGCCTTGACAAAGCCCTCAGCGATAGTAAAGTGCATGGTGGGCACGACACCACTCAAGCCAAGTCCCAGGAACACGCCTGAACAGAACAGACATAAGACTGTCAAACAAGGAAACAGCCACCGCATGGAAGGCACTGCTGTCTTACTCTGGAATTTCAATGTTTATGATAATTAGCTATTTTTGGATGAATAGTACATGTTTAGGAAACTTAGCTACAAGATGGATAACACTCAACAGATATTTCTTCTATGTCCTGAATGGGAAGAAGCTGTGTAAGTGCTTACTACCTTTTAAGCACCAAGAACAAAGATCTCATATTCTTCATTATCTGTTAACGAATTTAGGTAAAAATGGTATGTCAAGACTCTCTGATGGCTAACTTGGGTACAGAACTTAGATGTCAAGGCTTCAGTTGCCTCCCAAGTCAGCGAAGCATAGGATAGGCTTCCTGTTAAGATCATAAAAGTCTTACATAACCAGAACTCTGACCTCCTGAGTAGACAGATATACCCAGATTAGCAGTTATCCTGTAGCTGCTGGGACACACAAGTAAGGCAAGAGCAAGGGAAGAATGGGTACGTGTCTCATCATTACACTACACATAACTGAAGGGCAGGGACCACCTCTCCATCTTTGTAAATACCTTTGTTTAAGCACAGTGCAAGGCATGTGGCTGGTGCTTGATAAATATTTAATTATTATTATTTTTTTCTTTTCTTTCTTTTCTTTTTTTTTTTTTTTGAGATACAGTCTTGCTTTGTTGCCCAGGCTGGAGTGCAGTGGCGTGATCTTGGCTCACTACAACCTCTGCCCCCGACCAGGTTCAAGTGATTCTCCCGCCTCAGCCTCTCAAGTAGCTGCAATTACAGGCACCTGCCACAATGCTGACTAATTTTTATATTTTAAATAAAAACAGGGTTTTACCATGTCGGCCAGGCTGGTCTCAAACTCCTGACTTCAAGTGATCCGCCTGCCTCGGCCCCCCAAAGTGCTGGGATTACAGGCGTGAGCCACTGCTCCCGGACAATATTTAATTATTTTAACTGAAGGTTAAAACATAGCAGATATTAATTGTAAAGGGACTAAAGACTAGTGGTAATTGGTGGTGTTGCTGCAAGTAATAAAAGCTTAAAATAAGAGTCCAGAGGAGATGAGACAACACAAAGATGTTTACGCTTGTAGCTATTACTTTGTTACCTGTTTATGCTCAAGGTATTTTCATTCACCAAACCAGGTATTCCATTCCCTTAGTAAAATGCCTCTGAGTGTTTTAATTTTAATCCCTTGGTCTGAGCTTGGGACTCGGGTCACTAAAATTACTGTGCTTGCTACATTTTTCAACTGTCACAAACCAAGTATAAGAGTAGCTACATCTGTGCTTGCAGTTAATTGACCAGCTGGGTAATGATCTGTCCTACTGGCATTCTACTGAAACAGTATGACACTTGGGGTTGAGAACTGAGCTTTGAAATTGATGCTGTTTTGAAAGTTCTGAAACACAAATCAGGGTTTGGGTGGGGTTCTCAAGCTGCAAACCTTAAGGCTCAAATAGGTTTGAACCTATCAGGCCTAAGGTCTAAATACCTCTGAGGTGTACGTACATCTTCCGACCTACCTGCTCTTGTCTGCCGGTGCTTAGGAGTGGCAAACCGGTCCCACTGCGCCACAATGATGGCAGAAATGCCCAGGACACAGACGATGGAGAGGTAGATGAGCCGTGGCTGTGGGGAGCAGTAGAAGGAATAATAGAGCCAGGGGACAAAGCTCCCCATAATTAGAAGAGCAATCCCTGAATAGTCCAGTCTAAAAAGAACCACAAAAATGAAACAAATCAGTGGGGGAAATGAATTTGTATGGCTCATTTAACTAGCTCTTTCTGTTCTCCACCTGCTCCCAGATTTAACCATTCCCTCAATCTATCCTGTATTGTAGATTCCCATACAATCTATCCTGTATTCTGGATTAAAATTCCACAAGGTCACTTCTATTTTACGATGGAAAAATCTCTAAGAATCCCCATTCAAAGAACTCTATCCCTTTCCCTTACTAGTGAACAGCCGTATCTCCCGTAGTAGACACTTGAATTTAGAAATTCCATCACAATCCAGCTGGTTCCCAGCATCACACTCAGGAAAGGCTTTGAAAATTCTCCTATTCTGATAGAATGAGTTTTAAAAACAAAATTCTTAAATTGGGAGTAGTATTAAGGGATACTCTAGCTTTTTCTATCTTAGTTGACTTTTTAAATGAGGAAAATGTACCTTCTTACTGGTGTTGTTAGGAAAAACAAAATAATACATGACTGTCGCCACCAAAACCAACAATAACAACAAAAACAAGCAAACAAATAGAACCTCAGGCTCACGGCTGGGCAAGAGAGAAAGCACACGATGATGGACATCTGGAGCTTCCAGCAATGCATGGGCTGCAAAGATAAGCTTTACTTGACTGCTGGGTAGGAGCACCAGCAGAATGAAGCATAGACTATTTACCACACCCTACTTTGGCTTGGGCTAATAGTAAGTTACGCTTGTACAAGGTCTTAGAAAGCAGCCAGTGCACTGGCACTCTAAGCCTCACAAAATATAGTACTTTTCAGGTAGAAAATATATTCCACAATTGGTCTCTCCATCTGTTGAAGAGGATGCAGTAAGTCTGTTCATGAAGTGTTTAAGAGAAAAGCTTCATCACCCCACTATCGCCACAGAACAGAGAGCCTTTCCTCTGGCATATCAAGAAACCTTTAGGAGTGATACGCTTACTATCACCCAGTAAGCACTGGGATCTCAAGATGTGACAACAGTGCACAGTATTTTCCTATGGTGTTCTTTTAACTCACTTGGAAAAAGTCCGAGAGACTTTCTCTGAATGACAATAGACGGTGTGAAAGAGCCAGGAGAAGCTGAGGCAGAGCACTGCACCCAAAAAGAACATCCCAAAAACCACCTTCTCCTGTAGAGGGGCCATGAAGTACATATTTGGTCTGAGCATGGTCAAGATTCCCAAAAAGAGAAACAGCACGAAACCTGCAGGAGGGTAAAATAAAAAAAACCTGTAAGAAAAAAGGGAATGTGTACACTTTGACGGTTGATGTTTTTGAATCAGAGAGCTACAGGCAACATCACTAATCATCAGGGAAATACAAATTAAAAGCACAATGAAATACCACCTTACTCCTGCAAGAAAGGCCATTATTAAAAAGCCAAAAAACAACAGATGTTGGCATGGATATGGTAAAAGGGGAATGCTTATACACTCCTTGTGGGAATGTAAATTATAAATTAGTATAACCTCTATGGAAAAGGGTATAGAGATTCCTTAAAGAACTAAAAGTAGAGCTACTATTTGATCCACCAATCCCACTACCAGGTATCTACCCAAAGGAAAAGCAGTCATATGAAAAAAACACACGCACATGTATGTTTACTGTAGCACAATTCACAACTCTAAAGATATGGAACCAACCTAAGTGTCCATTGACCAATGAGTGAATAAAGAAAATGTGGTGTATGTACACCATGGAATACTACTCAGCCATAAAAAGGAATGCAATAATGTCTTTTGCAGCAACCTGGATGAAGCTGAAGGCCACTGTTCTAAGTGAAATAACTTAGGAATGAAAAATCAAATACTGTATGTGTTCTCACTTATAAGTGGGAGCTAAGCTATGAGTACGCAAAGGCATATAGAGTGATACAATGGACTATGGAGACTCAGAAGCGGGAGGGGGAGATAGGGGTGTGGGACAGAAAAACTACATATTGGGTACAATGTACACTACTAAGGTGATGGGTGCATTAAAATCTCAGAATTCACCAGTATATAATTCATCCATGTAACCAACCCCCCCCACCCCTTTGTACCCCAAGAGCTATTGAAATAAGAAAAAAAAATCAGAAAGCTATGAGGTTTAGCTGTGTAATTGCAGTCCAATGTTTCAAAGAAAGTGGCACCAGTCACAGAAACCCAGATGAAAAGACCATTTTTTGAAATGTTGGCATTTTACTTTTACAGCCGGAAATTACGAAGTACAAGGAATTGTCTCCACCTAGAACAGTTCTGCCAGGGATCACAAAAAAATATCTAGTCCCAATTTCTTTGGTTTCTAGGCCTTTTACTCTCAGTCTTAAAGATCAGTGATCAAGGGTCAACCAAGGTTATTACCTTAAAGTCATTAGTAGTTTAAAGGTAGAATCCCAGCTGTCAATCGATCTGAACAACTTTGTTGGGCTCTATAAACCCTTCGCAGTTAGGGAGACAACAAATTCCACCTTTCCCCATCCAAATCACTCACCAAGCAGATGGGTCCAGATGTTGCCAGTTTCTGTATGGATGCGGAAGATGCTCTTGAAGCAAGCCCGAAAGGAGGGCATGGGTGGTCTATGACCATGTAGCAGATAGTCGTTGTCCTTTAGCCAGTCAGGGAGCACATCATATGGGATGACCCTCCAACGTCCCTCCCAGACCTAGAACATATACACTTTCTCTGGGTAGGGCACTACATAGTACCTTCCCCAAGGGCAAGCAGTGATGGAGAACTAGTCTAGGAAGATGTCAGTCAGGCTCTGAATGGTCCTAGGTAATAGTGGAGAACCAGCCTGGACTGGGAGATATCCAAGACACGGCATGAATGGGGCTAGCAGAGTCCTGACTCATATTTTGACCATTAAAAAAAAAAAAAAATCCTGGCTGCGTGTGGCGGCTCATGCCTGTAATCCTAGCACTTTGGGAGGCTGAGGCAGGTGGATTACCTGAGGTCAGGAGTTCAAGACCTGCCTGACTAACATGGTGAAACCCTGTCTCTACTAAAAATACAAAAAATTGGCCGGGCATGGTGGCGGGCACCTGTAATCCCAGCTACTCAGGAGGCTGAGGCAGGAGAATGGTTTGAACCTGGCAGGCGGGGGTTGCAGTGAGCCGAGATTGCACCACTGCACTCCAGCCTGGGCGACTGAGCAAGACTCTGTATTCAAAACAAACAAACAAAAAAACAAAAACAAAAACAAACAAACAAAAAATCTCTTTGTCTTTGTTTCATGTTAGTTTATCTGGAGAAGTTTTAGGTAAGTGTTTCTCAACCTTTTAAGAAAATATGGTCCAACCAGGCTGGGCGCAGTGGTTCACGCCTGTAATCCCAGCACTTTGGGAGGCTGAGGTGGGCGGATCACCTGAGGTCGGGAGTTTGAGACTAGCCTGACCAACATGGAGAAACCCCGTATCCACTAAAAATACAAAAATAAGCCAGGCGTGGTGGCACATGCCTGTAATCCCAGCTACTCGGGAGGCTGAGGCAGGAGAAGTGCTTGAACCTGGGAGGCGGAGGTTGCAGTGAGCTGAGATCGTGCCATTGCACCTGGGAGACAAGAGCAAAACTCTGTCTCAAAAAAAAAAAATATATATATGGTGCAACCTCCTTTAGGCTACTTGAAATTTCAAAATTGATATACTGAATAAAAACAAAAAAATTATAAACGTTGTTTTAAAAAACATACAGATCCCTCCTTTGCCCCTCTCCAGGAGACTCTATCTCATGTCTCATCCCTCCCCCAATTAGATTCTAAGTTCTTACCACGTCTTTTTAGAGTAGGGGTTCTTAATCTGGGATCCATGCACTATGGACAGGATCCAGGAAATAGATGGAAAAAATTGTATTTCCATTTACCTCTAAGTAAATTGAGCATTTTCCTCAATTATAAGCATAGGCAACAAACCACAGTATTAGTACAACTTGTGGCTTTGTCACCAACAGAAATCAGATACTCTCACACATTAGTTCTGCAGGTATCTCAAAATACTGTTTCTATTCATCATTACTTAGAAATTACAAATTTTGATAAAATACATTAGTGCTCATCATTCATGTATATTTAATGTGTTAACAAAGGCATTCATATTACTGTCATATTGAAATATTTTGATGACTTCCAAAGGCGCCCCTTGCATAGAAAAGAATCCGTTTTAAGAATATATTTTGAACAATGCCTCACAGAGTAGGCAGTAAAAATTTAGCCAGTCTTCACATTGATTTACCTCATCTTAACCAAAAAACAAATCCACTCCTTCCCAGGAGTAAAAGCTCTTCGACCCAGTGCAAGCTTGCTGCCTGGGGACATCCCAGACAGGCCTGCTGCCCTTCCCCTTCCAGGACAGAAGCTCATAGGCCATACCTTGTACACAAACTCTTCCATCTTCTCCATGGCGTGGTGGGCTTGCAGGGGAAGTGTCAGTACCCGCACCTCCTCCTCTTCTTCCTGGGGCACTGGGCATGTTTGCTCTTCTTCAGCCTATGGGGGAAAAAACCCACAACAATCCAGGGAGTCATCTCATAAATTGTACTATTCCAGAGCAGAGAGACCCAGAAAAACCCAAACCTAATGCCTTCTGCCCAGCCTCTTTCCTACAGAGGGTCTTGTGGTCTCTTCTCCAAAAGCATACATACTGAGTTTACAACACTAGTTAGAAATTTATTAATACTTCGTAAATGCTGGAGTGAACATTCTATGCAGTGCGTAAAAGAAGGACTGTTACAGAGACTAGCATTGGGGGAATACACCAGCTCTAGGTACTGAATGACATCCTTTTCTTTAGGATAGTGGTTCTTAACTTTCCTCAGTTTCCCAAAGGGTTCTCTTTTCTAGGCCATTACATTTTCTTTCTTTCTTTCTTTTTTTGAGATGGAATATCCCTCTGTCACCCAGGCTGGAGTACAGTGGTGCGATCTCTGTTCACTGCAACCTCCGCCTCCCGGGTTCAAGCAATTCTCATGCCTCGGCCTCCAAGTAGCTGGGATTACAGGCGCCCACCACCATGCCTGACTAATTTTTGTATTTTTAGTAGAGATGGGGTTTCACCATGTTGGCCAGGCTGTTCTCAATCTCCTGACCTCACGTGATCCTCCTGCCTCGGCCTCCCAAAGTGCTGGGATTACAGGCTGAGCCACCATGCCCAGCCTACATTTTCAAAACAACGAAAAAGACACAGAGTCTCAGAGAGTTCCATTAACAATAATTCTGTTCAGAGTTCCCTGTTCACTGACTCTAGGGATGCTGTCATGATTGAAACTTTGTATCTACAGCAGCTCCCAGGAGTACCAGGGCCTCAGAAGTGGTTCCATGGAAAACAGCGGTACTGATTCCAGGGCCTAAAAAAGTGCACCCAGAGGGCCGGGCGCGGTGGCTCACGCCTGTAATACCAGCACTTTGGGAGGCTGAGGCGGGCGGATCACGAGGTCAGGAGATCGAGACCATCCTGGCTAACACGGTGAAACCCCGTCTCTACTAAAAACACAAAAAATTAGCCGGGCGAGGTGGCGGGCACCTGTAGTCCCAGCTACTCAGGAGGCTGAAGCAGGAGAATGGCATGAACCCCGGAGGGCGGAGCCTGCAGTGAGCCGAGAACGCGCCACTGCACTCCAGCCAGGGCGACAGCGAGACTCTGTCTCCAAAAAAAAAAAAAAGCACACCCAGGAGAGCACTTGCCTGTGAAAGGGAGAGAACTTTCTCTCTCTCTATCCCAAGGCTCCGAATCATGGCTATAGAAAGCCTGGCAGTTCAACTCCTTTTCTGGGCTATTTCTCTCCTGTTGTTGATGGTCACTAGTAAACACATGGTCCATCTTAGATTTTGTGCTACAGCTTCCAGCCAGTCTACCCCAACGTCCATTCTCTCTCTTCCTAAGTAACAAAGCCCACGGTTTTGTTCAGGGTGGCAATGTTACTGCAATTTTACTCAGGCTGCACTTTCTAACCTCCACTGCAGCTGAATATAGTTATGTAAGTAAGTTCTGGCCGAAGTCTTATGAGGTACTTCCTGATAGTCCCTTTATTTATTTTTGTTTTTCTGAGAGGGGGTTTCACTCGTTGCCCAGGCTGGAGTGCAATGGCACGATCTTGGCTCACTGCAACCTCTGCCTCCCAGATTCAAGCGATTCTCCTGCCTCAGCCTCCCGAGTAGCTGGGATTACAGGCGACTGCCACCACACCCAGCTAATTTTTGTGTTTTTAGTAGAGAGGGGGCTTCACTATGTTGGCCAGGCTGGTCTCGAACTCCTGATCTCAGGTGATCCACCTGCCTCGGCCTCTCAAAGTGTTGGGATTACAGGTGTGAGCCACCGTGCCCGGCCCTGATAGTCCCTTTAAAAGGCAAAGAGTTGGCCGGGCACAGTGGCTCATACCTGTAATTCCAACACTTTGGGAGGTTGAGGCAGGAGGATCACTTGAGCCTAGGAGTTTAAGATCAGCCTAGGCAACATGGCAAGATCTTATCTCAATAAAAATAAAACGGAAAGAGAGGGCCTTTCTTCTCGTTTCCCTTTCATGGTGGGTAGAATGTGGGTATGATGGGCACATATTAAGAGTGATGGGAGAGCAACACAGGTGCCTGACAGTGATGGATCCTCCATATCAGCCCTGGATTGGTTACTTCTGAAATTCTTTTGCTTGAGAGACTTCTGTCCTGTCAAAACTGTAAGGATTTTTGTGTGTTATATGAAGTCAAACCTAATCCTAATTGACTGCTTCCTTCATTCATTCAGATATTTACTGATTATTTATTGGACTGCAGGCCTTGTGCTAAGCACTGGTGTTACAAAGGTGAGTGCATTCCCAAAAGCTTACAATGGGGAAAGCAGACAACAAGATGTTTATAACAGTATCATAGGGACTTGGATAGAGACATTTCCAGGATGCAATGTTCCTCCTTTTGGACGGTGAGCTCTTAAAAAAGAGAAAATGACAGAGTTCTAAGGAGAGAAACTGAACAAGGGGATGACTCCTGGGAAGATGACTTACTTTGGGTGGGTTGGCGATTACCCGTTTGCCCTTCTCTTCTAGCAGGGGTCCCAGTTCAGCCAGTTCCACCGTGTCAGCTTCCCTGTTACTGGCAGGAGCCCCATTCCCCTGTGCCACCACAGATCCTTTGTGGGAAGACATCTGGCTGGTACCTCAATACCCTGCAGCTTCAGCTTGGGGAAAGGTTGGGGTCTCTCAGCCCCAGGGGGCAGAGATCTCCCTCTGATGGTAGACACTAAAAGCAAACACAAACATGAAGGATTGACAATTTATTCCTCTTACAGTTTCATTTCTATACTCTAATACTGAATAAGAAGCTAATCAACTCATATCCTGTCTCCAATTCTAAAGGCCAGTTAATTGCTTAAATGAAATCTATTCCTGTCCTCCCTCTTTAATGTCAACCTTTACCCAGAACCTCACTAATCTTATAGGTAAGGCTGAAAATGTAACACCTAGTTGCTTGCTTTCATATGATCTATGGTTACTGCACCAAACTGTCACCATAGAAAAACAGCTACCCACCCTCAACTCCCTCCCACAGGTATGGAACCATTTAGTGAGAAGAATCTCATCTACCACTCCCAAAGCTCACTCTGCCCAAGAAAGGCCTAGCTCTGAGACCGAGGAACAAAAATATAAAGCCAACATCTGGCTGCAATTACTGCAAGATCATCC
Source organism: Gorilla gorilla gorilla (assembly GCF_029281585.2). Lineage (NCBI taxonomy): Eukaryota > Metazoa > Chordata > Mammalia > Primates > Hominidae > Gorilla > Gorilla gorilla. The sequence goes on along the minus strand of NC_073224.2, from coordinate 53,800,322 downwards.
AGGCTTAGAAATGAATTAAATGCCAACTGAACTCAGTTAGACCTTATCTACAAATGCTCTGATAAATGTGTCATACATACAAAAGGAACTTGGTTGTGGGACAGATGCCTAGTGGTTAATTTCTCTGCGAAGTCTACTAATTCTATTATAGGATTATAGCCTGAGTTCAACCCTGGGATAACAAGCTGTCATCACAATCTGTCCTGCAAGCAAGCAAGAACTTACCTGGAAGCAGGAAGGTGAAGACAAGGAGGCAGCCCCAATTTACCCTTTGCCACACACATACCTAATAACCAGCTCCACAATAACTTGTTTCAACCACCACAACCCATAATCTAAGCCCCACTCAAATGAGTATTTCAGAAACTAGAGACAGGCACACACAAAATCAGAAAAACCCAGAATTCCATTTTCTAGGAAAAATCTCAGACACTTTAGGTTTTCCTGGGTTGGATTTTCACAGTAGTCTTTAATCAGGCCTCAGGGAAATGCAAATAAAAAAAGAGGGAAAGAGGGAGAAAGTTTCCAAAGATTTCCACTATGCTGTAAATTATTAGTTCTCTCCCCACCTCTACCCCCATACAAAGGACTTTATTAGTTATAGCAATAGCAGTAGCCAGAATATTAGCATTTTCTTGCATTGGTTACCCAAGCCCCACCCAAACCCAAATAACCACATTGCAATGCAGGGAGGGCCAGGTAACATCTGCACATGGAGTGGGTTGCATTCCGGGAGAGGAAACTTAAGCTTAGGGAGCCCCAGTCTTTTATATTGGGCAGTAAACATAACTTTGCTCCTGAGGGAGACACTATATCATCCATGGCTATTCACTATATACAAATATCTTTGATATCTTGTGTCAGTTCTTTTTTATCTAAGAGTAATCACAATTCCTTCTCAGGGATTATAAATCTTTCTCTGACTCCCTAACTCTCTCTGTCTCTCCCCCTCCTTCCCTCCTGGAGCCGGGACACCCTTCTTTTCCTGCCCTTGGACATCAGAAACTCCAGGTTCTCCTGCCTTGGGATTCTGGGACGTGCACCAATAGCCCCTTGGGTTCTCAGGCCTTCAGCCTTAAACTGAACCAGTTACGGACTTTCCTCATTGTCTAGCTTGAGATGGCATACTGTGGGACTTAGCCTCCATAATCTCATGAGCCAATTCCCCGAATAAATCCCATCTCTATCCATATGTATGTATCCTATTGGTGCTTTCTGGAGAACACTTAATAACACATCAGGTAAGGGCAATCCTCAAGCTTCTAAACAGTCATGAGTCATGCTATGCTCAACCCACAAGCACAGTTGAAAGTAACCGGCAATCTAGTCCAAGAGAGACAAAAACAATAACTTGCCATACAGCAGACCTTTATATGGTGTCAACACATAGACAGTTCCTCTTCCTTTAAATGTGCAAGACTCTGACGAGATGCCAGCACACAGTCATAGTGAACAATTGAGCTAAGGAGAACAGGAAGCTGGAAACCTATGAAAACCTCGAGGATGGGCAACCCGCGTGAGAGGGACACAAGGAAATCTTTCTCAATAGGCTGACCTCAAAACATATTTCCTCAAAGTGAAGTACTACTGAATCAGCAGCTTTACTAAAAAATACTTTATATCGCAAGCAAAAAAAAAAAAACAACAAAAAACAACTTTATATCACAAGCAAAAAACATAAATTTTTTGGGCATCTTAGATAAATCTGAAAAGAGGGGCACACTTAGCTTGGGATACTGTTGGCAGTAACTTAGATCAGGCTACCAGGGCAAAAACAAAACAAAACAAAACAAAATTCTGGTTCTGAGATGCAATACATGGATCATAAAATAATAAATGTACTTTATTTTAGTTAGAACCCATTTCAAAATGAATGAATGAATGGGGCAGATTCCAGCTTGCCAGCATATGACTTAGCTTCTAGCCACTTAGATAAGGGCTTATGTGCATTTTCTTGTGCTTGTGGTGGCTTCTCTTATCCCTTTCCCCAGAATAAGTCAATACATTCATTGAATATTTAGCAAGTGTATTTAGGACTAGCACCCTAAGGCATTCTAAGACACTGTGCAAAATACAAGTTGAACAAGTTATAGTATTGTTTTCAAAGAGCCAGATAACATAGGTAGTTTGTGATATGCACAAAAATAAGTGATACAATTTGATTGCTCCAGGAGGGCAGTGGAGGGAGAGAACCCCTCAACTAGAATGGTCACACACTAAATTTAGTAACTTTGAGTGCTATGTAACTATTTTACTAGAGGCAATGAGAATAATATAGAGAAAATTTAAGTTGGGCAATTAGGGTCCAAAGATCATATGCAGAATCCAGATTGGCATTCTTACTAATTTCATCATTTGATCTGAAAAGTTTTTATGCCCTCAAGTCTTCTGGCTATCATCAAAGTCTTTTCCCTTTTCAGTCCAAATCATTTACTATTAGTTCTTCCGATTCCCTCTAGCTCCTCTATCACTAGCTCCTATACCACCTCTCTACATCTTCTAGACCCAGAGTCACCAAAACCTGAGACCCCAGTTAACTCACAAACCAGCCATCAGCTACAACTCATCATACAAAATATATCATCATGCATTAAAGTACATACAATGGAGGTCAATGGAGATCATGTCATCATAGTGAGCAAAGTCCATTGTCCAGTTTGGTCTTCTAAACTGTAGTAACACAGAGACAGGAAAGGGAGAGATAGGGATCGGACGTCTGGCAAGAAAGAAGAGCAAATAATACTAGGATCTGAAAATACCACTTCTATGGGGTGGATCACTCACAAACAATGGAGAATTACAAGTGTGTTTTAGTCTATGGTGTAAAATCAGAACAAACCCCTAAGGTGTTAGAACGATCCTAGGTGAGCCAACCTTCTGCCAGCTTTCTATGTCCTTATGTATTTTAGAGGAAATGCCTTTCCCCTCAAGCTTGCCACACCCAATACTGCAAATTATATTTGAGCCAAACTCGACTGAGTGCATTTTTGATGGGATTTCTTCAACTCAAGCTAATAAACCTTTACCACTAAGCTTTCCAACTGGGTAAACCTAGGATATTAGAGAGTAAAGCTGTGGAGCAGGGAGGTTGTTTGTACTCCTATAAATAAGATAATCCTGTGCCAAACTTGGGGAAAAGATTGATTTTTAATCACCAGCCAGTTAGCTGGAGAGTTATTTCACTTATAGTTTTTGGAGACATTTATATTGTGAACCAATTCCCAAGTTTTCCAGGCTACAGCACACCTTTCCTGGAGGCAAAGACACAAAGTTTCTAAGAGTTTAGTTCCCGGGCCTTTAGAGAGTCTATGCGTAGCCTCTATCCATACCTAGCTTGATTCTTGTTCTAAAGCAAGACCAGTCTAGCAGTATAGATAAAGAATACAGCCATCTTTCCCCCTATCTACTGTCTCTTAGGCAGGATAATTTCACAGCTTTGTTGGAGAAATATGAATCAAAGCAAAGGCACATGTTTGAAATCACCGAACTACAGTATATAGGGCCTCAGCTCTCCTACTTGATGCCAAGCGTCCCAGACTCTGAAGTGGAAAAACAGCCTGACTTCCTTTGTAGCTCTTCCCCAACAGAAGTCTTTTTTTTTTTTTTTTTTTTTTAAAGAAAGGGTCTTGCTCTGTCATTCAGGCTGGAGTGCAGTGGTGTGATCTCAGCTCACTGTAGCCTCAATGTGCCAGACTCAAGCAATCCTCCCACCTTAGCTTCCCAAGTCTTAGTAACTGGGACTACAGGCATGTGCCACCATGCCCAGCTAATTTTGTTTATTTTTTGTAGAGACAAGGTCTCACTATGTTGCCCAGCCTTGGCATCCCAAAGTGCTGGGATTACAGGTATGAGCCACTGTGCCTGGCTGAAGAGGTGTTTTTGAGCCCTGACAGACAGGCAAACTTTGCTAATGTCATGACAAAAAAAAAAGTGAACAGTATACAGGCATATGAAAGATTTTAATGCCAGCCCATTTTTTCTTTTTGGAGTCAGGGTCTTGCTCCCAAGTTCCAGGCCCAGGCTGGAGTGTGTGGCAACGATCATAGCTTACTGCAGCCTAGTACTCCTGGACTCAAGCAATTCTCCTGCATCAGCCTCCCAAAGTGCTGGTATTACAGGTGTGAGCCACCGTGCCCAGCCAATGCCAGCCCCCACTTTTATTTTTGGAGACAAGGGCCTCGCTCTATCCCCCAGGGTGCAGTGCAGTGGCATGATCTGCTCACTGCAACCTCCGCCTCCCAGGTTCAAGCAATTCTCTTGCCTCAGCCTCCCAAGTAGCTGGGATTACAGGCACCTGCCACCACATCCGGATAATTTTTGTATTTTCAGTAGAGACAGGGTTTTGCCATGTTGACCAGGTTGGTCTCGAACTCCTGACCTCAGGTGATCCACTCGCCTCCCAAAGTGCTGGGATTAGAGGCATGAGCCACTGTGCCCGGCCTATGCCCCCAACATTTCTGAGCAGGAAAAAGGGAATCAACTTTTAGCATGGTGAGAGGAACAAAGTCCAGGAGGTGACATTAGGGACAAATGGACATAACAACGTTGATGAGTACTGGTCCAAGAAAAAAAACTCACCATAATTCACAAAGCGTCTAGATATAAAGACGACTGCTTATCTTACCTGTGTGATAATAAGTAGATGGGACAGGATAATGTAGCAGGAGTGTTAAAGGGTTTCAGTTTGGCTTTGTATTAGAAGTCAAAGGAAATTTCCTATGGGAATAGAGAACAAATATACTGGCCTAGAAAGAAGGGCAATTTCTAACCTTCATTAATCTGAGAATACCGATTGATTACTTACAATACGCACGGTGTTGTGGCCACAGAGACAAGGCAAAGAGGAGTCAGAGGGTTGAAATGGTTGTTGGCCTCTAAATGGGGGAAATAACTTTCCTAATATCATTACTACAGGGCTTAGTGCCATTATGTGCAGGAGGAATTCAAAAGAAAAGTGCAACTTTAGTTGAAGTGATCAGAAAAAGTTTTGTGGAAGATTTTATGACACGAGATTGATAGATAGAGATGGAAACAGGGCATTCCAGGAGGGTATATGGTGTGAACATGCCATGAAAGAACACAGTCCCCAGGGCAGTAAACAATTCATTTTTCCATAGAGTTCTGGAAAGGTAAAATGAGGCCAGACTTAAGAAACTGAAAATAGCCTAAAAGCCTACTTAAGGTGGTGTACTTTATAAATCAGCAATGGGGATCAGTGGATTAATGTTGCTCCCTGTTATTTTTCTGAGATTCTCTCCTACCTGCAGGCAAAGTCTTGACCATTGAGAATAGAAAGCTTTCAGATTCTACTCTACAATTAGGTATAGTTTTGTGGAGATCTACCATAACATGGGCTTTCACAGGTAACATCAGTTTTTATGACTGACTTCCCAAGTGCAAATCACAATATGGGTACATAAAAGTTATTCCTGGAGTAAATACATTTAGTGGCTGCAAGCCGGTACCCTGACATTGCAATCTGTTTAGCACCACCCTAAATTCCTGGCAGTATACAGATAGTATACAACCTCAGGAACCGAAGTTGCACCATCGTAGCCTACCCAACTACTAGGAAAAGAAAAAAGCAGTGAACCGACCCCACTATTACTTCATTTCACAAAAGAACCAGCCATTACAATCATTTGTTTTGTAGATGGTAGCCTATGTATTCTCCGCTGTATTTTCTAGCCCGTCTTCTGAATCACTTGAGGGAAGTACTATGGTTAATCTAGTAAAGTACCATGGCCTCCTAGTGCTCCTTTGACATCTGAAACGGTGTAAACTGAAATTGGCCTTGTCAGTTTCCCATTCTCCCAAAGAGCACCAGAAACTGAGGGAAAAAAAACACTTCTCTATTTTCTTAAAAATCGAAGGCTTGAAGACCAAAATTCTCAAACAGAAGATAGTATACATCAATCCTAGATACCTAAGGTAATGAAATTTCATTTTCCCCCAAAGTACCTTCGATTCTGCCCCGCATTTCAGCCTTCAGGATTACCTTAACCCTGCAGAGCGATCACCAACCTCCCTTCCCACCCCATCAAAGTGAGGGCGCTGTCAGGACTTGACCTGCCAAAGATTGTTGGTGGAGGAACCTTAGGGCTTCCTGGCAACCCAATGCGGCTGTTCCCCGCTGAGAGGCGGTTGGCGACGTAGGCCCGCAGCCCTCCCTCCCCACGCGCGGCGGCCTCGGGGCCAGGCTTAACTCTGGCTCTCTGGTCCCGATCTGGGGAACCCATGCATCTCCACCCCGTGGGGCTAAAGGCGCAGCACTCACAGGACTGCCGGGAGTCGGGGGACAGCTGGGGACAGCCGGGGACGAGAGCCCACCGCACCTAGGCCGCCTCGGAGGCGGCGCGCAGTGGGAGGGGCCGGAAATGTTTACAACCTCGACCGGCTGGACGCCGGGAGGCCAGGCGGCTCCATGGCTGGGGCCCGAGCCCCCTGGCAAGTCGGAGCGGGTTCCCCCAACAGCTGTCTCCTCCGCAGGCCTGGGTCGGGGCTCCCGGGGTCCAAGCGCTCCCGCCGAGTACCTGCCCACCGCGCAGCCCCTGGGAGACTTACAGCCGGGCGGGCGGGCTCTGCTGGGGGCCGCGGTCCCCCGCGCTACATCCCGCGGCGCTGGAGGCGGCCTGCGGCCGAGCGGCCCCGATCTTCAACGCCCTCCCCGCGCCGGAAGGGGCGCGCGACCTCCCGCGTCACCTCCGCAGCCGCGTCACCTCCTCGCGGGCTCTGCCTGGGCCCTCCAATCCCAGGCCTTCTCGCGGAGTCCCAATCACAGGCCCGCGCCCGCCGGCCACACCTCCCGCTCCGGGCCCCGCCCTGCTGCCCCGCCTTCCCTGCCGCCTGACCACCTCCCCGCCGCAGCCAGGTAACCTCCACCCGCCCCGGGCTAGAGGACGTTCGTCGGATTCTACACTCCACCTCGTTGTCGCAGCCTGAAGTGCGTGATGGAGAAGAAATTTCAGAGAATGAGACCGAACGTCGGGAGGGAATGCTGAATTTTCTACCATACACCTTATCTCATCTCCTCTGTCCCCAAGGCTATTCGTTTCATCTCTGAAACACTTCTTAATCTCTTCTTCAACCGCATGGTCCTTCCTTCCCTTCCACAAACTATTTATTGAGCCCCTACCATGTGCTAGGCCCTGGGCTAGACCTCAGTCTGCCTCCTGTTATTTTCTTATCAGAGAGCAGAATTGTTTCTAACTACTCTTGCTGGTGAACCCGTGCCCCAGCTCCTGCTCCCACAGGCACCTAGAGTGCAGATCGCGAGACGACATAGGGTAGTGCAGCCCTTGTCTGAACCACACAACACAGAAGGGGATTTCAGGGTCTGGCCATTTTCTCATTTCTCCCAAGAATGAAATAGTATTATTTTATTCCCACTTTTCAGATGAGGTAATTATCATTTGGAGGGGTTCACTAATATGCTCAAGGTCACAGACTGGCCAGGGACAGAAGCTTGGCTCTATGTGACTCTAGAGCCCCATGCTCTGGAGCCCCAGATACAGCAATACACAGTTGCTGAAAAGCAGAAAAGCAATGTCAATCTTCCTCTTGTGAGCAAACCTTTAACTCACAGGATTATCATAAGGATTAAACTATCTGATGTAGATAGAGTACTTACTTGGCACAGTACCTCAATATGGCTGTTAACTCAAAAAAATTTTTAATTTTTCTTTTTTAGGGACAGGTTCTCACTGTCACCTAGGCTGGAGTGCAGTGGTGCAATCATATCATAGCTCACTGTGCAACTAGTGCCATTCTAGAGGCAGAGAAAGTGACTCATTGTAATCTGATATAGGTGCTTCAGGGACGTGGGGTTAATTCTCTTGGTCCTGGTTAAAAGCATGGGCTCTGGAGTCACATAGAGCCAAGCTTCTGTCCCAGGCCAGTCTATGACCTTGAGCACATTACTGAACCCCTCCAAATGATAATTACCTCATCTGAAAAGTGGGAATAAAATAATACTATTTCATTAGGTCTTTGTCAGGATTGAGTGAGATAATTCATGCAGGCTCTTATTATGAGGCCTAGCCAATGGTTAAGTGCTTTATAAATGTTAGCTATTACCGTGTTGCCATTTGTATAAAACCCTCAGAAACTTTTCACTGTCCACAGGATTGAGTCCAGGTTTCTTCAGCATAGTGTTTCGAGGCTCTTTGCGAGCTGGCTCTAACTTCTGAGGCCTCATCATTCTCCATTTTCCCTCTGGCATGTTGGGCCTTGGTGAACTAGTTCTCTGAAGTGAACTTCTCTTTCATTCCTCCAGGCTGTTGCACATGCTCATCCTTCTGTTGGACTGCCCTTCTCATTGTCTGCTGCAAGATGCCAGCAGTTTACAATGCCCACTTCTAGGTTTGACTTTGGCCTCAGACAATCCTAAATTCACATTTAGGCTCTGCCAGCCACTGACCAGCTGTATGACCTTTGGTAAATTATTAATCTTCAGCTCACATGATTATCATAAGGATTAAATTATGTGATGTAGATCGAGTACTTAGCACAGTACCTGGTACATGGCTGTTAACTCAAAACTATTTTTGTTTGTATTTTTAGGGACAGGCTCTCTCTGTCACCTAGGCTGGAGTACAGTGGTGTGATCATAAGATCATAGCTCACTGCAGCCTCGAACTCCTGGGCTTCACGGGATCCTCTCAACTCAGCCTCCCAAGTAGCTGGGCTACAGATTCGTGCCACCATGCCCAATTTTTTATTTTTGTAGAGATAGGGTCTCACTATGTTACCCAGGCTGTCAAAAATGTTACCTCTCTTTTCCCCCTTCCTCCCTTTCTGAATCTTTCTCAACCTCTTCCCAGCTGCACTTTGTATGTACCTCTGTTATGGTATTAGTCACACTGTTATAATTATTTGTCACTTGTCGGCCGGGCGCAGTGGCTCACGCCTGTAATCCCAGCACTTTGGGAGGCTGAGGCGGGCGGATCACGAGGTCAGGAGATCGAGACCATCTTGGCTAACACGGTGAAACCCCGTCTCTACTAAAAATACAAAAAGTTAGCCGGGCATGGTGGCAGGCGCCTGTAGTCCCAGCTACTCGGGAGGCTGAGGCAGGAGAATGGTGTGAACCCAGGAGGCGGAGCTTGCAGTGAGCCGAGATTGTGCCACTGCACTCCAGCCTGGGTGACGGAGCGAGCCTCCATCTCAAAAAAAAAAAAAAAAAAAAATGTCATTTGTCTGTCTTAGACTGTGAGTTCTTTGGGGGTCTAAGACCAGTGTTGGTCACACTTTTATCCTCAGGGCCTCGCATAGTGCTTGGCACATGCCAGATCCTTAATAAACATTTGTATGTTGAGTGGATGAGACAAAAACCCATGCAAGACAAGGAATGGTGATCTTCCACGCAGGAAATTCTCTTTACAAGCCTGCTTCACTATCTGAGCCCAACGTTCCTAAGCAAGATTTTCCTTCCTGGAGGTGAGGTGGCTGAGACTGTGTTACAGAGCCCAGTGCCATACACATATTAGCTGATCAAGAAATGTTGGATGGAACACCACCAACAGAATTTACTGAAGGTTCTGCCCTGGGGAGGAGTGAATTCTGAGGGTCCCACAAATCTTTCTCTCAGAAGCCCCAGAAACAGCAATAGACAGTTGCTGAAAAGCAGAAAAGCAATGTCGACCTTCATTCTGAGCCCACCACATTGTTTTGTTGCAATGGAAGTAACAAAGAAGAATCTGGAGAGGCTGCCCTAGTCCTACCCTGGGAAAGGGAGTAGATTGTGTCATGATACATAGCAGAGGAGAAGGGTACTCAGGACAGATGAGCCTGGGGGAGGCCAACTCTATCTGGGCATCAACAATTCCGGCCAGGGCTGGTGATGTCAGGTTACTTTTTAAAGAAGAAGGCTTCCCTTCCAAACAGAAAGACAACACTTTGATTTGTGTGCCAGGTTCCCTGAAGGATAAATATGGTGAAGGATAGGCCAAGAGAAGGAAGAAGGGGAAGAGTGGCCTATCAAGGGAACACTGTGAGGGGCAGCTGGGCTCAAAAATGTCCCCTCTGATGTGTGTTCTCCTTCCCCCACCTCGAGAGCCTCCAGGGAGAAGCGGAGCTCTGGCTCTGCTGAGACAGCTGCTGAGATGATCACCGAGTCTGCTGGCAGCTCACATTTCAGCACATGGTACAACTTCTCAAAGGTTCTTTGGAACACCTGGGAGAGTTCCATGGTGGCAAACCCTTCCTCCCTAGGTCCTCGGGGATTTGGAAACAAGGACCCCAGACACAATAACCCTTTCAATATCACACAGGGGCCTCAGCCCCATTTATTTGCACAGCCAGGGGTTCCTGCCACAAACAGCAGTTTTCGATTATCAGTAGCTGTTTCCCTCTAGCCTGGGCAGGGGCTGAGAGAGACACACACAGAAATATGATATTTCAGACTCCTTTGAGATCTGAAGAAATCATTTCCTCCTTTCTTGCCATCTCCATAAGACCACCTCTGGAAGTATGCTATGCTCAACTTATACTCACACATACAGATTTGCTCATAGGTTGAACAGTGAAGTTTAAGTAAAACCCATTGCACAGACTGTTCCTTTCATCACAGACACAAAGAAGGTGAGAGTAAGATGCTATCAAGGAACTAGCCAATCTTGGACCAAGCGTACATGCTCCCTTCTTTCTTACTCCATGGAAGAGACTGCTCCATGGGCCTCTCCTGGACCTGTTGCCACGGGGAGATTTAGGAGGCCATCCAAGGAGTGACTGAGCCTTGGCCCTCTTCCATGGCTACAGGAATATTGTTCCTGCAGGTACTATCCAGATTTCAGCTCTAGTTGTAACTGAAAAAACCTGAAACTCTGAGGAAAGGAATCTAAGGCTTATAGTGCTTGAGTACTGATGGGGAACAACTGCAGCGAACAGCACCAGGGAAGCTGGAGGATGCTCAGTAGGTGAATCGCATCTTTTGTGAGTAGCCCAGTTTGTCCAAGTTGGGATGGCAGGCCAGCTGCACCATTGGGGGTGGCCCACAAAGCAGTACCAGCACATCATCCCCTGGAGCGGGCAGGTGTTCCCGGATCATGTCGGCAGTCACAAAGCCCTTGCTGTAGGCCCAATCTGAAGTATGGGGAGAAGAAAGTACTTAATACTCCAGATACATGCTGGCAAGGGGGTGTGGTGCCATGAGACTGGGGAGGGCCCTGAAAGGCTCTGGAGAAAGTGTCAAGTGGTAGCAGCAGCTGGGAGTGGGTATACTCAGCCTGCCTCAAGCTGAGTCTTAGCAGCACAGCCATCCCTGTCACCCACCTGGTAAACAGGAACCCAAAGGAAAGGGACCAGGAGATCACTGTGTCTGTGCACTCAGACTTCCGAGTTGGCAGTGTGAGGCAAGGTTGATTTCAATGAAGCCAGAACTCACAAAGGGGCAAGGCTTTGATTTTGACGATGAGGGGATAGTGGGATGTCCAGAAATGGGAAGGATACCTTTTGGGGGATGATCCAGAGTGAACCAGAGCTTAAAGCGATTGGGATAGCGGGCCTGCAGTTCCTCTAAGTCCTCCCGCAAGATGATATCCTTTTCTGTCTGAAATGCAAAGGGGAAGGAAAGTCTTTAGGAGTCTTCTCAGGCCCACATAAAAAGTTTTCTGCTATACAACTTTCCAACTAAGAAAAAGAATGTTAAGGGAAAGCAAAAGTTCTAGGAAATAAGCAAGACTTGCAGTGCTTTTAGGGAGTTAGGATGAGGAGAAGAGGGGAACAGCCTTTATCTACACATTATGAAGGAACAAAGATGAATATTTAACCAAGAAGATCTAAGTTTCTGTGCTCCAGACTTTAACTTTAAGAAGAAACCTTAAAAGTTTTCTTCTTTCCTTGGGGACCAGGGAAGGAATTTGATTCAGTGCTCTGTCCTTTCTCCTCCTTATTGAAAGAGGACCCTGTGCCTTACAGAGGGGACCTTGGGCAGAGGCTAAAACAGGGCACTGGGCCAGTTCTGCCCATCCATACCACGTCTCTCAGCCCTACCCACACAGCAACTTTGAAGTCTTAGGGTGGAGGAAAACAAACCAACCTGGTTGGCAAAAAGCAGAAAGCACTGGGTTGGATCTTCAGGGACTTTCAGGATGGCCCGGATCAGCTGTAGCATTGGGGTGATTCCTGCATGAAGATACCCCACAGTGAAATGTACTGGCCACACTCTCTGCCCTGTCCTGGCTCCTTAGCTGACCAGCCCTTTCATCTTCATTCTGCTCATTCACCACTCCACTCCATTTTCCCTTAGCATTCTCATCCTCTAAACTCTTCCTGCATATTCTCCAACATCAGTATTTCCGGGCACCCTTCAAATTCATCTAAGTTCATATTGTAGAAATCTTTCTTAGGAACTAATCTAAGACTCTTCTGAAAGTCTTTTGGAGGCTAGGACTCCAATGTCACAAATGACTACAAGTACCTCCGGATTCAATGATGAGGGTTCTAGAACACTGTATTTGCAGAGGTTAAGTGCATGTACTTAGGCACTAGGCAGAGCCAAATACTAATTTTGCTCCAGGCCATTACCAGTGAAATAACCCTGTGGAAATCATTTAGCCTCTCTGGAACTCCATTGTCTCTCTGTAAAAGGAAAAGGCTAGTACCTACTTCATAGATACCTATATATGTGTCTAATTTATATGTCTAATATATAGTAGTGTATTAGACTACACAGTGTCTAATACACAGTAGTGTCCAATGTTAATTTTCTTTCTTCCTAGCTAGTCATTCCTAGCTGCTTCTCTCTTCTCTCACCTAAAACTATTAGATCCATTCAAAATGAGGAAAGCTCATTTAATTTGTTTCTCTAATTCCATCAGTTAAAATATTTTTTTGGTTTCTACCTGCTTATGATTTTGTTTTTCAGATACTAGGGAGTTCTAAGCATTGCTAGAAATCCCCTGATGAACAACAGCTTGGCTATGATTACCAGTCTTCAGAGGGTCACCTAGGAATTTGCATGGCAACAGTCAACAATGGTGGGAGAGAAAGGCCCTCAGTGTAATGCACCTGTCCCGCCGGCAATCATTCCCAGTTTCTTCGCCACTCGGGGTTCTGGTGGAGATTTCTTGTTGGGCTGAATGTTAAAATGCCCTGAGAAGTCAGGTGAAGAGAGCAGTGGAAGAATAAAGTCAATACAGCGAACTTAGAAAACAAATGCAGAGTTGAAAATACGCCTGAGGCCAGTTGAGCAGCTGCTATGACATCTGATCCTGGAGCTTGGGTGGAAGCTTGAGTTGAGCCAGCCCTGACAATAATATACTTGAGGGACAATGGGGCCAGGGCTATCTGTGAGTCAGTTCAGCGCCACACAGTGTATCAGCTGCTTCTGGCAAAGTGTCACTCCCTGGTGAAGGAGACAGGCACGGAGCCAGGTGTGAATCTATTTTCCCAAGTGGCACACAGCAGCTCCAGGGACTTGCTAATGCACCCAGCTGTTCCCATGGGAAGGGCTGAAAGCTATCTCTGGCTTGCTCCACAGCTCACCCAGGGGGGCAAATTTTTGAAGGTGGGGAAGAGGGGCACATGTTTGCTTTAGTAATCTCCACAGCTGCCATGGCTAGGGAATTCAAGTGGAGGAGGAACTGCTTCCTGTGGCAAATGGGGCTGAGAAACATGCCTTTCTATTGTATCAGTGCTATGTTTAGAAGGAAGGGCGGCCCTGGCCCTTACACACGTGCATACACATGTGTACACACAGCCATACTGTGCCAAGAGGACTATGGGAACTGATAAAGTGGGAGACAGGCTCAAGGAGAAGACAGGTCATTACCTTTTCCAGTGTAAGTGAGCAACCCGCTTGGCCCCCGAAACTCCACCACATCCCCAACCTTCAGGCTATCCAGGTACTGAGACATCTTCCCTCCCTCAGGAAATTTGGGGTGCACACCCTTCAGGTAGACCTTACAAGACAGAGAGAAAAATATCTTATTTGGAATGTCACTGGTTTCTGAGCCCCATGTTGACTAAACCTCCCTGAGGCTGGGGCAGGGATCAGGTATGTGCTATCTTTTCCCCGTCTACATACTTTCTTTCTTTTTTTTTTTTTTTTTTTTTTTTTGAGTCAGAGTTTTGCTCTTGCTGCCTAGGCTGGAGTGCAGTGGCGCAATCTTGGCTCACTGCAACCTCCGCCTCCTGGGTTCAAGTGAGTCTCCTGCCTCAGTCTCCCGAGTAGCTCATACTTTCTTCACATCCACAGAGTACTTACCATTTCCTGCTGTCAGGCAAATCTTAGAAATTTCCACAAATCCCAGAAAGAATGGGTAAGCAGCCCCTGGGTCCCTTCCTAGCCCCTTACCTTGATGACAAGATCCACGTAGCCTTGATCCTCATCACTGGTGACAGGAGTGTATGGCCTGATGACCAGGCTGCCATCAATTCGGGTGGAGAGGTAGATATGTTTGCCTGGGGACCGTGCAGAGAGCTACATAAGGGTTGTCTGTGATGTGCTGCATCCCTCAAAATACTCAAAGAGATTTGAGAGAACAAGATGTCTTGCTTCCTGCTGTGGTCCCAAGGAGCTACCAGGCAGGGAAGATTTGCCCTGTTGAGCCCTCAGTTGGATCTCTTATAAGCGCCCAGTTGAGGAAACACTTATTTCCAGCGTTTCCTGCCAGTTACTGCCAGGACCTTGACAGATGAGTCAAAAGGGTCTGGGCAATGGGAAAAAGTTAGTAGTGCTTGCTCAGAGGGAGTAATTAGCAAATCCTGCAGGGAAGAGGCAAGACTGTTGAGTGTTAAAGCTGGATGGGGGTCATGGAAGCCACACTCTAGAGGGGCCCAGTGGCACCTCACAGCTTGGAGGATGCAGAGCCAAGTGGGGGAAGGGGAATGGTGTGTGGAGCAAACCGGTTGAAGCAGCGTGTTTCATGAGACCCCAGGAGGGGAGTCACCTTCTGAGGATACCAGGGAAAGGAGCCCATTCCACACTTTCCTTACCCACAGGCAGCCCCAGAGTGTGGTGGGCGGTGGGCAGGGCAAAGCGGAACCTCTTGGTGTTGTGGCTCACAGTCTGGAGGGTGGAGGACACAAGTGTTTCACCAAGCGCGCCTGGCGCTGCCACGTCCCTTGGACATCCCAACCACCGTGGGTGCTGTACCCTCCATGCCAGGAGCACTCTGGTCCCCTCCTTCACCCTGGCCCTTTCTTCCCCAACTTACCGTCTTGTCTAGCAGTCGTAGCAGGTACTTTTCATTGGGGTCCAGGAGAGTGACCTGAGGCCGGCGGGACCTCCGAACCAAGTAGGAGCCCACAGCCAGGCCGAGCAGAGTGACCAGCCCCACCCCCAGGGAGGCCAGCAGGACGGGGCTCTGTGGGTAGAGGAGGCAGCGTGACCGCCAGGCTGGGTAAGAGCCCGGGGCTTGGGTGGTGACCGTCCCAGGGGTGGCGATCCCGAGCTCCAGCGCGGAGGCATGCCAAGGGCAGAGGGGTAACCTGGCGGAGTCCCGAGCCCGGATGTGCGGGATCGGGACCCCAGCATCCACGGTGGGCCCAGAGCCCTGCGGGGCTGGGTCGGCAGCGACAGCCCCTGGTCCGGAGCTGAGTGGCCAGAACCAGATGGGGAGGGGTCCCCCAGTGGAGGATACTGAATGAGGGTCTTACCGTCTGGATCCCCATGACGGAGCGCCTTTTCCTCCACCACCTGACAAGCCGACAGATCCCACAATGCGCCGCGGGGCGGGTCGGAGGGCGGGGCAGGCCGGGGGCGGGGCCTGGCAGGAGGCGGGACCTCGCGGCTGGGGGGGGGCAGGAGGCGGGGCCTGGCGGGGGGGTGTCTGTCGGGGGCGGGGCCTAGCAGGAGGCGTCGGCGGCGGGGCCTTTTGGGGGCGGGGCCCGGCAGAGGCGGGGCTGGGTCTCTCTGCGCGCCACCCTTTTCCTCCGCTACTCGGTGGCTCAGGGTCTCCGGTGCTTATTCAATACTTTTTTTTTTTTGAGTCGGAGCCTCGCTCTGTCGCCCAGGCTGGAGTGCAGTGGCGCGATCTCGGTTACTGCAACCTCCGCCTCCCAGTTTCAAGTGGTTCTCCTGGCTCCGCCTCCCGAGTATCTGGGACTACTGGCGTGCGCCACCACGCCCGGCTAATTTTTTTTTTGTATTTTTAGTACAGACTGGATTTCACCGTGTTGGTCAGGGTGGTCTCGAGCTCCAGGGCTCAAATAATCTACCCGCTTCGGCCTCCCAACGTGTTGGGATTACAGGCGTGAGCCATCGCGCCCGGCCCCAAGATCTTTTAAGACCGCAGCTCCAGCCTCTCCTCCCAGCGAGGTGGTCCCTGCCACTTCGACCCGCTTATATCCGAACTGGATGGGAGTTCTGCCTAAGGTAGAACCACGCTAAATTGGGGGATTGGAAATCTCTTGAGTCTGCGGGTGCTGAGCGGAGAGTGTAACGAGAACCAGAGACAGGCTCAAAGTAGAGCAGAAGGGCCTGAAGTTAATCATTGTGCAGTCGCCTTAGTTTTTCAACCGGCTGAATTGCAGCAAGAGAATGGAACAGCCCAGAGGAGTCTCTTACAGGAGTGAACAGTGGCATGGCAACTTCATTTCCTTTTGACAAAAGACTGATTTTGTTTACAGCGCCAAGCCGTCAGCCTATCAGGATCATTCAGGAGCTTCCTTTGGTTTCAAAGACCAAGCTTCACATCCTGATTTGGGTTCTTGTGCCCTTAGGGTCAAAGAAGTGGGCTTTGGAGGCAGAGTGTACAGAATAAGAATCTTGCCTCTAGCACTTATTGGCTCTGTGACCTTAGATAGCTTACTCAACCTGAGTTTCTTCATCTACAGATGGATATAAGATGGATATCTACAGATGGATATATATTATTATCTACAGATAGATTGTATCTAGTTCATAGCCTTGGTGTGAGGCTTCAATGAGATATGTTAACGTGCTTAGTGTAGTGCCTGTCATAAAGCAAAATATTCAACAGATGGCAGCTACTATTATAACTTAAAAGACAGCACAGAGGGTCAGCTACGGTTTTAGGAATGAGCTCTGCCTGGGGCACAAGCATGGGACAGGAGGAGGCAGGAAAAAACATCAGGAGCGGCTGGAGCTACAGATTTCCCAAGATGACCATTCTTTCTCATACATGAGTTTCTCAACTAGAATGACATTTGCTCTTTGATATACAGTGATGGATGAGATCTCTGCAGATATCAGTGTCAACATCTTAAACTAATACCATCAGGGCAGCAGGGACATTGGAGCCCCCAGTTTTCAGTTGTATTTGGTGAACTCTGTGAATGATCCAAGAGATACTTAGTTTTCCTTTTCCTCTCCACTGGCTGAAAATGTTCCTAAGACCCCAGTACATGTTCCTCTGAATTTTTGAAGCAGCCTGCACACTGACTTGAGGGAAGTGAGTGCACCAGCTCATGGTGACGTGCCAATCCATGCAGAGAGGGTTGAAAAGGGGAAGGAAGGGACCCTTCCTCTTTTCTGTTCCGAGAGAATGAGGCGATTATGTTCCGGTGCTTCTGACACCCCCACTGCTGGCTTGGTTAAGAAGCCACACTACTGATCCTTGCCACTGCTCCACTATGGCTAAAGAGGTTCTAGGCCTTCCTCCCTCTAGTGGATAGATGTGGCAAGAGAGGGGGAAGTATGGAACCAAAGGAGAGCATAACTACAACTCGGGCTTCTCTCAGTGATTGCATTTTCTGAACCCCAAAGTGGCACATTCTAACAAGTATGAGTGTATCACTGGGAACCATAGGACAGAATGGTTGGGTGTGGGCTTATCCTGGAAACTAAGTGTTGGACTCAATAATTGTGGGAAGGCTCTTTTGCTCCTGAAAATGAATGCTGCAGGAGTGGTGGGAAGGGGCTGATGGCCTGGCAGGTCTTCCTGTCTCAGATTCTGTGGTGAATTGAACTCCACTCCACCACGACTCATGGTAATCTTACATTACTCCTAGTTTGGAGGAAAAGATAGGCATTTCTGAATTTTTATTTAACCCAATCTTTTAAGTTTAGGATATCCTCCTGGGTATACAATAAAGAATAGAACAGGCTGGGTTCACACCTGTAATCCCATCACTTTGGGAGGCTGGATGGATCACTTGAGCCCAGGAGTTTGAGACCAGCCTCGGCAACATGGCAAAATCCTGTTCTTACAAAAATACAAAAATTAGCCAAGTGCGATGGCGCTGGCCTGTAGTCCTAGATACTAAGGAGGCTGAGGTGGGGGGATCGCTTGAGCCTGGGAGATCAATGCTGCAGTGAGCCATGATTGCGCCACTGCACTCCAGCCTGGGCAATAGAGCAAGACCCTGTTTCAAAAAAAAAAAAAAAAAAAAAAGAATATAATGTAGTGTGAGGGGGAAGTAGAATTTCAAACCTGTGTTTTATAATTCTGAATTAGGATGTAAAACACAGTGGCCCTTTTTAGATAAGATATCCAGAAAGAAGCTTGGAGGAAGACTTGCTCATACAGAGGAGATGGCATGGAGGAATCAGACCAGGAGATGTAATAATGACAAAAAAAATTAACATTTATTGAGCATGTGCAATATAGCAAGAACTAGGTAAATTGCTTTTCACGTATTCTGACAACATCCATTTAATCCTGACAACAACTGTGAGATAGATATCATTAGTAGTCTCATTTTATGGAGTGGGGGGAAACTGAAGTTTAGGACAAGTAAGTCACTTGCCCAAGATCACCTACTAAATGGCAAACTCAGACTGCATACCAGGCAGCTTGATGTTGAAAACTAACAACCTCACACCCTTTTTGAACTTTTTTTTTTTTTTTGAGATGGAGTCTTGCTCTGTCACCCAGGCTGGAGTGCAGTGGCGCAATCTCAACTCACTGCAACCTCTGCCTCCCAGGTTCAAGTGATTCTTCTGCCTCAGCCTCCTGAGTAGCTGGGATTACAGGCACATGCCACCATGCCCAGCTAATTTTTGTACTTTTAGTAGAGACGGAGTTTCACCATGTTGGCCAGGCTGGTCTCAAACTCCCAACTTCGTGATCTGCCTGCCTCAGCCTCCCAAAGTGCTGGGATTACAGGCGTAAGCCACCGTGCCTGGCTGAACTTTTTAGTATGGAAACTGTCAAACATATACAAAAGTAGACAGAACAGTATAATAAAGCCCGACGTACCCATCACCCTCTTCAACAATTATTAAATCATGGTCAGCTTTCTTTCATTTCTTCCCCAGTCCGTTCCTTCCTCCAGTATTATTTTTAAGCAAATCCCATACTTTTTATAACTTTGTCCTTAAATATTTTAGTGTGTATCTTTAAAAGCTAAGGACTTAAAAATAGCCATAATACCATTATCACATGTAAAAATAATTAACAACAATTACTTAGTTTCATCAGATAGCTAGTCAGTGTTCAAAGTTCCAGCTGTCTCTTTTTTTTTTTTTTTTTTGAGTTGGAGTCTCACTCTGTCGCCTAGGCTGGAGTGCAGTGGCATGATCTTGGCTCACTACCAGCTCCACCTCCCAGGTTCACACCATTCTCCTGCCTCAGCCTCCCGAGTAGCTGGGACTACAGGCGCCCGCCACCATGCCTGGCTAATTTTTTGTATTTTTAGTAGAGACAGGGTTTCACTATGTTAGCCAGGATAGTCTCAATCTCCTGACCTTGTGATCCATCCTCCTCGGCCTCCCAAAGTGCTGGGATTACAGGGATGAGCCACCGCGCCGGGCCTTTTTTTTTTTTTTTTTTGAGATGGAGTCTCACTCTGTCACCCAGGCTGGAGTGCAGTGGCGCGATCTCGGCTCACTGCAACCTCTGCCTCCTGGGTTCAAGAGATTCTCCTGCCTCAGCCTCCTGAGTAGCTGGGATTATAGGTGACTTCCACAGTGCCCGCCACGGCGCCTGGCTAATTTTTGTATTTTTAGTAGAGACGGGGTTTCACCATCTTGGCCAGACTGGTCTTGAACTCCTGACATTGTGATCCACCCGCCTCGGCCTCCCAAAGTGCTGGAATTACAGGCATGAGCCACTGCGCCTGGCCCCAGCTGTCTCATTTTAAATTTGTAATTGTCATACATTAAAATAGACTCTTGGGGATACAGTTCTGTGAATTCTAGAATATGTATAGATTTGTGTCACCACTATAATCAGGACATAGACCAGTTTGATCACCCTGCAAAACTCCCATATGCTATCCCTTTATGGCCACATCCTCCCCTTATCTTTAACTCCTGGTTATCACTGATGTGTTCCCTGTCAATACACTTTTGCCTCTTTATGAATGTCACATAAATAAAGTCTATACAATATGTAAGCTTTTGAGTGGATTTCTTTCACTCAGCATAGTTTGAGATTCATCCAAGTTATCATGTGTATTTATGGTTCATTCTTTTTATTGCTAGTAGTATTCTGTTGTATGGCTGTATCACAGTTTGTTTATCCATTCATCAGCTGAAGGACATTTGAATTATTTCCAATTTTTGGCGATGATTGAAATTGCTTTAAACATTCATGTGCAGATTTCCATGTGAACCTAGTTTTTATTTCTCTGAAATATCCACAAGTGTGATTTCTGGATCACACGGAAGGTATATTTAACTTTATATAAAAAGCTGCCAAACTGTTTTTCAAGGTGATTATACCATTTTGCCTTCCCACTAGCAATGGATGAGAATTCCAATTGCTGTGGCATTTTCATTAGCACTTGGTATTGTCAGCACTTTTGATTTTGGCCATTCTAATAGGCATGAAGAGGTATCTCATTGTGATTTTACTTTTTTTTTGTTTTTTTTTTTTGAGATAGAGTCTCCTCTCTCACCAGGCTGGAGTGCAGTGGTATGCTCACAGCTCACTGCAGCCTCAACCTCCCAGGCTCCAGCGATTCTCCTACCTGAACCTCCCTGAGTAGCTGAGACCACAAGCATGTGCCACCACTCCTGGCTAATTTTTTAAAAAGTTTTGTAAATACGAGCTTTCACTTTATTGCCCAGGCTGATCTTGAACTCCTGGGCTCAAGTGATCCTCCCGCCTTGGCCTCCTAGAGTGTTGGGATTACAGACATAAGCCACCATGCTATCCGCATTATGATTTTAATTTGCATTTATCTAATGGTTGATGATAATAAACATGTTCTTATTTGCCATCTATATATTATCCTTGGTGAAGTGTCTGTTCAAGTATTTTGCCCAGTTTTAATTGGATTGTTTTCTTCCACTTGAGTTGTGAGAGCTCTTTTTTTTTTTTTCTCTTGAGATGGAGTTTCGCTCTTGTCGCCCAGGCTGGAGTGCAATGGCACAGTCTCAGCTTGCTGCAACCTCTGCCTCCAGGGTTCAAGCGATTCTCCGGCCTCAGCCTCCCAAGTTAGCTGGAATTACAGGTGCCCGCCACCATGCCCAGCTAATTTTTGTATTTTTAGTAGAGATGGGGTTTCACCATGCTGGCCAGGCCAGTCTCAAACTCCTGACCTGAAGTGATCCGCCCACTTCGGCCTCCCAAAGTGCCAGGATTATAGACATGAGCCACCACGCCCGGCTGAGAGTTCTTTATATATTCTGAATACAAAACTCCTTGTTGGATATTGCAAATATTTTATTTCAGCCTGTAGCTTGTCTTTCCATTGTCTTAAAGTGTCTTTTGCACTGAGAAGGTTTTCAGTTTTGTTGAAGTCCAACTTATCAAAATTTTTTTTTTTTTTTTAGATGAAGTCTCTCTCTGTTGCCCAAGCTGGAGTGCAGTGGCATGATCTTGGCTCACTGCAACCTCCGCCTCCCGGGTTCAAGTGATTCTCCTTCCTCAGCCTCCCGAGTAGCTAGGACTACAGGCATGCGCCACTATACCCAGCTAATTTTTGTATTTTTAGTAGAGACAGGGTTTCACTATGTTGGCCAGGCTGGTCCAATCTATCAATTCTTTAAATGCAGCATGCTGCACATTTAAAGTGTCACATCGGAGAACACTTTGCCTAACCCCAAGTTATAAAGATTTTATCCTATATTTTCTTCTAAAAGTTGTATAGCTTTGTGGTTTACATTTCTATCCATGATCTATTTTAAATTTTATTTTGCATGAAGTATAAGGTTTAGGTTATGGTTTGTTTATTTTTGTATACAGATGTTCTTTTGTTCCAGCTTCTTTTGTAGAAAAGACTATCCTTTCTCCATTGAGCTGCTTTTGCACTCTCCTCAAAAATCAGTTGGTATATTTTTGTGGGTCTATTTATGATTTCTGTATTCTGTTATATTGAACTATGTGTCTGTCCCTTCATGAATACCATACTGTCTTGATTCCTGTAGCTTTATAGTAGGTCTTGAAATTAGATAGTGCGATTCCTCCAACTTTATTCTTCTTTTCCAACATTGTTTTAACTATTCTGGTTCTTTGCCTTTCTATATAAATTGAGATTAGCTTGTCTAATCTCAATTCCAAAAGAATTCCGCTGGGATTTCAATTGGAACTGTGTTAAATCTATACATCAATATGGAAGAGAATGAGATCTTTATTATGTTAAGTTTTCAAATCCATGAATATAATGTTTCCATTTCTTTAGGTCTTTTAAAATTTCTTTCATTAGTATTTAATAATTTTCAACATACACATTCTGTATATGTTTTGTTAGACTTATACTTAAGTTTTGGCACAACATTTAGTTATAAACAATAAGAAACTTGAAGAAAATTGCTAGATATAAGATGAAGCTAAAATAGAATGAAGTCCATTTCACCATAATTATTGAATATACATTGATAGTTTAATATCAACAGAAAATACAAAGTACCCAGGAAATAAAAATAACAAAGGAGGTACAGAACTCTCTTGAGAAAATTATCAAATTTCCTTAAATGACATACAAAGAAGCCTTCCCATATCAGTGGATGGCAACTCCATCCTTCCAGTAGTTTGGACAAAAACTTTGCAGTTATCCTTACTCCTTTTCTCAATGCTTACAACCAATTTTCGGAAAATTCTTTTGGTTTCGTCTTCAAAATATATTCAACATTTGGCTGTTTTCACCACTTCCATTGCCACCACTCTGGTCTAAACCATCATCTTTTCTTGCCTGGATTCCTGCAGAAGCATCCTCATTGGCCCTGTTTCCATCCTTGTTCCTCTGTAATCTAGTCTCTACATAGTAGACAGAGTATTACTTTTATAACTTCAGCCAGATCATGCCAAACCCTTCACTCGAAACCCTGCAATTCTTCTGCTTCACACTTGTTTATCTTCATTGTCTGTCTCCCGCTTTAGTATGTAAGCTCCATGAGGGTTGCAAACTTGGTCTGTTTACCGATGAACCTCAAGTGGCTAGGATAATGCAAATAATAAAAGAGGCAATTATTTGCTCTAGGAAAAATATTACACATAAAATATAATCACAGATCACTACTGCTTAATCAAGAGGTCAAACAATTCCCAAACACAGTGAAGCTTCTAGACTGACTTGCCACATCTCCATAAATCCAGTCGGTAAGGAAACAGTGGGCCCTTTAGCACCCATGACACAGCAGGCAGCATGGGCTTAACAGTTCCCCTTTCCCTGAAAGTTCCAAGAGGGAACTTGGTGAGCGGTAGCAAAGTTGAGTGGGCCTGGGTGGATGCTGAGCGCACAGTGGATCTGTCTCATAGCTGAGAAATGCTATGCTTAGGAAACCCCCAGTCTTATAAGGGGACCACTAGCAAGCCTACCCAATCTTTGCCCCACAGGGAGACATTATCTTTATTTTTCTGGTTAGCAAAGAAATCTCTGGGGAGGGAGAAGTGGGGAGATCTTAGTATTCCTTAATATGGCTGGAGGACCATTCCTGTAAATTTCTCCCAGAGGGAGTCACTGTCTTAATAAACAAATCTGCCCTCTGCAAAAGGAAGACACTACCTTTAGCTTCTAAGGCTGTTTGCTGCCCAAACATCCTGGAAAAGATAGTCTGAGATGTACAAATTCTTTGGAGAATTGTCCCACAACTGCTTGTTCAGCAGTGAATATTTTACAAAAGCATCATAATGTAATCATTGATTTAACTATATTGAAAGAATGGGGCCGGGTGAGGTGGCTTACACCTGTAATCCCAACACTTTGGGAGGCCAAGGCAGGTGGATCACTTGAGGCCAGGAGTTTGAGACCAGCCTGGCCAACATGGTAAAACCTCGTCTCTACTAAAAGTACAAAAATTAGCCAGGCATAGTGGTGGGTGCCTGTAATCCCAGCTACTCGGGAGGCTGAGGCACAAGAATCGCTTGAACCCAGGAGGTGGAGGTTGCAGTGAGCTGAGATTGTGCCACTGCCCTCCAGCCTGGGTGACAGAGTGAAACTCTGTCTCAGAAAAAAAAAAAAAAAAAAAAAAAAGAAAAGAAAGAATAGGAGAAAGATAAATGGATATTTGTTGACTTGGATAAAAGGACATGTCCTAACATGACAAGGAATTGTCTATAAAACAAACATTTTAAAATGGCAGTTTAAGTATGTTATTTAGAAAGATGGATGCAACACTAGAAGAAATAGTAGAAGCCTTATAGTTATGTTTAGGGAACAGAACTAGGGCCAAGGGAGGTGGGGCTGTTTTTCTCTTTCTCTCCCCTTCCTCCCTTCCTCCCTTCCTTCCCTCCTTCCGTCCTTCCCTCTTTTCTTCTTTCCTTCCTTCCTTCCTTCTTTCCTTCCTTCCTTCCTTCCTTCCTTCTTTCCTTCCTTCCTTCCTTCCTTCCTTCCTCCCTTCCTTTCTCTCTTTCTCTCTTCCTTTCTCCCTTCCTTCCTTCCTTTTTTTTTTCTTTCTTTCTTTCTTTTCTGTCTTTCTACAGAGTTTCGCTCTTGTCGCCCAGGCTGGAGTGCAGTGGTGTGATGTCGGCTCACTGCAACCTCCGCCTCCCAGGTTCAAGTGATTCTCCTGCCTCAGCCTCCTGAGTAGCTGGGATTACAGGCATGCGCCACCACGCCTGGCTAATTTTGTATTTTTAGTAGAGATAGGGTTTCTCCATGCTGGTCAGGCTGGTCTCTAACCCCCGACCTCAGGTGATCCGCCTGCCTCGGCCTCCCAAAGTGCTGGGATTACAGGCATGAGCCACCGTGCCCAGCTGGGGCAGTTTTTCATTATAATCCTTTTGTTGCTATTTTTTTTTAATCTCCAGTGATCTGTGATCATGCCTCATTGAACCTGACCGATCAGCAGCCTTTGATCCAGCTAATTATTACCTGCTTTTGAAGCACTGTCTTCACAGCACACTCAATGGTTTTCCTCGTACCTCTGTATCTACCCTTTCCCACTCTCTTTTCTTGGTCCCCCTTCACCTGCTCTACCTCTTAATGTTGAAATGATCCAGGGCTCCGTCCTTGCTAATCTCATGGCTTTATATGGTGACAAATTGCAAATTGTGCAACCAGGAAGTCATTAGAAATCGTGACAAGAACAAGTTTGGTTGAGTGGTAGAGGTAAAATCTTGGTTGGAGGGAGTCGGAGAGAGAAGTTCATAGATTTATAAAATATAGGTATAATCCTTTCAAGGATTCAGATTATTTTTACACCATAAATCCCAAGTAAAACCTTATATTATTGACCAAACACAAATCTAAATGTAAAGACTTTACATTCATGAATTCTGTCCCTTATAGATATTTCTCCAGACATGTTTTATGTACCATGACTTATTCGTCGAACTAGTGGTTTTGCCTTTTGTGGTAGAAATAATTTCTTTTGACCTATCTGCTGTTTGAAAAATCTATTCTCTCCTTGCATCATTTGAACACTCTCTGCTTGTAGTACAATTGTTTAAATGTGGTCTCACCCTGTCACGAAAGCTGTTGCTGATTTATCAAAGAGCAGGGTTTCTCAACCTGGGTGCTACTGACATTTTGGGCTGGTCAATTCTTTGTTGTCAAGGGCTGTTCTGCCCATTATAGTTTGCTTAGCAGTATGAACCAAAAGTATCCAAGACAGGTCTCGATCAACTTAGAAAGTTTATTTTGCCAAGGTTAGGGATGCACCTGTGACACAGCCTCAGGAGGTCCTGACTACATGTCCCAAGGTGGTCAGAACACAGCTTGGTTTTATACATTTTAGGGAGACATGAGACATCAATCAATACATGTAGGATGTACTTTGGTTTGGTCTGGAAAGGCAGGACAACTTGAAGCAGGGGCTTCCAAGTCATAGGTAGATAAGAGACAAATGGTTGCATTATTTTGAGTCTTTGATCAGCTTTTCACTGAATATGCAATTTACATGGAGGTGGGGGTAGAGGAATGATCACTTATGCCTTAATTTGGCTCGATGAATCTGCATTTTTACATAAACAAGAAGGCAGAGGGAGCCATCAGATGCGCATTTGTCTCAGGTGAGCAGGATGAGTTTGAGTTCTTTGTCCCGCACCTGTGAAGAGAAGCTATCAATTTACTTTGCCAAGGTGAAATTCAACAGAACTGTTTTAGGGTAAAGATCCTGAGGCCCACAAGGAATTTCCTTGCAGGCAAATTGTGAGGAAGGTATGTAGCTTTAAAAAACAAAAATCTTTGTAGCTATCTTATTTAGGAATAAAATGGGAGGCAGGGCTGGGCACGGTGGCTCCTGCCTGTAATCCCAGCACTTAGGGAGGCTGAGGCGGGTGGATTGCCTGGGGTCAGGGGTTCAAGACCAGCCTGGCCAACATGGTGAAACTCCGTCTCCACTGAAAATACAAAAATTAGCTGGGCCTGGTGGTGGGGACCCGTAATCCCAGCTACCTGGGAGGCTGAAACAGGAGAATTGCTTGAACCTGGGGGGCAGAAGTTGCAGTGAGCCGAGATTGTGCCACTGCACTCCAGCCTGGGCAACAAGAGGAAAAACTCGGTCAAAAAAAAAAAAAAAAAAGGGAGGGAGGCAGGTTTGTCTAACTGACACAGTTCCCAGCTTGACTTTTCCCTTTGGCTTAGAGATTTTGGGGTCCTGAGATTTACTCTTTGTTCACAGCAGCATCCCTAGCTATTGCATTAGATGTCAATAGTATCCTCTAGCTGTGACAACCAAAAATATCTCCAGACATTGCCAAATGTCCCCCGGGGGGGAAATTGCTCCTGATTGAGAACCACGGTTGAAAAAAGGACCCTGGAACAATGGAATGCAGGGAGGCTTGGAAGAAGGTATATGTAGGGCGAGGGTAGAGTGGAAGTGGGGAAGCCAACTCAAACACTTCTTTATGGTCTCATTTTATTTTTGCTTTTGCTCTGTTCTTTGCCACTCTTTGTTATTTAAAACAGCCCAAGTTTCAGCATCTGTTTTTCAGCATCTGCTTTCTTGCCATGGTAGAGGCTGGGGTGAGGAGCCAATATCTGGAGAGAATTAGTGCCTTCCATGGGCACAGAAAGAGGCCTGGAAATAGCTGAGATTGATTGTTTCTTTCTTTTTTCTAATTGTTTCTTTAATCTTTGTTTTCCTGCCCACTACCCCTTATTGTGAGTGGTGCTGTGCCTTGATCAGTCTTTGCTAAGGACGTGGTCTGAATCAAGTCCAAGTTCTCCATGCCTCTTTGAGCCTTGTAATTTGTCAAAGAATAAAGGGAAAAATGGTATTCCAGGAAGTGAGTAGAGTGTAGGGTGGCCAGTAGCAATGAGCTGGCAGACGTAGGCAGTGGCTAGACGGTATTCTTGTGAAGAATTAGGAGTTAACCCTTTAAATGATGATACTGATGGTATTAGCTAATATAAACAAGCCCTTAGTACATGCCTGCTACTGTTTTAAGTGTGTTTCATTAATTAAATCATTTAATTTTCACAACCTCATTAGTAGGAGCTATTTTTATTCCTGTATTAGAGATGAGAAAAATGCCCAGAGGGATCAAAAGAACTTGCTCAGGAGGCAGAGCTATGTTTTTTATTCATGCACTCTGCCTTCAAATCCTCATTCTTAAGGCCAATGATATTTACCTACCACATGGTCACTCTAGAAAATGCCAGTGACATTGAACAAGGTTCCTATGGAAGTTGGGGATGCTTTGTTAGATTTTTGTTGGTTTTGTTTTGCCTTTAGTAATATCTGTAGTCGCTGGATTGTTTTCAGTGGGGAGATTTCTTCAGGTACTGGGACAAGGTTTCTGACAAGCATGAGAGGTCATCAGAGCTCCTCATGTCTTGATAGGATACAACTGACACCGAGTACTGACCCAGACATTGAACTGCTTCCATCTCTTACCACACCTCATCTCCCTGATATCTTTTCTCCCATGCTTACACAGATTTAACTCAGTGGTGCATCCCTATAGTCATCGCCTTGCATATATTTTTAACTTCTTTGCTTCTGAATTCATTGTATAAGATTGGAAAATCCACAACACAGTTTAAATCCAATGGTCAATCTTCTCTATTTATTCTGAGCCTGCACCTATTTAGCTCACCATGGCTGGGGGAAACACACAACCGTGCTGACTGGCGTCATGTTGAATTCATAATCAAGAGCCTTGAGTAGGCCCTTAATGTTGTCTGTAATGCTTCCCTAATCCATTCTCTCTCATAATCTCACAGACAATTTACCACCTTCTCTGTCCTCTAAGCCTCCCATACCTTTTCTCCATCCTCACTCTCAATTCATGACTTTGCCTCTTTTTTTTTCACTGAGAAATTAAAGTAATCAGAAGAGAACTTCTACAGACTCCCTCCACCATATCTACCCAGCCACCAGCTTTAGCACCCATATACTCTGCCTTCTCCACCTGTTTCCATTAGTTAATTTAAAATCACTCCGTCTGCTCAAGCACTGGATCTCATCTCTCTTCCTCTAATGAAGAACACTGCTATACAATTCTCCTATAAATAAATTACCAGTGATTTATTTATTGGCTTCCTTCCTTCACGGCAATCAAGTTTGCTACATTGACTGACTTCCTTTCCCAAAAGATTTCTCTGTGGCGGGTGACACTGCTGGATAGCATTTTACCCATAGTAGAACTTCTTTCAAAATTGAAGTCAGTCCTCTCACATCCTGCTGCTGCTTCATCAATTGTTTATATAACATTCTAAATCATTTGTTGTCATTTCCATGTTCATAGCATCTTCACTAGCAGTGGATTCCATTTCAAGAAACCCCCTTCTTTGATCATCCATAAGAAGTAACTCCTTACCGGTTTAAGTTTTATCATGAGATTGCAGCAATTCAGTCACATCTTCAGGCTTCATTTCTAATTCTAGTTCTCTTGAACCAGAAGTACCACCTTTGCAGGTACTTCCTCCACTGAAGTCTTGAACCCTTCAAAGTCATTCAGGAAGGCTGGAATTGACTTCTTCCAGACTCTTGTCAATGTTGATATTTTGAACTCCTCTCATGAATAAGAAATGTTCTTAATGGATCTGAAATGGTAAATGCTTTCAGAGATTTTTCAACTTATTTTTCCCAGATCCATCAGAGGAATCATGCAACTGTCACTTCAGTAGGCTGGGTGCAGTGGCTCATGCCTGTAATCCCAGCACTTTGGGAGACTGAGGCCAGCAGATCACTTGAGGTCAGGAATTCCAGACCTGCCTGGGCAACATGGTGAAACCCCGTCTCTACTAAAAATAGAAAAATTAGCCATGCATGGTAGCGGGTGCCTGTAGCTTTAGCTACTGAGGAGGCAGAGGCAGGAGAATCACTTGAAACTGGAAGGTGGAGGTGGCGTGAGCCAAGATTGTGCCACTGCACTCCAGCCTGGGTGACAGAACGAGCTCCATCTCAAAAACAAACAAAACCAAAAAAACTATAGCCTTACTAAAAGTATTTCTTAAATCATAAGACTTGAAAGTCAAAATTACTCCTCGATCCATCCATAGGTGGCAGAATGGATGTTGTGTTGGCAGGCATAAAAACAATATTAATCTTCTTGTACATCTCCATCAGAGTTCTTGGGTGATCAGGTGCATTGCCAATGAGCAATAATATTTTAAAAGTAATCTTTTTTTTTGAGCAATAGTTCTCAACAGTGGACTTAAAATATTCAGCAAACCATGCTATCAACAGATGTGCTGTCATCCAGGCTTTGTTATTCCATTTCTAGAGCACAGGTAGAGTAGATTTAGCTATTTCTTTAGGGCCCTAGGATTTTTGGAATGGTAAATGAGCATTGGCTTCAACTTAAAGCAACCAGCTGCATTAGCCCCAAACAGGAGAGTGAGCCTGTCCTTTGACGCTTTGAAGCCAGGCATTGACTTCTCCTCTCTAGCTATGAAAGTCCTAGATGGCATCTTCTTCCATTAGAAGACTGTTTCATTCACATTGACAATCTGTTGTTTAGTGTAGCCACTTTCATTAATAATCTTAGCTAGATCTTCTGGATAACTTGCTACACTTCAGCTCTTGCTGCTTTACCTTGCACTTTTATATTATGGGGAGGGCTTCTTTCCTTAAACTTATGAACCAATCTCTGCTAGCTTCAAACTTGTATTCTGCAGCTTCCTCACCTCTCTTAGCCTTCATAGAATTGAAAAGAGTTAGGGCCTTGCTCTGGATTAGGCTTTGGCTTAAGGGAATGTTTTGGCTGGTTTGATCTAACCAGACCACTCAAACTTTCTCCCTGTCAACACTTCTCCTGAAGTGCTGGGATTACAGACATGAGCCACCGTGCCCAGCCAACATTTACTAATTTCTTTCTTTCTTTCTTTCTTTTTTTTTTTTTTTTTGAGATGGAGTCTCACTTTGTCACCCAGGCTGGAGAGCAGTGGCACAATCTCTGCTCACTGCAACCTCCGCCTCTTGGGTTCAAGCAATTCTCCTGCCTCAGCCTCCCGAGTAGCTGGGATTGCAGGTGCGCACCACCACACAAGGCTAAGTTTTGTATTTTTTTTATAGAGATGGGGTTTCACCATGTTGGTCAGGCTGGTCTCAAACTCCTGACCTTGTGATCCACCCGCCTCGGCCTCCCAAACTGCTGAGATTACAGGTGTGAGCAACCACGCCCGGCCTTAACATTTACTAATTTCTTTTCTTTCTTTTCTTTTCTTTTCTTTTTTTTTTTTTTTTTTTTTTTTTTGAGTCTTGCTCTGTGGCCCAGACTGGAGTGCAGTGGCGTGATCTTGGCTTACTGCAGCTTCTGCCTCCCGGGTTCCAGCGATTCTCCTGCATAAACCTCCTGGGTAGTTGGGATTACAGGCACATGCCACCATGCCTGGCTAATTTTTGTATTTTTAGTAGAGATGGGGTTTCACTATGTTGGCCAGGCTGGTCTCAAACTCCTGACCTCAGGTGATGCACCCACCTCAGCCTCCCAAAGTGCTGGGATTACAGGTGTGAGGTGTGATTACTGATTTTTGCTGTTGAGTCCCTTACTGCTGTCATCAATATTTGGTTCATCTTATTATTCATACATCTTTAAAAGCATCCAACACTAAGTATGCATCCAGATATTTGCTGATTAGATACATGAAAGAATGTGTGAGCCTAACTTCTTATTTTCCAGTGGAAATAGAAAGATTCTGCTGTAAGTGACATATTGTTTCTTCCCTCAAGAAGGTTACAGCTGCTGGTTTAGCTATTCTTAACTCTTTTTTTTTTTTTTTTTTTTGAGACAGAGTCTCGCTCTGTCACCCAGGCTGGAGTGCAGTGGCGCGATCTCAGCTCACTGCAAGCTCTGCCTCCTGGGTTCACACCATTCTCCTGCCTCAGCCTCCCAAGTAGCTGAGACTACAGGCGCCCGCCACCATGCCTGGCTAATGTTTTTGCATTTTTAGTAGACACAGGGTTTCACCGTGTTAGGCAGGATGGTCTCGATCTCCTGATCTCATGATCTGCCCGCCTCTGCCTCCCAAAGTGCTGGGATTACAGGCATGAGCCACCACGCTCGGCCCTATTCTTAACTTTTTAGGAGAAGATATGGAACATATCAATGCTTGAATGAAAGTAAAGTATCTTCTCCTTAGAAAAAATGCACATATGAGCCTACAACAAATTTTGCACATAGTTCTAGGAAATTAATGGATACTTGAAGCATCCATCTGAAACCCAGCTCAGCAAACTTTGCTCTGGAAAGGTCTCAACCTTGGTACATTGGAGGTTTGGGTCTACAGATGTGAACTAAAGTCAGTTCCACCCTCGTGAATATACTATTAAGACTATTGCCTACTCTTGGAGCTTGCAGTGAGCCGAGATCGCGCCACTGCACTCCAGCCTGGGCGACAGAGCGAGACTCCGCCTCAAAAAAAAAAAAAAAAAAAAAAAGACTATTGCCTACTCTAAATAGAGCAATAATTCCCTCAAAGAGAGATCCAAGGGCGTTATACCTGTATATAGACAAGAACAAGGCAGTTCATGGTGACACCTTCCCTCTCCCTGGTGCTTGGAAGCCAGAAGGATATTGTCTTGGTTTCACCCCTCATCAGACTGTGTCATCTATCTTAAAACTCATCATTAGGGGGACATTACATCTCATCTTGCCTGGGACAGTCCTGGTTTATATCTCTTGTTCTAGTGCAGTTTTTAAGAGTGCTTCCTTTCCTTTCACTTTCAAAAGTGTCCTAGTTTGGGCTGGGCACAGTGCTTCACGCCTGTAATCCCAGCCCTTTGGGAGGCCGAGGCGGGTGGATCATCTGAGGTCGGGAGTTTGAGACCAGCCTGACAAACATGGAGAAACTCCGTCTCTACTGAAAATACAAAAAAAATTAGCCAGTTGTGGTGGTGCATGCCTGTAATCCCAGCTACTCAGGAGACTGAGGCACGAGAATCGCTTGAACCTGGGAGGCGGAGGTTGCGGTGAGCCGAGATTGTGCCATTGCACTCCAGCTGGGCAACAAGAGCAAAACTCTTCTCAAAAAAAAAAAAAAAAAAAAAAAAAAAAAACCAGAAAGAGAAAAAGTGTACTAGTTTGAGCAATAAATTGTATGACCACTCTACTAAAATGAGTAGCCTTTGATCGGTGCCTGGGTTTATTTCTTCCCAACCATGTAGATTCCATTCTCAGACCCAATTCTTCCAGAATCCCCATTGTGCCCTCTATCTCTCCTCTTCCTCAGGCTCAGTCCAGACTTTGATCTGCTTGATCAGGAGTCAAGACTCTTGAGATGCCAACACCAGCAGCCAGATACAATTCAACTGTTCCACAGACTCTTCTTCAGAAAATACTACCTGGTCCAAATTTCCTCCCACCAGTGGCCCTAGCAGGGCATAGTGAGCACAGCTTTTGGGATCCTCCTGGGGGTCATAGCCCAGTTCCACTTGCCCCTGCTGCAGTCGGTACCTCCCGTCTTTGTCGGAGCCTGTCAGCACTGCTATCTGGGTGTCTTTTTGTGGCCTGTCCAGAATCACTGTCAAGTAGTTTCCTTTTAAAGGATTTAAGGTAGAGTAGCCCTCCTTGTTCAGTGTATAAGTGTATTGTAGAATCACAGCCAACGTTGATACCATGTCAGTAAGGACAGTAGCAACAGGGTTGTCTGGTTCACCAAAGACCCTGTCCTTCTCCACAGAAAAGCACATGTCATCAAACACAGAATAATTGCCTGTGTGGTGGAAGACAGAGGGACTGAAATGAATAGGAACATTCTGGGCCAAGAGAAGACGAAATTCAGAGAGAAGCAAGTGAGTAGGAGTGTCCTTATGGAAGAGAAGGAAAAAAGTGTTCAGGCGGGAGAGGTCACTGGTGCAGAAAACTTTCCCAGAGATGCTCAGGTGGGAGAACTCCAGGATCACCCAAGGTAGTTCTTTCCAGGCTGATAAGGCCGAAGAGATGGCAGCAGCGAATTTGGGGGTGCAATGAATATGATCTTCCAACAAAAGAAAGTAATCAGAGAGGTTGCTAGCAAAGTTCATGAGGAGGGCATGATCTACTTTCTGTCTGGAATAGAGGGCTTCACAGAGTGATGAGTGATTAATGTCACTCAGATCTCCTGGGGGAGGGGAGCTATGATTGATCACCAGCAGCTTCCCGGCCCTAATCTGTGGTGTGAAGAGACCTGAAATAGTGGCAGCTGTTTGGCCAAGCCATTCAGGGTCGGGACCTGACAGGTGGACCAGCACCACGATATACTCCAGCTCACATTATGAGGAAGCTTGGAACATGGACTGCAGGTTGTCCAAGAGGTAGCTCCCACGAGGATGCTGCATTGAGGCAATCCCCACGGTCAGCAGTCCTGGGGGAGACATGAGGCACATGAGCACTTCAGGATGGTGAAGCATTCCTAGGACTCTCCTCCCAGGTCTTCTCCTTAGGCTGATCCCAGTGACAATTCACATTCCTTTTCCTGGGACATGTAGTCCAGATAGGAGGTTAATATCTGATCAGAAATTGTGATGTGATTTTCTTTGGTCAAAGTATTTTGGTCAATATTTGGAAGGCTCTTGGGGAAGCTTTATGAAGGGCAAGGCTCTCTCTCATGGGCAAGACTGCCGGATACCAAAGGCAAATTGCTGGCTTGGCAAAGTATCTTAGCCAGGCCTTGACCTTCAGAGTTATCTCAGCTACCACAGGTCAACCAGACCTGGATTAGAGGATCTCTGGAAACCCATGTAAACCCAAGGGTCCAACAGTCTACTGCACCGAGATCTGAAGTCCACATGGCCCTCTTTGCCTACCCTCTACCCAATGCCTTTTCCTGTGCTCCCTCCGGCTCCTCCCCCTTCCTGTTTTCCCCTCCCTGGGGGCCGACCATGACTGAGCTTCACTATGGGACAGCTCCTTCCCAGGGTCACTATGGCCCTTCTGTCCTGTTGGTCATTCAAGGGGTGACCAGGTGGGAGGAAAACACACTCAGGATCATAACATGGACCAAATTCCACAGCATGGCCCTGCCTCAGAGCACACACACTCTTTCCTTGCCACAGGCCAGTCAGTTCCCTTTTCAACCCTCCTTCCTCTTTCTGGCCAAAATACCCTGGCTGATCTTCCCTCAGTCAGGCCACTCCCTCCCAGGTACTCACTCTTTTCCTGGGGAGGGGCTCCAGCCAGGGATTGGTAGCTAGCCTGCTGGAGAAGATGGGAGTCTCTCTGCATCTCCTTGAAGGTTCGCAGATGGTTCTTGCTTTCAGAGTTGATTTGTTTGACAGCTATTTCCAAGCTATGTCCTCCTTTTCCTTCTGAGGATAAGATATGTCAGTCCTGAGGTTCACCCCCAGATTCTCTGGAGACAATTGAGGAGCAGCCTTTGAGGACAGGCTGGGCAAGCCTCAGCTTCCTGTGCCCAGGGGAGCCGAGTGTGGGGCTCAGGGAACCGCTTTCCCCACCTCATCATGAAACCACACAGGGCTTTCCAGCAGAGGCCATGGGTCCTAGGTTGGGAAGTGGGGCTCCCTGGTTTGTGTGGAGTGCCTGTGGGAAGGGTTAAGTCTTGTGCGGAGTAAGCACTTGCCTGCCCTCACCGTTGTCAGGCTGCCCAGTGTCGTCTACCTTGGCTTAGGCCTGGGCTAGGTTCTGTGAGATGTGCTGGCACTCAGTGCCTGTCCCTGTCCTCAAGGAACATAGGCCCCACTGCCTCAATTCTAGAGTCCTTTCTTTTGCTCACGTCTGACGGTGCACACATTTCTGAACCACTCCCCACACCTGCCCTGTGCTTAGCTCCAGCTGGTCTGAGATGTTTTGGCAAAAATGTGGATTTCAAAGCCTGGCCAGGAACTGTGTGGGGTTTGGTCTTCTCACTTGCAGATGTTGTCCACTTAGGGAAGCTATTTCCAATCCTTCAGGTGAGAAATGGGAAAAATCACATCTCCATGCTAGGTCCTGGTTGGGAAGTGGCCAGCACCCAGGTCCTCATTGCCTGCTAGTCCTGCCAGTCAGCCTGGTACTTTAGAGGTGGGTGTGCACTGCCCTCTCCACACCTGGAGTCCCCTTTCTTCCTCCCTGCTCCTAGTCAAATCCCACTGATATATGAAGGGATAGTGGAAAGTGGCTGTTTTAAATTCAGGGATTTAGAAAGTAACTGTGAATCAAGCTGGTAGTGTTGGTTTTGAATGATTTTTTCAATAATACACAAGTCCTTTGCAGAGTTTTTGAAGGAAAGCTACAGGAAGTCTCTATCACTCCTATTCCATACCCCTCTGGCAAGCGAGTCTCCTAGTAACCACAAATTAGGCATCTCATTGTCAGTTGTCTCCTATGTCTGGTACTACTCTGTTTTCCCCTGGAAATGTCTGTTTTCTTTATCTATACTTTTCCACTGTCACCATTGATGGTTATAACAAATTACTCATGTATTTCTTTCATGGGTTAGCAATTTACAGAAAGTAAATTGCCTTTTTTTTTTTTTTTTTTTTTTTTTGAGACAGGGTTTCACTCTGTTGCCCAGGCTGGAGTGCACTGGTGTGATCTTGGCTCACTGCAACCTCTCCCTCGTGAGCTAAAGCCATCCTCCCACCACAGCCTCCCAAGTAGCTGGGACTACAGGTGTGCACCACCAGGCCTGGCTAATTTTTTGTATTTTTGGTAGAGATGGGGTTTCACCATGTTAGCCAGGCTGGTCTCAAACTCCTGATCTGACTACCTCGGTCTCCCAAATTGCTGGAATTACAGGCATGAGCAACTGCGCCCAGCCATCTTTTCTTAAGAAAAACAAAACAAAATTATTTCACTTGCTTTATGTTTATTAAAAAAAGTATTCTGTCTTTACTTCTCTTTTCTGAGAACATTTACAGCGA
The DNA here is from genome assembly GCF_029281585.2 of Gorilla gorilla gorilla. Lineage (NCBI taxonomy): Eukaryota > Metazoa > Chordata > Mammalia > Primates > Hominidae > Gorilla > Gorilla gorilla. The sequence goes on along the minus strand of NC_073224.2, from coordinate 53,763,856 downwards.
TTCTAGAGTTTCCCACATAGATGGGGCCTAAATGTTGACTTTTATTTAGCTATTTTCCTACTTAATAATTGAAAATGGGTTCCACTATCAGGTTCTGGTACTCACCAACAGAAGTTTATATTCAGCATTTTGGATTTTCTCACGGAGGAAGAAGCTCAAGAGGAATAAGGATATAATTGCTGTGACATATTTTCCAAGGCAATGATGCATGCTGCCAGGGGTTGGATGTAGCTCTGCAGAGAAATGTGGGCAGCACATGGATTTTAAGTACCTCCTCCTCAGAGAAGCACACAGGCGCCATTTTCTTACCCTTTCCCTTTCTGTTCCTACTTCAAGGTATCACTGGCTTATTCTTTCCTGAGCTTTCTCCCTCTGCATACTAACACCTCTCACCCCAAATTTTTGCTATCTAAAAACGGCAAAAATTGCCATCTACATGGCCTTTTAAAAGGCCAAGGAGCTTGATTCTATTTATTCTTTACATTCTGTACCTTCCTCATGGGTTTTCAGATGTATTCTTATTTTCTAGTTTTTTTATGACAGGAAGTTAACTAAAGATACATTTATTCACCTGCTTAAGCCAAGGATACGTCTTAGGAGGATCATGCAACAGAAGGGAAAAACTCTCTTGGAGAAGGGATGCAACCAGAAGAGGTGTTGTACCAAGGAAAGGAAACCAAAATAGAACGTAAAGGGCCCGAGTATGATCCTTTCAAATCCCACATCTCCACTAAACCTCCCCCGTCCTGTCTCTCAGCCATTATGCTGACTGATTCCTCAAGGCTTACCCTTCCAAACTCATGTTTGGTTGGGGCAGTAGAATTTTTGTAGGAACTTCTACCTCAGAGTCAAGTAAAAAATCGATATTTGAGTATAAGCCCTTCATTGCATGTGCCACATTTCCAAGGGAAATATTGAGGTAGCAAGGAAAATGGAAACTAACTGGAAGTTTCTAACCATGTGAAAATTCTCACCATAATCAGAGCAGTATGTCCACTGGAATCATTTAATCTGTCTTTGGCTCTTGGATCACACACAGACAAATATAATTTGAAGTTCCTCTGAAAGCAGGGTTTTTTCTGAAACTAAAAATAAAACAGCCTTAGTGTCTGAAGGGCAGGGCTCTGACTGCACAGAGTAGGTTGAAGCCACTGAATGTCTCCTATAAGACAGCCAAGCCTGGTCAACACTCTCAGGAGACACTACCTAGCAACCATTGTTCTTTCTGAATGGGGAGCAGGCAGCTCACCATCTCCCCCATCACTTGTAAGTGAAGGTTAGATTTGGGTGGTGAGAAATGTTAACACCAGCTTTCTAGCTGCGGTAAACACAGTAAGTCTCCCTAAATATTCCATTTGCTCCTCTATTCCTGGCCCCCTTGCAGTTAAGTGAGGCCACAATACTAACTCTAGCCAATGAAAAATGAGTGGAAATTAGTATGTGTCCTTTCTGTGGTAAGACAGTAAAAAACCCACATGAAATTCTCCATTTTTTCTCCTCCCTTACTCTGGTGACTAAGTTGGCTATGCATTCCAGATGGCATAGCTGCAAGACAGTGGAGCATCTGTCAGCCTAGTTCCCTGAGTGACTATATGGAGCAGAGTCAACACCTGGATGAGACATATAATTTGGGGGAGAAATAAACTTTTATTGTCTTTAACCACTGAGATTTGGGGTTGTTTGTTACCACAGCATAACTTAGCTATCCTGATTTGACCCAGTATTTTAGAAATCGTTCAGAATGCAATTCCACCACTTTGAATTAAATTGGCAGGTTTTGAATAATACCTTCAACAACTTACAAAGCCCTCATGGAGAATTGTAAAGAAGAGCTACAGTGAGCTGTTGAGTCTTTCTTCATTACTCTCATTCCACGTCCCCTTTCCAGGCTAAGATCAGGCCCAACAGGTAAGTAGATCTGTTAGTTACCACAAATTGGTCATTAAACCTCTATTCTTTCCTAGACCCCTTGATGTTAATGTTTGACCCAAGAAATTTCCATATTCTTCCTCTGCTCTGCTTCAGTTTTATCATTGACATCATCCCACTTTTCCCCTGGCCTTGTGGAATTTTACTGTATGTGTGCATGGCCCAGTAGTCTTGACTTGAGGAAACTCCCATGCAGATTTCTGGAGCTCTTTTTCCTGCATTGTTCTCTCCTTCCTGGAATTCTGCTCTGTAATGTCTGTGGTTCAGAAATTACCTCAATGCAGAAAGCCAGGGAAACTGTAAGGCTTACTTTGTGTCTGTGCTTTCTCTCCTGGGTTACTTGTTGTTCAGTGTCCGAAGGCATTTTTTTTCTTATATTTTATCCAATTTTCTAGTTGTTTATAATAGGAAGTTAATACCAGTTCTAATTACCCCATAAAGATCCTAAATTCAACTTTTAAATCTAAAAACATCTACAATTATAGAAGAGCTTTACTTAGTGATAGTATTATTTTGCTAAAGGCACATGTATAAAACTATAGCATTATGCTATAGGTCATGACTCACTTGAGATTAAATAAGCATCTTTTTCCTTTTCCTTCTCCTACCCCTTTCTACTTTTTCTTCTTAGTCTTTAAAAAAAGCTTCCTCATCTTCTTTCTTCTCTCTCAATCAAAATGCTTCTTTTAAAAAAATTTATGTAGAAGTAAAAATGAGCATAAAATTTCCAGTATAAAATACAATTATTAGTCTAAGAGCTAGTATTATTGTAACTTCAGTTTGAGACTCCACATTTTGTTTTCTACGTCATTTTAGAGACTAATACATTTTAAAAAACAACTATTAGTCTATGTTTTTGGACACACAATGTATAAAGATATTTTATGATATCAATAACTGAAAGGGGTGGGGAGTCAGCAGTATAGGAGCAGAGTTTTTGTATCTATTGAAGTTAAGTTGGTATAAATTCAAATTAGAGTGTCATAACTTCAGGATGTGAAGTGTAATCCCCATGGCAACCTTAAATAAAATGGTTATAGAATATACACAAAAGGGAATGAGAAGAAAAGTAAAACATTACACTACAAAAAACCCCAGCTAAACACAAAAGAAGACAGTAATGCAGGAACGAGGAACCAGAGTTATAAGGTATATAGGAAAACAATAGCAAAACCTGTGTGAGATTTTCCTACATAGCCCTGGTATTTATATGGTTTGTTTAAAAATTGGCCCACGATGTTATTTTTCAAAATATAGTTTTCTCTTATTCAGCTGTTCTTCCTTTACATTTTATAACTTGACAATTCTGAGTACTACAATAGTGATTCTTTCCTATTACCCAGTGTTGATGCTATTAGAGAACTTTTATATATTCTACAAATATTCTTTCTTTTTTGTTTTGAGGCAGTGTTTTTTTACTCCTGTTGCCCAGGCTGGAGTGCAGTGGTGCAATCATGGTTCACTGCAGACAACTTCCCTGGTTCAGGCAATCCTCCTGCCTCAGCCTCCCAAGTAGCTGAGACTACAGGTGTGCACCACCACACCCAGCTAATTTTCTGTATTTTTAGTGGAGACAGGTTTTTGCCATGTTGCTCAGGCTGGTCTTGAACTCCTGAGTCCAAACGATTTGCCCACCTCGGCCTCCCAAAGTGCTGAGATTACAGGTGTGAGCCATTGTGCCTGGCAAAATATTCTTTCTTACCCCGAGTTTTTTTTTTTAAAATCATCCTACTGTATTATATTTTATTCAAAGTATTTGTTAGCTATCCTGACATTCTTGATCATTGGACCATTATCCTATGTACATTAAAAAAATTTTGTGACTGGCACATAATAATTGTACATATTATGGAGTGTAATGTGATGTTTCAATACCTGTATAAATTGTGCAATGACAAAATTAGAGTAATTAGCATACCCATCACCTTGAACATTTATTTATTTGTGAGGATAACATTAACAAACCTCTCCTCTAGCTCTTTTGAAACAGACATTATTGTTAACTCTAGTCATCCTAGTATACAATAGACCACCAGAACTTATTCCCCCTATCTAACTACAGCTTTGTGCTCACTGAACAATCTCTCATGATCCTTGCTCCCCAACTACTCTCCCCATCCTGTGGTAACCACTATTCTAGTCTACTTCTTTTCTTTTTTCTTTTTTTTTTTGAGACAGAGTCTCGCTCTGTCGCCCAGGCTGGAGTGCAGTGGCGTGATCTCGGCTCACTGCAAGCTCCGCCTCCCAGGTTCACGCCATTCTCCTGCCTCAGCCTCCCGAGTAGCTGGGACTACAGGCACTCGCCACCACGCCCGGCTAATTTTTTTGTATTTTTAGTAGAGATGGGGTTTCACCGTGCTAGCCAGGATGGTCTCGATTTCCTGACCTCGTGATCCGCTCGCCTCGGCCTCCCAAAGTGCTGGGATTACAGGCGTGAGCCACTGTGCCCGGCCTATTATAGTCTACTTCTATGAGAGTGACTACTGAGGTACCCCACTCGACATACTAAAATTTTGTCATAGCTTATCAAGGAACTATATTCTAGGACCTCCCTTTAGAAGAGGAAGAAGAAATCACAGAGGGAAATTGGAAAATACTTAGAGATAAATGAAAATTAAAATACAACATACCAAAACTTAGAGGATGCAACAAAAGCCATGTGGAGGGGTTAATTTATAGCTATAAATTCTCATATTTAGAAAGAAGAAAGATCTCAAATTAACAATCTAACTTACAGTTTCAAGAACTAGAAAAAGATAACAAAGTTCAAAGCTAGCAGAAGGAAGGAACTAATAAAGAAAAAAGCAGAGATAAACAAAATAGAGAACAGAAAAATAATAAAGAAAATACGATGACTCACACCTGTAATCCCAGCACTTTGGGAGGCCGAGGTGGGTGGATCACTTGAGGCCAGGAGGTCAAGACCAGCCTGGCCAACGTGGTGAAACTCTGTCTCCGCAAAAAATGCAAAAATTAGCTAGGTGTGGTGGTGCACATCTGTAATCCCAGCTACTCGGGAGGCTGAGGTGAGGGGATCACTTGAACCCGGGAGGCAGAGTTTGCAGTGAGCTGAGATTGCACCACTGCATTCCAGCCTGGGTGACAGAGCGAGACTGTGTCTCAAAGAAAAAGAAAAGAAACTAATCCAAAAGTTGTTCTTTGAAGAGACGAACAAAATGGATAAATCTTTAGCTAGACTGAGTAAGAATAAAAGGAGAGAAGACTAAAATACTAAAATCAGAAAGTGGGACATTACTATTGATTCACAGAAATAAAAAGGATTATAAGAGAGTATTATGAACAACTGTATGCCAACAAATTGGATATCCCAGATTAAACGGACAAATTCCTAGAAACACAAAACCTACCCAGACTGAATCATTAAAAAATAGAAACTATGAGTTGACTCATAATTAGTAAGATCTAATAAGTAATAAAAAAAATCTCCTGACAAAGAAAGCCCTGGATCCGATGGCTTCTGTGGTGAATTCTACCAAACATTTAAAGAGCTAACATGAATCCTCAAGCTGTTCCAAAAAATTTAAGAGGAGGAAACACTCCCTAGTTCATCCTGTGAGGCTGGTTTTGCCCTGATACCAAAGCTAGCAAAGATACAACAAGGAAACTACAGATCAATATCCCTTTTGAACATTCATATAAAAATCCTCAATAAAATACTAGCCAAAAGAATTAAGCAGCATCTTAAGGATTATATACCGTGATCAAGGGGGATTTATTCCTGGATGTAATAATGGATTAACATATGAAAACCAATGTAATACACCACACTAACATAACGAAGGGGAAGAAAACCACATAATTATCTCAATTGATGCAAAAAAAGCATTTGACAAAATTCAACACACTTTCATTACAAAAACATTCCACAACCTGGGAATAGAAGAAAATTACCACAACATAATAAAATCATATATAAAGAATTCACAGTGAACGTCATACTGAATATAAAAGACTAAAAACTTTTCCTGTAAGATCAGGTACAAGGCAAGGATGCCCGCTTTTGCCACTTCTACTCAACATAGTACTGGAAATTCTAGCCAGAGCAATTAGGCACAAAGAAAGACAGAAAAAAAATCCAAATTTGAAAAGAAGAGCAAAATTTTCTGTTTGAAGATGATATGATCTTATATGTACAAAGTCCTAAAGATTCTACCAAAAAAAACCTGTTAGAACTATTAAACTAATTCAGCAAATTAGCAGGATACAAAATCAACACAAAAACATCAGTTGAATTTCTATGAAGTAATAAACAGAATAAACACTCTGAAAATGAAATTAATGAAAAAGAAATCTATTTCTAATACCATCAAAGAGAACAAAGTCCTTAGGAATTCACTTAGCCAAGGATGTGACTTGTACAATGAAAACCACAAAATATTGCCAAAGAAATTAAAGAAAGCATAAATAAATGGAAAGCCATCCTATGTTCATTGATTGGAACACTTAATATTGTTAAGATGTTAATACTTTCAAAGTCATCTACAGATTCAATGCAATACCCATCAAAATGCCAATGATGTCTTTTGCAGAAATAGAAAAATCCTTCCTAAAATTCATATGGAATTTGCCTTGAGTAGGCAAAACAGTCTTGAAAAAGAAGAGCAAAGTTGGAGGACTCACATTTCCTTATTTCAAAACTCACTACAAAGCTACAGTAATCAAAACGTTTGGTATTGGCATAAAGGAAGACATATAGACTAATGGAATGGAAAAGAAAGCCCAGAAATAAACTCTAACATACAGCCAAATGATTTTTGATAAGGGAGCCAAGACCATTCAATGGGAAAAGGACAGTCTTTTCAACAAATGGTGCTCTGAAAGCTGGATATGCACACACATAAGAATGAAGTTGGATCCTTACCTTACATCACATACAAAAACTAAACTGATATGGATGAAAGACAAACTTGAGAGCTAAAACTATAAAACTCTTAGAAGAAAACATAGGCAAAAGCTTCACAGTATTGGATATGACAATGAATTTTTGGATATGACACCAAAGGGACTGGCAATAAAAGAAAGAATAGGCAATGTAGACTTTATGAAAATTAAAAGCTTTTGTGCATCAAAAACACTATCAACAGAGTAAAACGGCAACCCACAAAGTTGGAAAAAATATTTGAAAATCCTACATCTTTTTTTTTTTTTTTGAGACAGTTTCTTTCTGTGCCACCCAGGCTGAAGTGCAGTGGCACAATCACAGCTCACTGCAGCCTCAACCTACCAGGCTCAAGTAATCCTCACCTCAGCCTCCTGAGTAGCTGGGACCACAGGTCTGCACCACCACATCTGGTTAATTTTTAAATTTTTTGTAAAGACAGGGTCTTGCTATGTTGTCCAGGCTGATCTCAAACTCCTGGGCTCAAGCAATCCTCTTGCCTCAGTCTCCCAAAGTGCTGGGATTACTGGCATGAGCCCCCACATCCAGCCCAAATCATGTATCTTATAAGGGACTAGTATCCAGTTTATATAGAGAACTCCAAACACTCAACAGCAGCAACAACAACAAAAAAACCTGATTCAAAAATGGGCAAAAGGAGTTGAATAGACATTTCTCCAAAGAAGATATATAAATGGCCAATAAGCACATGAAAAGATGCTTAATATCACTGATCATCAGGGGAGTGCAAATCAAAACCACAATGAGATTCCATCCCACACATATTAGGATGACTACTATTAAAAAGAAACAGGAAATAACAAGTGTTGGCTAGGATGAACAAAAGTTGAAATCCTTGTGCACTGTTTGTGGAAATGTAAAATGGTGCAGCTGCTGTGGAAAACTGTATGGTGATTCCTCAAAAAATTAGAAATAGAATTGCCACATGATCCAGTAATTCCACGGCTGGATATATACCAAAAGAATTGAAAGCAGGGTCTTGAAATAATATTTGTGGACCCATATTTATAGCAGCATTATTCACATTAGCAACTCAAATGTCCCTCAACAGATGAACGGAAAAACACAATGTGGTGCGTACATAAAATGGAACACTATTTAGCAAGAAAAAGAGATGAAGTTCTGATTCATACTACAGCGTGAATGAAGCTCGAAAATTCCCAGAGCTCTCAGCTAATTATAGTAACTGCAAGTAGAGTGTTTATAGCTAGCATGGAACTCCTTTTTTTTTAATCCTACAGAGCTCCTACGTTACCCAGGAGAAAGGAATGGAGCAGGTATTCCCTGATAGAGGAAACAGTATAAAGATCCTAAGGATTAGACTTGGGTCTGGCCCCCAAAATTGACTGGATCATGAAGTGTGGGATTATGAAGCTGAGGAAGATTGTGTTCACCCCCCAGCTCATTCTGGTCTGCCCTTGGGACGTGGTACTTGATCAAACCTCTTCAGTTAATAGCAATTCCTTCTTACCTGGCCCCATTGCATACTAAGTCCTGGCCATGCCCCTTATAAATTAGCAATCTGATTCCCAAACTTTGTTTTGTTTTGTTTTGTTTTGTTTTGTTTTTGATTTTTGAGACGAGTCTCGCTCTGTCGCCCAGGCTGGAGTGCAGTGGCGCGATCTCGGCTCACTGCAACCTCCGCCTCCCGGGTTCAAGCAATTCTCTTGCCTCAGCCTCCTGAGTAGCTGGGATTACAGGCACCCGCTACCATGCCCAGCTAATTTTTGTTTTTTAGTAGAGACGGGGTTTCACCATGTTGGTCAGGCTTGTCTCAAACCCCTGACCTCGTGATCCACCCGCCTCGGACTCCCAAAGTGCTGGGATTACAGGCGTGAGCCACCATACCCGGCCCAAAACTTTGTAAGGCTAATAATTTGCAAAAGCAAAAACAGCATTTATCTGGACTGATGCCCATCTTAAACAGAGTGGAATAGGGAACACAGGTTACAGAAGGAGAAAAAAGAGCATTGTCACCGTGAGAGTAGCCAGAGAGATAATGAAGAGAGCTAAAAAAAATGGAGTATCATCGTAAAGATGATTTCAAGAAGGATGAGATCTCATATAAATATAAGAAAGAGAATGTAGAAAATGCGATGAAGAGGTCACTGGCTACCTTAAGAGTAGTTTCAATGGACAGGTGAATTTTGAAGCCCAAGTTTGGTGACACAAGAATTGTCTAGGTGCTGAAGAAACAAAGACAATGGGCAAAAGCTGTTCTTATTAGTCATGGTAGATAGAGGAGGGAACAGTGTTTGTCATGGAGGTTTTCAGGACAGAGTAGACTTGTGCATGTTCGTAAATTAGAGAAAGGAGCCTATACGTGGGAAAAATATGTTCATTTCTGTAATTCCTGATGTGCAAATTTTTGTAGACTCAGTTATCACGTACTGAGGCTATACTGCCCTCTTGTGGTGCAGAGTGCCCAGAAACTTTATTCTAAATTAGAAGTCTGCAAACTTGCTGTAAAGGGCCAGACAGCAAATATTTTAGACTTTGAGGATCATTCGGTCTTTGTCATTATTACGCCTTGTAGAGTGAAAGGAGCCACAGATAGCTCTTTGAGGAAGACCTGGTCCCAGCTGTACCGGAACTCTGGTCCACCCGCTCCTGCAACTGACTCGCCGCTGTTCACTCTCCAGAGGAAATCATGCCACAGATGCAGCTTTTAACAACAAGAGAAAGACATCCCTGGAACCACAAGTTAATTCACTGAATTAGAATTATCCTAACCGGCCAGGTGCGTTGGCTCACGTTTGTAGTCCCAGCATTTCGGAAGGCCAAGGCAGGTGGTGGATCACTTGAGCCCATGTTCAAGACTAGCCTGGACAATATAGGGAGACTCTTTCTCTACAAAAAATACAAAATTTATTCGGGCGTGGTGGTGCGCACCTGTGGTCCCAGCTATTTGGGGGGCTGAGGTGGGAGGATCTCTTGAGCCCAGGAGGTCGAGGCTGCAGTGAGCTGATATCGCGCCACTGAACTCCAGCCTAGGCGACAGAGCGAGACCCTGTCTCTGAAAATAAAATTACCCTAACTAGCTGCAACCTAACATCCCTGGCGAAGATGTGTGCTGACTTGATCAAAAGTGCAAAGGAAAATAATCTCAAAGTGAAAGGACCATTTTAGATCCCTACCAAGATTCTAAGAATCACTAAGAGAAAAACTCCTGTGGTGAAGGTTGTTTAAGACTTGTAAAAATCCAAGATAAATCCCCATAAGAATCCACAAGCGACTCACTGACTGACACAGAACTTCTGAATTGCTGAATTGATTACTTTCATCAGTATTGAGCCAGGTGTTGAAGTCACCTCTGCACAGGATTAATCAATGTTCTTTAAGTGATTATCAGTTGGTTAAAAAAGAAAAAAAGTAGCCACAGATAATACATAAATAGGTAGGAGTATTTCAATAAAACTTTATTTACAAAAAATATGTAGGGGTCAGATTTGGCCTGCAGCCTCTGGTTTGCTGGCCCTTGATCTAAACCTGTGTTCTCAATATTTGGACGGAACATTAAAGTTATCTGGGGATTATTTTTGTTTGCTTTGTTTTTAAGAGAATAACTCCTGGTCTTGAAGGATCCTCCCTCCTCAGCCTCCAGAGTAGCTGGAACTACAGGTGTGGCCCACCAGCCTGGCCCTCTAGGGATTGTTTTAAAATAATGTGAGTGCCCAGGATACACCTCAGACTGATTGAATATGAAACTTTGGGTGTAGGGCCAGGTCGCTAGTACTTTATAAAATGCCACCACCAGGGAGGGAGTCCATTGTGCAGTCATGGCTGAGAGCTACTGATTCAAATGAATATGCTTCTAGTTTTAAGTGCAGCCCACCTTTATTGAGTGCTTATTATGTGCCAGGTGCTGAGCTAAGAGCTTTCCGTATATTGTATTATCTCATTTAATCCTTAAAGCAACTCTATGAATTGGGAACCATTATTAAGCTCATCTTATAGATAAGGAAACTGAATTTTTGTGAGATTAAGTAATCTGCTCAAGGTTATGTAGCTATTAAGAGAAGAACAGTGATTCAAACTGAGAACATCTGCCTCTAGAGCCTGAGCTTCCCATCGCTAGGCTACTCTATTTGTTACTATTATTTTTAACTGAAAACCACTGAGAACTATGTGAATTGAACTATTTGTATCATATACTATATTTTATTTTTAAAATTTATTTTATAAAATAGAGATGGGGTCTCACTATGTTGACCAGGCTGGTCTCAAACTCCTGGCCTCAAGCAATCCTCCTGCCTCGGCCTCCCAAAGTATTGGGATTACAGGTGTAAGCCACCACACCTGGCCATATACTATATTGTATTTTATTTTTTGCTTTTGAGACAGTCTCAGTCTGTCACCCAGGCTGGGGTGCAGTGGTGCGATCTCCTGGGCTCAAGTGATTCTCATGCCTCAGCCTCCCAAGTGGCTGGGACTACAGATGCCCGCTACAATGCCTGGCTGATTTTTGTATTTTTAGTAGAGATGGGGTTTCACCATGATGGCCAGGCCGGTCTTGAATTCCTGACCTCAGGTGATCTGCCGGCCTCGGCCTCCCAGAGTGCCAGGATTACAGGCGTGAGCCACCGCGCCCGGCATCAATATACTATATTTTAAATAAGGCGGGTAAAGTTAGTCACAAGCAATTTTCCCTAGATTTAATAAATGCAATAAATGCAGTTTTTCTAGTGCCACAGCTTTTTTTTTTTTTTTTTTTTGAGATGGAGTCTCACTCTGTCACCAGGCTGGAGTGCAGTGGCGTGATCTTGGCTCACTGCATTCTTCTTATGAATCAGATTCTTCTCAGATCTTTTCCACAGCTTTAGCACATCATAGAAATTCATTGTTTAAGTACACTTTCAGTTTGTTTTCTGTTACAGGTTTTCTCTAACTTAGTTTGACTCCACGTGTACTAACTGTTACACGCATCTGTATAAGAGACCACCTGAGCAGGCTTAGTGTGAGCAACAAGGCTGTTTATTCACTTGGGTGCAAGTGGGCTGAGTCCGAGAAAGGAGTCAGCGAAGTGTGGTGGGATTATCATTGGTTCTTATAAGTTTGGGATAGGCCGTGGAGTTAGGAGCAATTTTTGTGGGCAAAGGATGGATGTTACAAAGTACATTCTCAAGGGCGGGGAGGATGTTACGAAGTACATTCACAAGGGCAGAGAGGACGCATTGTCACAAGGGCGGGGAGGAATGTTACAAAGCACATTCACAGGGATAGGGAATATCACAAAGTACATTATCACAAGGGTGGGGGAATGTCACAATGGCTTGACCATGGTGCGGCCAGCTCAGAGGAACTTACACTTAGACTACTAATATTAATCAAAGGCAAAAGTTCAGTATGACTCTTTTAATCTTAGAGGCAGTATAAGACAGTGGTTTTTATTTTTATTTCTTATTCTTATTTATTTATTTAACAGAGATGGTGTCTCACTATGGTGACCAGGCTGGTATCGAACTCCTGGCATCAAGTGATCCTCCCATCTCTACCACCCAAAGTGCTGGGAGCCACTGCACCTGGCCAAGACAGTGTTTTTTCCTGCCTCAGCCTCCCGAGTGGCTGGGACTACAGACATGTCCCAGCATGCCTGACTAATTTTTTTTTTTTTTCGTATTTTTAGTAGAGATGGGGTTTTACCATGTTGGCCAGGGTGGTCTCGAACTACTGACCTCAATCATCCACCTGCCTCAGCCTCCCAAAGTGAACAGTGTTTTTTTAATATATGAACTTTGGAGATAGTCTGAATTCTAACCCTGCCACTTGTATGTTAGGTACTAACTAGTCTTAGCATTTTAATAAACTGGAACGGGTTGCCTTCCTTCTGACTCTATGTATTCTGTCCTCATGCAGTAGAAGCAAAAAGGAATCAGTCACCTAAGATGTTTTCAAATAACAACTACCACAACTTTTTCACCACTATAATAACAGCTGAGAGGCTTACTATGTGCTATTTTTAATGCTTTTTATGGGTTAATTCAATTAATTATTTCAATAACCCAGTGAAGCAGGTGTTTTTATTATCTGAAATTTACAGGCAAGGAAACTGAGGTTCAGAGAGGTTAAGTAACTTTTCCAAGGTCACACAGATAATAAATGGCAGAGGGAAGTTTTGAATGCAAGCAAGTCTGACTTCACAAGCTGCACTCTTGACTACTTTCAAAATATTGCTTTTTTATACTAAACTGCCTTCAGTAGGAAATCCCACTGTCATGTATTTATTTATTCAAACCGAAGGGATACTTTTCCAATACCTCCAAAGCAATGATTCCCAGGCTTTAGGGTTTCACAGGCTATTAAAATTTGAAAGAAAATTATGACAACCAACATAGATTTGCCATCTTTAAGTTTTCAAGATAAAGGAACCTTAAAAAGCAAACACCTCCTGTGAGCATTTACTATTACTGCAAAATAAATAACAACTTTTTTTTTTTTTTTGAGATGGAGTCTCGCTCTGTCGCCCAGGCTGGAGTGCAGTGGTGCGATCTCGGCTCACTGCAACCTTCGCCTCCTGGGTTCAAGCTATTCTCCTGCCTCAGCCTCCCAAGTAGTTGGGACTATAGTCGCCCGCCACCATGCCCGGCTAATTTTTGTTTTTGTTTGTTTGTTTTTTAGTAGAAACGGGGTTTTACCATGTTGGCCAGGCTGATCTTGAACTCCTGCCCTTGTAATGCACCCGCCTCGGCCTCCCGAAGTGCTGGGAGTACAGGTGTGTGCTACCGTGCCGGGTCTAAAGGACAGTTTAATACCAAAAAAGTAGGGTGGACATAATCTAGAAATATAGCGTTCGAATGCTGTATATATTTATCTGCTGTCCTTGAATTTCCCACTTTTCTGAGGAAAATATTTGAAAACAACATTTTCCTTTCACTTTCTTCCTAATAGCTAGGTTAAGCCACTTGCATTTAAACATAATAACAATTTTAGTAACTTTTACTTGTCTTCCTAGCAAGAACTTGTATCTTCTGGTCTGGAGATTAACAGTGCTATTAATTAAAAATTGTTGCTTTTTAATAAAAGGTGGAATGAAAGAGTAGGATCATTTGTTCCACTATATTGGCCCAAGGACTTAAGAGTCTCAGAGGATTTGCTTAAAATCTTCTCAGTCTAGAAATTTTGAAAGATGAAATAAACAGTTTTGAGGCCGGGCGTGGTGGCTCACGCCTGTAATCCCAGCAGTTTGGGAGGTCGAGGTGGGTGGATCACAAGGTTAGGAGTTCAAGACCAGCCTGGCCAATTTGGTGAAACTCCATCTGTACTAAAAATACAAAAAAATTAGCCAGGCGTGGTGGCGCATGCCTGTAATCCCAGCTACTCGGGAGGCTGAGGCAGGAGAATTGCTTGAATCCGGGAGGCAGAGGTTGCAGTGAGCTGAGATCGTGCCACTGCACTCCAGCCTGGGTGACAGAGTGAGACTCCGTCTCAAAAAAAAAAAAAAAGAAATAAACAGTTTTGGGAACTAGCATTTCTTTCATCCAATGCATTAAAATAGTAATTATACTGCTGAAACATGAGACAACATTCTTGTTAAAACCCAAGTTTTTTATAGTGACATTGTAATAGGGTTTATGTTTCTTGTAACTTTGATTCCCTCCAGAATCTGAATGCCTGAGTGTTTTCAACAGGGTGCCACATGAGTAGAAATCTACATCTATGTGAACCTTGTGAAATTTTTATTACACTTTTTTTTGGTCTTTTTTTTTTTTTTTTTACCTTTTTGTGGAGAATGGGGTCTTGTTGCCCATGCAGGTCTCAAACTCCTGAGCTCAAGTATCCTCCCGCCTCCACCTCCCTAGGTGCTGGGATTACGAGCGTGAGCCACCATACCCGGCCATGAATTTTTTATTGATAACGTTGTGAAATGAGAAGCCTCAGCACTTACCATCTGCATTTTGAACTGGACTACAAACATGAATTACATATAAATAGAAACCTTATTTGAAAGAATTTTCTTTTGTTAACAGTTTATTAGACATTTGTTTCATGTTGTAACTTTAGATAAATTAAATTTGAATATTTCATAATTGTATTCAATTCTCTTCAGCTTCAATTTTAATTCCTAATTGATTCAAGCCTATTAGCAAGACCCCTGGTGGTAGTCTGTTACATAATGTTAGTAAAAGGCCTGAGGTTTTTCTCCTAACAAACTTGGTGCCAGCTCGTTAGACTGAAAATAAGATACTCTCTGGTAGATCCAGCGGATTGGATGCCTGGGTCCTAAGTTTCCCAAGCCAGGGATTATCACCTTTTAGGAGCTGCAAGGAAGTTAGAAGGATAAAGGAGAATAACTTAGGAAACCAAATAACTTCTTATGCGTCGCGGTGGTACTTTTCATGCGCGTCCGTGTGAAGAGACCACCAAACAGGCTTTGTGTGAGCAATAAAGCTTTTAATCACCTGGGTGCAGGCGGGCTGAGTCGGAAAAGAGAGTCAGTGAAGGGAGATAAGGGTGGGGCCGTTTCATAGGATTTGGGCAGATAAAGGAAAATTACAGTCAAAGGGGATTTGTTCTCTGGTGGGCAGGAGTGGGGGTCGCAAGGTGCTCAGTGGGGGAGCTTTTTGAGCCAGGAAAAGACTTTCACAAAGTAATGTCATCACTTAAGGTAATGTCACCACTTAAGGCAAGGACTGGCCATTTTCACTTCTTTTGTGGTGGAATGTCATCAGTTAAGGCGGGGCAGGGCATTTTCACTTTTGTGATTCTTCAGTTACTTCAGGCCATCTGGGCGTACACGTGCAAGTCACCAGGGATGCGGTGGCTTGGCTTGGGCTCAGAGGCCTGATAATACTAGCCCAGGGTCCTGCTTCCTTACAGTTCTGTAATCTTCACTCAGTGACTCGCTTCTGTCTCAATACAAAGGAAAGACGTTATTTTTTCTTTTTATCCTTTTTTTTTTTTGAGGCAGGGTCTCGATCTGTCGCCCAGGCTGGAGCGCAGTGGCGCAATCACGGCCCACTGCAGCCTTGACCTCCTGGACTCAAGTGACCTTCCTGCCTCTGCGATAGTTTTTCATGGATGCTTCTAGTAGTTTTTTGGAGGTATGGTGTGTTAGGAACAAACTGCCCCAAAAAGCTTCTTGGTACTGCCGACACTTCCCCCAAACCTCTCCGTGCTGCCCACCCCTCCCCCTAATGCTCTGCAACTCTTCTCCTTCCCCCAAGCCTCTTTACCTTCTAAGTCCTTATGAAGCCAGCAGACTTCACTTATCAGACCTTGCTGCAATAAACAAACCCCAATTACAAATCATCCGGACCGCACAGGGGAAGGTGATGGGAAGCATAAACAAACTTTACCTACACCCTCCTGTAATAAACGTCACAAGCTAATATGTGGCAAAATTAACCAGCAAACAACCCCAGGGTCTCTCTCCCCCATATAAACCCCTCATTTTGTAAGCTCAGGGGTGCCTCCTCTGTCTGTGGTGGAGCAGCCGTCAGGTTAATAAACTTCCTCGGCTGACCTTGGGTCTCTCTTTCGTCCTTTCTCTCGGCTAACCTTATATGGTGATAGATTGGAAACTTTTTTTTTTTTTTGAGACGGAGTCTTGCTCTGTCGCCCAGGCTGGAGTGCAGTGACCCGATCTCAGCTTACTGCAAGCTCCGCCTCCCGGGTTCATGCCATTCTTCCACCTCAGCCTCCCGAGTAGCTGGGACTACAGGCGCCCGCCACCACGCCAGGCTAATATTTTGTATTTTTAGTAGAGACGGGGTTTCACCGTGTTAGCCAGGATGGTCTCGATCTCCTGACCTCGTGATCCGCCCGCCTCGGCCTTCCAAAGTACTGGGATTACGGGCGTGAGCCACCGCACCCGGCCGATTGGAAACTTTTAAGAACTCCTTCTCCTATTTTGAGAATTCAGAAATTTATTTATAGCTTTCGTAAAATAGAGTGAAGACTCTTACAGACCTATGTTAGACTAGCAGGCGCTCAGTCTCTGTGGTCCGAGATAGAGCACGAAGATGACAGTGTATATGCATTTTGGTGCTGAAGCGGACCTGGAGTGTGGACAGAGGAGTTACTAAGAAGAATCCCGGAGACCAGGATGTAAACTCTCAATTCTAATCAACACAGGTGTGGGCTATGGTTCTGAGACACCATTCATCTCACACGAGGTACGGCGATACCCGACACCACCCAGTACAACAGCTCTCTCTCCACGTGGAACCCGGACCCAGCTTGATTCGCGGGTGCCGGATGATGACGTATCCTTGCACCTGGCGATGATTGGTTCGCGTGGAGAGGCGACGTCCGACAAGGCGACTCGGAACCCGGACCTATGTTCTCGCGAGAGTTAGCGGGCTCCGGAGTGGGATGGCCGCGGAGCCGGGCGGAGCTGGCTTGCGGCTCCCGGGGCCGGCTCTCCGGCCGGAGACATGGCCCGGGGGCCCGGCCCGCTAGGCAGGCCTCGCCCCGATACGGTCGCCATGCCCAAGAGAGGAAAACGACTCAAGTTCCGGGCCCACGACGCCTGCTCCGGCCGAGGTGGGCGAGGGGGGCAGGGGCGCTGAAACATTTTGGGGGCTGGCGGCTGGGAGGGGGCTGGACCGTGCCGAGGTGAGCGCTCGCGTGCCCGCGGCTGGAGGGCGGCTCGGTCCGGGGGCCTGCAGCGAGGAGGAGGTGTTGGCGGGGAAGACGCTGATGAGAGAAGGCCTCTTCCTTGAGGGTTGGTGCTGTGTTGCAGTGACCGTGGCGGATTACGCCAACTCGGATCCGGCGGTCGTGAGGTCTGGACGAGTCAAGAAAGCCGTAGCCAACGCTGTTCAGCAGGAAGGTAAGCTTTGCGCGAGCCTTTAAAGACTCATGCCGCGAAGACAGAACTGGGTATTTTATTTTCTGTTTTTCTTGCAGTCCTTTAGTCGTCTTCCTGTAACCGTGTTTGCTTTCGTTAGTGTTAACTTACATATTGGGGGTGGAGGAGGATTAGTCAAGAGTAGCAGTTTCTGTAGCAGAAATATTTTCTTTCTTTGCGTTTAAAAACATGTTTTGCATACTCTTTAGTTTCCACTGCATTCTTCTTGGTTATTAATCTCTTTGCTGTAGTTCACGTTTTACTCTGCAGTTTGCTTCCTTGTTTAATAACCTTGGAGTGTTCTTTTCCTTTTCCGGTGTTTCTCTTGCTTTCAGTCTGTTTACTCATGGGTCTGAGACTTGTGTTTTATGACACCTACTGCCTCCAGCTCAGGACCAGGATTAAATTGGATTCAATTTGTCTCAAACATTTCTCTGTAGACCTTATGAGAATACAAATCAGCTTTTATCCTGCAGGGTTTATAGTGGAAAAATTGTACACACCTTTTTTCTTCAGGGCTGAAAAAAGGAGTTTCTGCAACTTTGGAGTCAGTTTGCCCATTGCTTTCCTATTTTTTTTTTTTGTATTTAAAATACTAAAATCTTTATTTTTTTTGGTGACAGATTCTCACCTTTCTCTCTCAACGATGTTTTTTTCCCCCCCTTTCCTGAATGGATGCTGATACCTTGGCTAAGTTGTTTGTATTTCTGGGTGGAGCTGTGTGCCATCTCATTCTCCTTTTATTTTCTTCTAGTAAAATCTCTTTGTGGCTTGGAAGCCTCTCAGGTTCCTGCAGAGGAAGCTCTTTCTGGGGCTGGTGAGCCCTGTGACATCATCGACAGCAGTGATGAGATGGATGCCCAGGAGGAAAGCATCCATGAGAGAACTGTCTCCAGAAAAAAGAAAAGCAAGAGACACAAAGGTATGGAGCTTGTTCTCTTTTGGTTTATTAGACCTGCTTGTGGTGTCAAATTGAAGATGTTACTTTCCCAGTAGCACAGGAGGAGATATAAGAGGTGATACCAGGAGAGTTTAAAGAAAACTTGGCTCTCCCTAAGAACCTTGGTAGTGGGACGGGATTTAATACACCTGGGCTTTCTTTTTTCTTTTTGCTTTTGTCTGAATTCGAGAGGGAAAGAGATTAGTACGTGTTAGTAGAGTTCTGGAGCTGCGAACTGGACTCTAGTAGCCCTTCATTGAGAACATGTTATTATCAGGTAAAAACCCATAAGGCAATGTGAAAATAAAAGGCCTTTGCATTTCTGGATTTCTGAATGTGTAAGGAAGCAGAGATGTAACCAAAAAATGTTTTCCGAAATATGTGGATTTTATGTTAACTAGTTTTGTTACACACAAACATAGACATTATCGTGGGCTTTTAAGTGCTCTGCAATTAGTAATGTCTGCTTTATGTCTAATAAGTACTGTGGGAAATATAAAAGTAGGTGATTTTTTTATATCCTAATGGCAGTGAAATGTACACAAATGAAACAAAGAATAATAAACTGATGATAATATAACGTGCCAAACCATCATTCAGATTCTGGGTTTTCCTTCAGACTTAATGAGTCAGAATCTCTTGGGGTGGAACTCAGAATTTTTTTTTTTTTTTTTTTTTTTTTGGAGACACGGTTTTGGTCTCTTGCCTAGGCTGGAGTGTAGTGGAAAGATCATGGCGCACTGCAGCCTTGACTTCCCAGGTTTAAGCGATCCCCCCATCTTAGCCTTTTGAGTAGTTGGGACTACAGGTGCTATGTCATCATGCCTGCTAATTTTTTCTATTTTTTGTAGAGACGGGTCTCACTGTGTTGCCTAGGCTAGTTTTGAGCTCCTGGGCTCAAGCAGTCCACCCACCTTGGCCTCCCAAAGTGCTGAGATTATAGGCATAAGCTACCATGCTTAGCCCAGAATTTTTAAAGCTAAAGTGGTTCCAATGATCAGCTACGTTTAGGTGAAAGCCGATAAATAATGGTGAGGCCAGGCATGGTGGCTCACGCTTGTAATCCCAACACTTTGGGAGGCTGAGGTGGGCAGATCACAAGGTCAGGAGTTCGAGACCAGCCTGGCCATTATGGTGAAACCCTGTCTCTACTAAAAATACAAAAATTAGCTGGGCGTGGTGGTGTGCACCTGTAGTCCCAGCTACCAGGGAGGCTGAGGCAGGAGAATCACTTGAACCTGGGAGGCGAAGGTAGCAGTGAGCCGAGATTGCATTGCGCCACTACATCTCCAGCCTGGCGACAGAGCAAGACTCCGTCTCAAAAAAAAAAAAAAAAATAATAATAATAGTAAATGATGTATGTATTTTTGGTCTCAGATTTACCA
Organism: Gorilla gorilla gorilla; assembly: GCF_029281585.2. Taxonomy (NCBI): domain Eukaryota; kingdom Metazoa; phylum Chordata; class Mammalia; order Primates; family Hominidae; genus Gorilla; species Gorilla gorilla. Next base: position 53,743,889 of record NC_073224.2, on the reverse strand, counting down.
GCACTTTCACCTGTACCTGAGAATCAGATAATAGATATTTTTATTTGTTAAAGTATATTGAAGTAATAAGTTAATGAAATTAATGATATGATTGCTTTGGAATTATTCTAGTTATTGTTAGTCATATCCCTCTTTTTCAGGATCCCAAAATTAATACAGGTCGAGCATTCCAAATCTGAAAAGCTCCAAAATTTGAAATTTTTGGAGCAATGACATGATGCTGAAAGGAAATGCTTATTGGAGCACTTTGGATTTCTGATTTTCGATTAGGGCTGCTTGACCAATAAGTACGGTCAAGATATTCCAAAATGCGGGAAAAGCCAAAATCTGAAACACTGCTGGTCCTGAGCATTTCTGATAAGGGATACTCAACCAGTATTGACATTCTTCATACTTCTTTGTCCTTAATTTTTCACTTGAAATCTCTACTTATCACCGTTCTATTAGGGATTTATCTTCTTGTTGTTTTGGACTTGTTCCACAGAATGGCTTTGACTTAAAACAAAAAATTGAGATAAAATTTATTCTTTTAAAGTGTACAATTCAGTGGTTTTAGCATATTCACAGAGTTGTGCAACCATCAACATGGTCTAAGTTTAGAACATTTCCATTACTCTAAAAAGAAACCCCATACTTATTAGCATCCCTTCTCATTCCAAACCCTCCTCCAGCCCTTGGAAACCACTAATCTACTTTCTGTCTCTACAGATTTACCTATTCTGACATTTCATGTAAATGGAATCATACAATATATAGTCTTTTGCATGTAGCTTCTTTCATTTAGCATAATGTTTTCAAGGTTCATCCATACTATGCGTGTATCAGTATCTCATTCTTTTTTATTCCTTTTTATTTGGCTGCTATGAATAATGCTGCTGTGAACATTCATGGACAACTTTTTCTGTGGACATAGGTTTTTTTAGTTTTGGTTAGATAGGAGTGAAATTGCTGGGTTATACAGAAACTCTATGTTTAACTTTTTGGGGAATTGCCAAACTGTTTTCCAAAGTGCGTGCATCGTTTTATATTTCCACCAGCAGTGTATAAGAGTTCCAGTTTCTCTACATCCTTATCAACACTTGTTATTGTCTGACTTTTTAAATTATAGTGGATGTGGATTGGTATCTATCTCCTTGTGGTTTTGATTTGCATTTCCCTGATGGCTAATGATATTTGCCCATTTTTAAATTGGGTTATCTTATTATTATTATTTTTTTATTTTTTGAGATGGAGTTTCACTCTTGTTGACCAGGCTGGAGTGCAATGTCGTGATTTCGGCTCACTGCAACCTCTGCCTCCCGGGTTCAAGCGATTCTCCTACCTCAGCCTCCCAAGTAGCTGGGATTACAGGCATGCGCCACCACGCACAGCTAATTTTTTGTAATTTTTAGTAGAGATGGGATTTCTCCATATTGGTCAGGCTGGTCTCGAACTCCAGACCTCCGGTGATCCACCTGCCTCAGCCTCCCAAAGTGTTGGGTTTACAGGTGTGAGCCACCGCACCCGGCTATCTTTTTATTATTGAATTGTAAGACTTCTTTATCTATTCAGATTACTAGTCACTTATCAGATACATGATTTATGGCTTACAGGCACTTAACCATAATTCATATTTTACTTCCTTATTCTACTTTACCTCCATTAGTTTTCTCCATTCCATCAGACTGGTCTTTTTTTTTTTCTTTTTAAATTTCTTTTTATTTTATTGTTTTAGCAGGTATAATGTATTTTTCTTCTTTTTTTAAAAGCCTTTTTTTAAATGAAACATGTAGAAGAAGAGAGAATAGTCTGATTATAACTCCATATAACTATTCCCTGCTTCAACAATGATCAACTCATGGCTATTAAAAAGTTTTTTTTCTCTTTTTTTAATTAACATTTTGTTTTTATATGCTGTCAACTCACGGCCATTTTTACTTCAACCATTATCCGCCACTCCATCACACACACACACACACACACACACACGGTTATTTTGAAACAATTTCCAGATATACCATCATCATCTCTGTAAATATTTTAGTAGTTATCTTTTTAAAAATACCGTTATCACATCTAAAAGACTTAACAGTAATTTCTCAATGTTATTAAAATCTTGTTAGACTTTTCTGTTTACTGTTCTCACATGTTTTGCTTTTCTGAGTCCCTTGGTTTCATGTTAGCACTTACTCACTTGACATGCTTTTCCTCTTAACCTATGCCTATCAAAATTCTTCCTATCCTTCATGATTTATCTCCATGAAGCTTTTATTTACTGATTCTATTTCCTTCATTTTGAAAGCTCTTAATAATTATGTATAAAACACTGACAATTCTTCATTATTTACTAAATTTTGTCTCTAAAGACAGAAAATTTGTAATAGCACTCTGCTTTGTAAAAGTCCTTATGGGTCTCAGTAGAGGAAATTTTTGTTTGTTTTTTTGGTTTTTGTTTTGGTTTTTTGAGATAGGGACTCACTCTGTTGCCCAGGCTGGATTGCAGTGGTGCAGTCATGGCTCACTGCAGCCTTGACATCCTGGGCTTGATTGATCCTTGCACCTCAGCCTCCTGAGTAGCTGAGACTACAGGCATGCACCACCATGGCTGGCTAATTTTTAAGTTTTTTGTAGAGACTGTGTTGCCCAAGCCGATCTCGAACTCCTGGGCTCAAGCCATCCTCTCACCTTGGCCTCCCAAAGTGTTGAGATTACAGGCATAAGCCACTGCACTCAGCCACAATAGAGGAAATTTTAATAGTCGTTTGCCTTCTCTTTCAAAGAGAGAAGAGGTAATGTGGGAGAAAGTGGGGCCTAGACATTGGTAGACTGTGTCTTGCATGATTGCTAGAGATTATAAGAAGGATAAGAATTAGAAAAGATGATGATGTTTTAGACATATTGGGTCTCTGTTGTGAAGAACCTAACCAAATAACCTGATCTAATCATAGAGCTGTAGGAAGCAGTTAGCTAGAAAAGTGGGGGCAACTTTGGGGAGATGGTGTAGGGGCTTTTTCCCCAGGAAGGAAGAAAGCTGGTCATTTTAGGATAGTTCTATGACTAGGTTTGAAATAAGGGTTAAGGTTAGGATTAGCTCAGATTCAGGTATCTTTACAAAGCATGTGTATTACCTGAACCTGAGAAGTATAGTGGACATCAAGGTCAAGAGAATTAATGCTAATGAGTTCTAAAGAAGGAAGAGATAGGGACACTTTTTTTTTTTTTTTTTTTTGAGATGGAGTTTCACTCTGTCGCCCAGGCTGGAGTGCAGTGGCGCTATCTTGGCTCACTGCAAGCTCCGCCTCCTGGGTTCACGCCATTCTCCTGCCTCAGCCTCCCAAGTAGCTGGAACTACAGGCAGCTGCCACCACGCCCGGCTAATTTTTTTGTATTTTTTAGTAGAGACGGGGTTTCACCATGTTAGCCAGGATGGTCTTGATCTGCTGACCTCGCGATTCGCCCGCCTCGGCCTCCCAAAGTGTTGGGATTACAGGTGTGAGCCACCGCGCCCGGCCTAAGTGCCATCTCAGCTCACTGCAACCTCCACCTCCTGGTTCAAGCGATTTTCCTGCCTCAGTCTCCCAAGTAGCTGGATTACAGGCACGTGCCACCACGCCCAGCTAATTTTTGTATTTTTAGTAGAGATGGAGTTTCACCATGTTGGCCAGGATGGTCTCGATCTCTTGACCTCGTGATCTGCCTGCCTTGGCCTCCCAAAGTGCTGGGATTACAGGCATGAGCCACTACACCCGGCCTCCCTATACCATCTTAAAGTCAATTTTGTTTTTTTTCCTGACTGAAAATGTTTAGTGGGTGGAGACTTAAAGAGAAGCCATGAGCAGGGCTTAATAGCGTAAAGCTGGAATTCAGAGTCAGAAAATCTTGGTTCTATTTCCCTTGACTGAGTGGCAAGGTTTTGTTTTCTTATTAGTAAAATGGGCGCAATAATATTTTTCTTATTCCATTGAAGAATTATTAGAGTTGAATGATACAATGTGTGCAAAGGCACTTTTGAAACTTTAAAATGATGGTCAGGTGCAGTGGCTCACGCCAGTAATCTCAGCACTTTGGGAGGCCAAGGCGGGTGGATCACTTGAGGCCAGGAGTTCGAGACCAGCCTGGTCAACATGGTGAAACCCCATCCCTACTAAAAATACAAAAATTTGCTGGGTGCGGTGGAGTGTGCCTGTAGTCCTAACTGCTCTGGTGGCTGAGGCATGAGAATTGCTTGAAACCAGGAGGCGGAGGTTGTACTGAGCTGAGATTGCACCACTGCATTCTAGCCTGGGCACCACTGCATTCCAGCCTGGGCAACAGAGTGAGACTCTGTCTCAAAAAAAAAAGTTAAACTTCAAAATGGTATTGCCAATAGTTGTTAAATAAAGGCCTTAAGAACAAAACCTATTTACTTGGGCAACAGGAGGTAAAAGTTTCCAGCAGCTAGGATGAGCAGGAAATGATAAGTTTGAGGGGTTTCCTTGGACCTATTTAAAACCATTTTCTTAACTGTGCAATCAATCCTTGGGAGAAATGAAATTATCGAGTATCTTTAGATATGGTATAGAAGATCAGAGATTATTCTTTTTTCTGTTTCAGAAGAACTGGACGGGGCTGGAGGAGAAGAGTATCCCATGGATATTTGGCTATTGCTGGCCTCGTATATCCGTCCTGAGGACATTGTGAATTTTTCCCTGATTTGTAAGAATGCCTGGACTGTCACTTGCACTGCTGCCTTTTGGACCAGGTTGTACCGAAGGTGCGACCACAGAGAGCTCACTCTTTTATCTGTGTGGCTGATTTCATTACTGTTTGTGATTTGGAGCTACTCACTGGATGGTGACCTCTTTTCACTTTCTCTACTCCATGTCTGGGCATGACCCAGCTTTGGACTCCTTGAGCCCCTCTCTAATTTAAATTTGATATTATTAATTATCCAGGTAATTGTCTTCCGTGTGGTTGCCTCCTTCCCCACTCCAGTATCCACTTTCAGCAAAACGTCTTGCTTCAAGTCCCAGATAGAAGAGTCTTTGACTTTTCTTCAGATGCTTATTTTAGCTAGAATGTTTAAAGCTACAGATGCCTATCTGCTCATCTTTCCAGCTGGATTAGGTGTTGCTTAGATTTGCTAGTTGTCTTTAAGTATTACACAGTTTTTGTATTCATGCAGCCTTATGTATAGTTGTAGTGGTGAGGAGTAGGTAAATTATGTGATTAGTAAAAGGGCTAGTTTTTGATGCTAGGTGTGGAAGTGTAGTGACAATTGTAAACTGTCAGGCTGTGGTGGGAAGGAATGTTGAAGTAGAAAGGAGTAGAGAACTCACTGTGAGATCTGACTGGAGAACCTGGTGGGTCTTCTCCAGTATAGGTTCCTCCAGGACAGGTTCTTTTTGAGCAGCTAAAGCATAATATACTGATACCAATTCAGAGTTTGCTCTTTTGTTCAGTGAAAAAGTGAGGACTTCAACTTTAAAAATGGATGGAGAACTGCAGGATTACAAGGCAAAGACGTAAAAGTCGCCAAGAGGTCAAGTAGCACTGGGGACAAGCTATCTACTGGCCGGTGGAATAGTGCAGTAAAGTTCATACAGAGACCAGGAGTCTTAGAAAACTGACCTAGAGCAGGAGAGACTGGTCACATATTGGTAGGAGTAATGTGTCATGTTTCAGGCACTACACGCTGGATGCTTCCCTGCCTTTGCGTCTGCGACCAGAGTCAATGGAGAAGCTGCGCTGTCTCCGGGCTTGTGTGATCCGATCTCTGTACCATATGTATGAGCCATTTGCTGCTCGAATCTCCAAGAATCCAGCCATTCCAGAAAGCACCCCCAGCACATTAAAGAATTCCAAAGTAAGTGAGAATTTGTGTTGGGGTTTGACTAATGGACTCTTGTATGGTAGGCCTGTTATCATGGCTTGTCTCCAGCTTCCTTGATGGGGAGGGGTGTAGGTCCCAGGCTGCTAGGGGACTAATGTAAACTTCAGGGCTCAGAAATTTCACTTCTCCAAGACCTTTCTGCTGTGCTGGCTGGCTTATCTTACCTTAAAGCTTTCTGGTGCTTTTAGTGTATTCCTTATTCTTTTTATTTTAATGTATTTGCATACATTGTACATTGGACCACTCTAGATATAATGGTTTTGATGGTTTGGGCTAGGAAGAGCATAACTCAAATGGTAGATGTATGCTGTAATTTTTAAGAGGGGCTTTAAATCACAGTACAGAGGTATAACATGAACATCTCACTATTTTTCTCTTTCTAATGCAACCTTGACATCAGGGATTCCCCTTTATTGTTGACCTCCTTAAGGATTCTGGTGTAGACTTGACTTCTGTAGCATTTGGAAGTGCCCTGTGCCAGGCTATTGCCAGGCTCTGGTAGGTCATCTCATAGACTATAAGGTACCCTGATTCATAAACCTTAGTTCTCTCAAGTTCTTTCTGTGTTCTAGGTTCTTTTTATCTCAGGATTTCCCTGATATTTTATATTCATATATTTATATTCAAGTTTCTGTCATTCTTCTGATTTGTAAATATGTCTACTAGCCTTTGGTCCACTCTCTCTTTTTCTCCTACCCGATGAAATTACTAAATCACCTTTGGCAAACAAGGTTACTCTGTTCCTACCCCAAATCTGATGTTCCATAGCATTTCCCATTCTCTTGTAGTTTGTTTTTATGGTATTCCACATTATATAATGATTCTTCTCCCCTAGTTTAGCTCTAGGGTGATCATATCCTACCTGATACATATTAATTAAAAGGGTACTTTTGATTTCAAGATTATCAAGGTTCCCCCCAGCCTTGTAAACTGAGGTGGTCAGGGCTGTTGGATGAGCTCAATTTAATATCATGCTAACTGGTGGATTTAGAGAAGGAGTACAATGCCAGGAGAGTAGGATTTCACCCAGCAGCTGCTTCTGCTTGTAATATGAGTGGACAGTGTATCTTCTCACATTTACAGTGTCCCTTTCCCCCAAAACATTTGATAGTATCAGATTAACTGTGGTGAGCATGGGGATCATCCCAAAGTTAGCCATGCCAGGAGTGAATCAATTGCTGGGGGCAGAGCAGCATTGGGCAAACTCCTCATGCTTGACACATCTTAGCGGCTCCAGTGCACAATGCAAGTGCTACTGCCTAAATTCTAAAATACCCCTATCTTCATATTCTTATCATTGTCTATTAATTTTTTTAAAATGGACTGTAAAAAGCCAAAGTAGAATGAAAACTAAGGTCTTAATCCAGATAGTAAGCCCAGGCCATCTGGCTGCTGCTTTTGTGCCTTGTTAGAGATCTTCTGAAGAGGGTATGGGGCCTGCAGTGGCAGGTATCCCGTGCATGGCCTTGCCACTTGTATACCCATGATTGCGTGGCATTCAGGGAGTTGCCAGCATGCCTAAAGGAAGTTGTCCCATGTTTCTGGACTCCAGCTTTTCGTATTTGATTCCCCCTCTCTCTCTTTTCAGTAGCATAGCTTGTGTGGGACACTGGAGCCGTTGTGATGGCAGCAGAAGTGTTTTCCCCTTAAAGCCAAGCCCATTAATTTTGATGGAACAGCAGGACGTACAGGGCATGTCTGAAGGGCAGGACAGCTGGCACGGCGGACGACCCACCCCTTATCCCCTGGGAGGTACTTCACTTCTTGTGCTTAACCCTAGCTGTAGCCTGACTTTCACTGAGCGGCTTATTCTAGACAGAATTCAGCCTAGCTCTGTAGTTTCCTTACTGGCTGTCTGCTCCCGGTCCTGAGCAGTTTGCTTCTATTATAGGGCCAGCCCTCTCTGCCTACCTTATGGCCTTGTATCATCTTGCCTGGTGGCTGCTGGCTCTCCTTACATTTTAATGTAGAGGATTAGCCTGCTGAATCAGAGAGGATGCTCCAGTCTCTAGATACTATGTTTCTGTCTTTGAAGATAAGAACAATAGGAGTTGATGTCAGTAGCCTCTGAGGTTGACTTATATTGGTCCCTCCTGTCCTTATTGAACAGCCCTGGGATTGTCCGTTTTTATGTTGCACCAGTGTCAACTTGGGGGTCTATCTGTGCCGAAGTAAAATCTCAGCATTGGGACCGTGGCTGGCTTTAGAGCTGTCAAACAGAAAGGTTTTTGGTGATTATTTTGGTTGTAGTGTATTTTGATTTTTTTCTTTTTCTTTTTCTTGGTTTATTTTTACTTTCTTGTAGTGCTTACTTTTCTGGTGCAGAAAGATTGTTGGGAACAGACAGGAACCAATGTGGGAATTCAACTTCAAGTTCAAAAAACAGGTACGTGGTCTTCTCTTTGTTTTTCAGATAATACCTTGTTCTAAGAGATTTCCCTAGATATCTTTCTTAGTCTGTTTGTGCTGCTATAACAGTACCACAGATTCTGGGTAACTTAAAAAGAACGAACTTTATTTCTTAACAGTTCTGGAGGCTGGGAAGTCCAAGATCAAGGTGCTTGCAGGTTTGGTGTTTGGTGAGGGCCTGGTCCCTTTGCTTCCAAGATGGTGTCTGATTGCATCCTTCAGAGGGGAGGAACACTTTGTCCTCACATGGTGGAAGGTGGAATGCCAAAAGGGGCTGAACCTAGTGTGAAGACTCTCTTATAAAGGCCTTAATCCCATTCATGAGAGAGGGCCTCCCCAGTAGGTCACCTCCTAAAGGCCCTACCTCTTAATGCTATTGTGTTGGAGATTAAGTGTCCACATGAATTTTGGAGGAGACACAAACATTCAAATAATAACACTAGGCATGAAATTGCCTGACTAAAACAGTATACAGCCTAAAAATCCAAAATCTGAAATGCCTCATAATCTGGAACTTTCTGAGTGGCAACATGATGCTCAAAGGAAATGCCTATTGGAGCATTTTGGATTTTGGGTTTGTGGATTTCAGATGCTCAACTGGTATAATGCAAATATTCCAAAATCTGAAAAAATGGGGAACACTTCTGGCCCCAAGCGTTTTGGATAAGGGATACTTAATCCGAAATGCCATGAAAACAAAAGGTAAGAGGAACTATGCTGTATTGAAAGACAAGGATAACAACCTACTGCAAAGAGTAAATCTTGAGTGGATCCTGGATAAGGGAACAAAGCTATAAAAGACATTTTGAGGCAATTTAGGAAATCAGAATGTGCTATGGATAAGATGAAATAATTGTTAATTTTCTTATGGGTGATAATGATAATGTGGTTATATGTAAGTGTATGCTGAATTATTTAAAAGTGAAGTATAAATGTTAAGAGAACATATTAAGAGAATAGTTCCCAAAAGATTAATTGCAGTTACAGGATAGTGGAAGTCTTAAGTCACCTTTACTTTGTCAATATATTTATATATTATTTAAGCTTATTTACCATTAAAAAAAGCTTTCATTGTGGAAGGAGGAGCCTCATGTATTTCTGAACGTAAGCCTAAGAGACAGAGAAGACAAATTACATGAACTCTCCAGTTGCCAAGCCAATGAAAATTTTTTAAAACCTGGAAAAATTATGCCAGAGGCACATATATTGTTTACTAATCTGATTACTGTCCAAGCCTTGAATAGTGAGAGTATTACTCAAAGGACACCTGTATTATTAGGTGTAATTATGATCACCCTATATTCTTATGTGGAATTATGAGCAGATATGGCAATAGGTTTATGGGTTTCTCTCTCACTATGCATATGAAACCCATAAACTCATTAGTAAGTAGAGGAGACAGGTGAAAACACATGGAATGGGGTGGGGTGGGGGGGGGTGCGGGGATGGGGTGGGGAGGGAGATGTTTTCACTTGTCTCCTCTACTTAGTATCTCACTGATGAGACACAAATACTATGAATTAGTCTCACGTGATGGCAGGTGGGTTACAGATAAGTTTGTAATTAAAGTAAACCTTATTTTCCTATTGATTTATTTCAAAAACATGGTTCTGGGGAAGAATTTTAGTTCTGATATCTTGCATTTAATAAGATCTGCACAGTCTGTGATATCCATTAGACACTGGTAGAAAGTCCACCATAGACCTTTCTGAGAAGGGATTGAGAGGCAGTCTTAGTGGTGAAATGTGACTAGAAGCAGACACTAGGATTACTGCAGGAAAGTGAATGCCGAGATTTTCCTTTAGTTCCGAGACTTGTGATTCTTTTGTTTTATGGTGTCTGGAATTAGGTGGCCACTTCTGCTTCCATCCCTTTTGTGCAGCAGATGTTCTTTGGAGTCTGACAAGTTACAAGGAATTTGCAGTCTTTCAAACATTGTAGAACCTCTGGTAGAGGCTGTAAGTTTCCATTTCTTGTCAGATGGCAAGGAATACCATCTAACCGAAGCATAAACCCATTGCCACATTTGCTCATCCAAATGTATTTCCCCTTCTTTCAAAGGGTAGGTTTTCTTTGATCTCTGTATAGAAACATGTATAAAGAGAGAAGATAAAAGTGTATCTCACTAGCTTTAGTTGAGCCATAGGATTTTCTTTGGTGGACTCTTAGAGCCATATAATGTTTCTTCTAAGCCATTGGATTAATTCTCAGTTCTCTTCAGTCCCCTAGGTTAAAGAGCAAGTGTACAGGAGGATTGCAGCCTCCCGTTCAGTACGAAGATGTTCATACCAATCCAGACCAGGATTGCTGCCTACTGCAGGTCACCACCCTCAATTTCATCTTTATTCCGATTGTCATGGGAATGATATTTACTCTGGTAAGTGGGGACTCAGGATGTCATTCTCAGCTCCTTTTTTTTTTTTTCATTCTGAAAGGAGGTGAACCGCAGCTCTTTTTTTTTTTTTTTTTTTTTAAAGAGACGTGGTCTCACTCTGTCACTCAGGCTGAAGTGCAGTGATGGAATCATCACTCACTGCAACCTCAAAACTCCTGGGCTTAAGCTATCCTCTTGCTTCAACCTCCCAAGTAGTTAGGACTACAGGTGTGCGCCACCACCCCTAGCTAATTTTTATTTTTTGTTGCAATGGGTGTCTCACAGCGTTGCTGAGGCTTGTCTCAGACTCCTAGCCTCAAGCAGTTCTTCCACGTTGGCCTCTCAAGTGCTGAGATTATAGGTGTGAGCCACTGCATTCAGCTTTTTTATAGATTTTTGCTATATCTGAGGTTTGAAGGATATTTGTAAATTTAACCATGAAGGAAGGTATCTTTTTTCAAAAAAAAAGTTTGAACTCAGTCCTGTATATTAGCAACAGACAGATTTGTGGAGACATTAATTATATCTGAGAGTATTTTACCTTGTTTCCTTCTTTGTAGGAAAGGGAATGTTTTTGCATTTTCATATGTAGTGATGATTAATGATTGAGAAACATTATCCTATTAGGAAGAATGATGAGATATATACATGGGCACTGTATGTCAGGACCTTGAGGCATGCATATGGGGTTACAAATGGGATATTAAAATACAGGGTGACCAGCTCAGCTCTGTCCTTTGTGTGATATTATCAGTGTTCAAGGCTTGGCCGGTAATTAGTAAACAACGTATGTGCCTCTGGCATATTTTTACAGGTTTTAAAAATTTTTCATTGGCTTGGCAACTGGAGAGTTCATGTAATTTGTCTTCTCTGTATCTTAGGCTTACGTTCAGAAATACATGAGGTTCCGCTTCCACAATGAAAGTAGCTTTTTTTTAAATGGTAAATGACTTTAAATAATACATAAATATAGTGACAAAGTAAAGGTGACTTAGACTTCCACTATCCTGTAACTGCAATTAATCTTTTGGGAACTGTTCCCTTAATGTGTCTGTTAATATGTATATACTCTCTCTCTCTCAAATAATTTTGTATAATTGAGATTGTGTCATATATACAGTTTTGTTTTGTTTTTTTTTGAGATGGAGTCTCGCTCTGTAGTCCGTGCTGGAGTGCCGTGGTGCGCAGTCTCGGCTCCCTGCAACCTCTGTCTCCTGGTTTCAAGTGATTCTCCTGCCTCCGCCTCCCAAGTAGCTGGGATTACAGGTGCCTGCCACCACACCCAGCTAATTTTTGTATTTTTGGTAGAAATGGGGTTTGCTCAGGCTGGTCTCAAACTCCTGACCTCAGACAATCTGCCTGCCTTAGCCTCCCAAAGTGCTCATTAGGGAGGCTTTCTTTAGCATAGTTTAAACGTGAAGCTGAGAAGGCCTTATAAAATTCTCCTTAATTTTTTATATCTTTAAAGTTGGCTGGGCGTGGTGGCTCATGCCTGTAATCCCAGCACTTTGGGATTACAGGTGGGCAGATCACTTGAGGTCAGGAGTTTGAGACCAGCCTGGCCAACATGGCAAAACCCTGTCTCTATTAAAAATACAAAAATTAGCCGGTCATGGTGGTGCATGCCTATATTCCTGGCTACTTGGGAGGCTGAGGCACAAGAATCGTTTGATCCTGGGAGGCGGAGGTTGCAGTGAGCCGAGATCACATCACTGCACTACAGCCTGGGCAACAGAACGAGGTCCTTTCTCAAAAAAAAAAAAAAAGGTGTTTGTGTTATAATTTAGAGATTAATCTTGTCGCCTAGCCAGTATAAATTAGTCTGGACTATTTCATTTCAGAGTGAGCTCTTGGAAACCAAGGTTGTGTAAGTTGGATACTGAATTTGCTTTTCCATTTCAGTTTACTATCAATGTGAGCACGGACATGCGGCATCATCGAGTGAGACTTGTGTTCCAAGATTCCCCTGTCCATGGTGGTCGGAAACTGCGCAGTGAACAGGGTGTGCAAGTCATCCTGGACCCAGTGCACAGCGTTCGGCTCTTTGACTGGTGGCATCCTCAGTACCCATTCTCCCTGAGAGCGTAGTTACTGCTTCCCATCCCTTGGGGGCAGCCTCGAGTGTAGTCCATTAGTAATCAGATTCCAGTTTGGACAGGGTGGCTGGATTGTATATCTCGTTAGTAATGTACATGCTCTTCAGGTTCTAGGGCTCCTGTTAGGGGAGGGAGAAATGTTGAATCAAAAGGGAAAACAACTACTATGATTTATAAACATATTTTAATGTAAAAATTTGCATTTAAAAGGAGTGGCCCTGTTATCTGTGTTAAAACCCCATTTGGTGCTATTGAGTTTGTTCTTTATTCTTTTATCCCAGTGAAAATTGTTGATCTTGCTGTAGGGAAAAATTAAACTCTTTGAATCTCCAAACAAGGAAGTTTCAGCATTCCCTTATGGATCAGAGGAACCTTAGAGGCCTGAAATTGTTGCTTCCAGTTTAGCTGCCCCTCAAATTCAAGTGAATATTTTCCCTTCTCCCTTTACCCTTCTCCAGAAATAAAGCAGGTGACAGGGTTTTCAGAATCTTACCAGATTGACTTGTGTATCTTTTTTAAAAAATAATTTGTGATATTTATTGCATACATTTTTTGCCAGTTTTGGATTTTAGGTATTTTTTTTGCATGAGGCTGATAATGGTGATGATGACTTTATACCCTTGGTACTATACTAGGAACTTTACATAGTATCTCTACTTCTCACAGTCTTGCAAAGTAGGTGATATTATTCCCATTTTATAGTTGAGAAAACGGAATTAGTGACTTTACCTATAACACCAGTAAATGCAGAGCCAAGATTCTGACCCAGGTCTTTTTGTTGTACCATAAGTTTAAAAGATGAGTCTCATTTTTCTTGTGGTAGATGGTGGTAAAAAGGAGTAGGCAGAGTGTACATAGATAAAAAAAGTAAAAGGGTAAGTAAAAAATTGATTGTGGTATATCTTATTCTAATCAGCCGAAAAAGTGTAGAAGATTGATGAAATGATCTTTTAAATATGTATTTCTGAATAAAATGTAAAACCAAGAAAGTTATTTCAGGAAGGATAGTGACCCTTTCATTGAACTGTTAGAAGGGCATTTATTAGGCTAAACCGTCATTAACAAAATGCATTGCATGTTGAAACCAGCCTCTTGAACCATAAGCACTTAGCGACTTTGCTCTGCCCTGTACTGTGCTGCTTCTGCTGTCATCCCGTGTGCCTACAGAAGCCTGGTCTTCCGTCCATGCAGAAATGCTTATGTCTTCCTGTTGTTTAGATGACTCCTGTTGTTCAGGTGTACTCTGAAGAGAATCACGTTTTTCTGTTTTGCTCAGGAGAAAACCTTGCTGCTTGTCTCTCCTCCCACCCTCCACCATCCAAAATTAACCAGTGAGCTGGATATTACCTGGATATTGCCAGGAGGTGGGCATTAAGACAGTATTCTTTAAAAGTGAAAATCTTGTGGAGGAAAATCTTGTGAGGCAAACTGCTAAATTCACTTTTTTTTTTTTTTTTTTTTTTTTACCATCTTCCCTAGGAATATTCCTAGAAAGCATCTGCTTAATTTTGCTGCTAACAGCTAACCTTATCCCACGTCGAGGGTGGTATTAAAACTGTTCACACAGAGTGAGCCTGGGTCAGTCAAAAACAGAATTTGGGCATTTAAGTGATAACAGACAACCTAAGGACAATGAGCACTTTGCAGATCTCAACAATTAAAAGTTGCCTCTTTGAGGCAGGAGGAGAGAAGCACAGTCCCTGCCTGGTTGCCTGAACTAAAGATGCCATGGAGCAGGAGTGTCTTGGTGCATTGTTCCCCGCTTAGGAGTACCTTTAAAAAGGGGGTGAAATAAATTTGGCTTAATAATTGTATTCTGACTCAGCTCTGAGTTTTTTGTGTCAAATTCCATGGTATGGTGACAGATACAGTACTAGATACTGCCTCAGCTCGCTCTCAGCATAATATTGACAAACATTTGGTAAAATGTGTTATCAGTGGTTATCTTGGCTTCAGCCTTCCTCTGCATTGGCTGAGTTGCTGTGTCTAGCATGATGCATGCTTTATTAGTGACAGGATGTGAAGTGTCTCAGGGATTTCCTTTTGGTGAGGACCCCAGACCACCCGAAGAAGAATTAGAACTTTCTGGACTACAGGTTATATACCGTGATTTTGCTCTGTCAAGCAACATAAATTGATCCTTGAACGCTGTGAGAGTTATGGACACAGACCCTCACACAGTTGAAAATCTGCTATGACTTTTGACTGCCCCAAAACTTAATAGCCTACTGTTGACTGGAAGCCTTATTGATAACATAAACAGTTGATTAATGTGTATTTTGTATATGTAGTATATACCTTATTATAATAAAATAAGCTCGAGAAAAGAAAATTATTAAGAAAATCAAAGAAGAGGAAGTACATTTACTGTTCATTAAGTGGGTCATCATGTTGAGCAGGCTGACGAGTAAGAAGAGGAGGGGTAGTCTTGCTGTCTCAGGGGTGGCGGGGAAGGAAGAAAATCTGCATGCAAGTGGCCCTGTGCAGTTGAAGGCCCTGTTGTTCAAGGGTCACAGATTTAGCTTCACTTACCCACCCCTCAGATCAGAATTACTCAGATTTCCCTGTCTTCAAAGAGACGCAAGGAAATTATGCCAAATGGTGAATATATTGGGTGGAAGATAAATGAGAGAAGGTTGTATGTGTCACTGATCTCAACTATAGCATTTGCTGCTGATATAGAACATGCTGTGTATATATCTATAAATACGCACACATGAACACATTGCATGTATATAAAAATTGTTCACACTTTTAGTGGTGCTTACTGGGTATTGGTAAAAGATTGAGTAGGCACTGTGATGAAACTTCACAAAGCAGATGGAAAAGATGCATTAATAGCCACAGGGGGCAGGGTAAGGGAGCAATTCAGGAAAATGGAGAGGCTTAGCTAAAATTTGTCAGTCAGGAATTTTGGCATTTGAGACTTGTTTTCATACTATGTATATGTAATAGACAAACCCTTCATTTTGTAGTAACAGTGTTAGAACAGCCAGGTGCCTGAAAGCAAGCGACACAATTCACTGAAGAGCATACTACAGATGTAGTATCTGGATATCAAGTTTCCCCACTTAAAAAATGGGTGCGATCAAAGGAAAAGCAAGTAACAGGCAGGAGAGAGCAAGCGTGAAAGGTGACAAACTATTGACAACAATTACAAGGCCGAGACTAACGCCAATTTAGGGAACGGGCTGTTAGACTAGGAACAGGGGCGAGTTCAGAGGGAGGGGCAGAATGTGGGCAGCACTCCTGGGCCCTGAGACCCTCCTGCGGAGTAAAACTCTGGCACTTCGCCACCTCCTAGGCTGAACCAAGATGGCGCGCGGCCTCAAAGCGGCGCTCTCGTCACGTGCCCGGACCCGAGGCGCTTGGGGGCGGGAGGCGTGGCCTCGGTCGCGGCAGCCCAGCCCCGCCTAGGGGGCGGAGCCGGGGAGGGGTTGTCGGCGGAGGAAGGGGGCGGGGCCTCGCGGCCGCGCTCTTGGGCGGCGGAGGCTGCAGCTACCTCGGCGCCGGCTCGGCCTTAGGACGTGTCGGGCTGCCCGGGTCGGGGGCGGCTCCCTGCTGCTTCCGAGCCTAGGCGCCTGGCCTTCGGCATTTGCAGGCAGGTGAGCGCCCAGAGCCTGGACTGGGGTAGGATGCGTCTTTTCCCCATCTCCAGCTCCCCTCGACAGTTTGGGGAGGGGTCTCGTCTATGGCACCTCGGGAAACAGCCCTTTTTGACTCCGTATGTGCTGTCTCCGGCAGGCGTCGGTACTGCTTCCCCTGCTGCCCCTCGCCGGCCTTTGCGGTGCCATGTGCCCTTGGGGGTGAAGATAGGGGCGATGCCCGATGTGCGGGGAGGGCGTGGAGTGCGCCCTCTGCTCCATCGGCTTCAGGGGAGGGGGCCGAGTTGGCGAGTCTCCCGGTGGGAACGGAGCAGACTGCGCCCCCATTTCCCCTCCAGGAGAGTCAGAAAAAGCGCCTCTCGGCTCCGGGGCCAAACCCACTCCTTTGGGGACGCGATTCTGAGGGGCTGAGGTCTTCGCTCTTCGCGGGGGTCTTAATCCCGAGTTGCTCATAGCACCCCTGTTCCTGTCGCTAGCTCTCCATTCCTCGAACTGCCAGCCTCAGTCTGTGCCAGAGATGCCCCCATCTCCGCAGTGCCAGGGCGGTGGGGTGGAAGGAGCGGCCAACCCGAGGCCTGGTGGGGGTGGGGACAGGGGTGGGCGCAACAGGAAAAGAGGGCTGGAATAGAGACGCCTGAACTGGGAGGGTGGGAGTGGGGCGCTGACTTACGTCCATGCAGTAGGGATGTTTTCCAGCGCAGATTTTGAGGTTTTGATGGTGGGTGGGAAGAGAGAGGTCGGGCTGGAGGACTTGGAGACATGGTGTAGGTGGTTTTCTTCGAGAAGGAGGAGGGATCCAGAACAAGGTGCCACTAGGAGCTGATGTCACCTTTGAGGAGAGGTGTGCTGGTAGTTTCCATCAGAGGAGCAGGAGAGTTGGGGCCGTTCTGTGTGGAGAGCAAGTGGTTAAGGAGGCGCTGCTTCGCAGGGAGATCCCCTCCTGGTGTGAGCTTAAGGGTCCCCTCCAGGAGCCAGGTTTCAGGGATTTCCCATAGTCCTTTCCAGAGTTCTTGGGTCTGGTACCTAGTACTTTGCTCAACATCCAGCAAACATTTGTTGGACACCTACTATCTGCCAGATACTATGCTCGGTGCTAGGTCTTCTGAAGGCAATTTACAGCCACGGAGTAGCTGAAAGGTACACATAGGAGGCACACATAGCAGGTATTCTGTTAACACCTTTCTCACCCCCCATCCCCATTCTGTTACATTGCTGTTGGATTAGAAAAAGAAAGAACTGTGTCCACGTGCTTTCAAACAGCTGTCTGAATTAGACTCCAACCTACACACCCCCTACCACTATTAACTGGCCAGGTAGTCCCAGGGAAGCTGCCTAAGCAAAAGGGCAGCTTGAATGATTTCCCTTGGTTATTTTCTCAGATTTTGTCCTGAGGCTTGAGGAGGCTTCCTGGGGTAAACGGTATCTCAAAGTAAGGAGATAATGAATGACAAAATGGTTATTGGGGGCCACGAATGTCCTAGACACTCTGTGTAGTGGGAGACGCCATCTCTGGAAGATGGAATAGTGTGGGGGAGGAGGGTGTGGAAGGGAATTCGCATCCAGTGGAGTTGGGGTTTGTGCTGCTGAGCATGTCGTGATGTCAGAACCGTGCGGTGCACGAGGTCTGGCTGCTGGGCTGTAAAGGAGGGCTGGAGGGGCAGGGCATGGCAGGCAGCCAGGCTCCTGGGTCTCATCTCTGAGTTGATTGCTGAAATCTTAGAGTTGGAAAGAGTTGTCAGGGATGGCTTGTAGGTCCTCACAGAGCCTCTGAGGATGGCAGAGCTAGAGCTAGGCAAGAGAATGAGTAGTCAGGCTGTGGTGGTGATGAGGTGGGGGTGAAGGCTCAGCAGGGCTGGGGAGCTGGGTGTTAAGGGCGTTTTAAGATATGGGCAGCTAGCCGAGGCCTTCGAATGCCAAGGACATTCTTCCCTGGGCTTTAGGCCCTACTGTGTTGGCTCCATAGGTGAGTTGCTGTAGAAACAAGGTGTGGCAATTGAGTGGTATGGGTGTGTGTGTGTGTGTGCGCACACGCGTGTGTGAGTGTGTGTGCTTGTGCATGTGTTGGAGAGGAGGAGTGGTGAGGAGCAGGGAGGACTGAGGGAGTGAAAGCTGCCTCAAAGTCTGGGTCCTACGTAGGGAATTGAGAGAAATGGAGGGGAGGGAGTGGGGTCAGAGGGAGGGACAAGTGTGTATTGCAGCCACATGAAGTCACCATCTGTCCCCCTCTGGCCTGCTAGCTCACGGACCTATAATTAGCTCTGGAGGGCATACGGTGCTGGCTCACAGGAGCGTGGGACTTCGGGTGGCCAGCAGAGTGGAGGATTCAGAGGGACCATGGTCCTTGATGTACTGTGGAAGGGGCTGCTTCTAGGGGACCCTCTGCATTTGCTGTACTGGGAGGGGCCTGAGGCAACTGAGAATGTCACAGGGACAGGGCTGGTGGGGGAAACAGCAGTGGGGGAAGGAGCTCTAAACGAGGATGGCAGGAGACTCCAGGGCTGGGCTGAGCCTGAGACCTCCCCGCTTGTTGCCTGGCTGCTGGCCCACTGCACAAGAAGCACGATTGCTGCCCAGCTCATTGCTCTGCCTTCAGAGAGGCTCGGGTGCTGCAACCTTGGGGCCTCCTTGAGGTGTCTCCATCCCCCCAGGTGAAGTCAGCTCTAGCGTGGAATAGCCATCTGCCTTTCACTTGGTGGTTGAGAGGCCTTGGCTGGGGATGCTTCGTTCTGAGAGAGTTGGAGGAGAAGCTGCCACCAGCTAATTCTGTTGGTCAAACTCCAAGTGGTGCTCAGCACTGACCCCCTGGCTGTGCCAGAGACTGAGTGTTTGGTCACATGCTTCTCTGTACTGCTCTCCAATGATTACATGTGTATCTGTGTTCTCTCAAGTAGCCTGTGAACTTTCTGTCTTACATGTCTTTTGCTTTCATAACAGTATCAGATGCATGGAAATCACTCAGTAAGTGATCATTGGATTGAATTGAAGAGGTCTGTCTTCTGATCCCCTGAGTTCCATGAAGCAGGGCCTCCTTGCCACTGGAGATATTTAACCTGGAGCAGCGAAGCCTCTGGGGACCCAGAACACTGGTGTTACATCCCTTTGGGGGCATTAGATTCTGTGGGCAGTAGATGAAGTGAAAACTTCCCAGTCTCTCATAAAGCATGGCATATGGGTTTATAACCCTGAACAGTAATATGAATGTATAGATATGGTATATATGTATTCTATATTATGTAAATAGATACTGTATATACTACTGTAGAGTGATTTTACAAAGAGTGCATACGCACAATATGATTTTGTAGTGAAGTGTCAGATGAAATAGCTGATTTGATTTTAGAGGCCTTTATTGCTTATTTCGCCCAGCTGTTAAGAGTTGAATTCTCATAAGTTAGATATATACTTGATGTGCCTTCATGGCCACTGTCTTCAGATAGATAACTGTCATTTCAAAGAGAGATGGGTTTTCCATTCAATTTAAGAAAAAGCTTCCTTAGAACGATGAAGCCTTCCTCATTTGATAGTGAGCTGCTTGTTCCTGAAGGATAATCAAGTCAAGACTGGGCTGCCAGGGATGTTGTGAAAGGAACTCCCACACAGGGTGGGAAGTGGCCTGTGTGACCTCCGAGAGCCCTTCTGAGTCCAGGTGTGAGGTGAGGCTGGATGGGAGAGAGCCTCGGCAGCTGCTTCAGAAGATGGCTCTCCTTTGGCCTAGAGGAGCGCTGCTGGGATTGGAGGCCTGGGGAGTGGGGCAGGGCCTGCAGCTTTGCATGAGCTGTTCCGTGAGGAGTGGGCATTTTGGGACATGCAGGGGGGTGACCCCAGCAATCTCACGGACATGGAGGCCTGGGCTTGGGAGATGGTGCAGTGCATCCCTGATGGGTGGGGGTAGGTAGAAAGATGGGATGGCCCCAGTTCCATGACTTCAGCTCAAACTAGGCTAGTTGTGGAGTGCCCCAAATTTTTGGTCCTACTTTGGGGCAGAGCACCTGGAGCAAGTGGAGCTTTCATTCTTTCAGTATCACCCCATCCCTCCCTCCTCTCTCGATTATACCTTCTCACACAGGTTCGAGGCCACACGTGGACTTAACGCTGTCTCATGAGCAGCAATACACTTTCATGATCACACACGCATACTTGCACAAGCTCTCACAGCTTCCATGTGCTCCTGGGAGCATGTATGATGTTATGAATCCCAGATGCTTATGCATGTATGACCACACACATTTACTGTCATGGCTGTGTACCCACACGTGTTCTCATGACCACAATTACATGCAGTCAAGATCCCTGATGTACTTATGACCACATACATCTACACACTGTCATGAGTCTATATACCTACTTGCTCTCATGCCTATGCTCTCAGGACGCCATTCTTATGACCATACCTTTATACACAGACATACATACAACATATACTCTCTCTCTCGGTCCCCTTTTCGCCTCTCTCTCCCTATTGCCCAGGCTGGAGTGCAGTGGCATGATCATGGCTCACTGCAGCCTCAACCTCCTGGGTTCAAGTGCTCCTCCCACCTCAGTCTCCCGAGTAGCTGGGAATACAGGTGCATGCCACCATGCCCAGCTAGTTTTCATATTTTTAGTAGAGATGGGGTTTTGCCATGTTGCCCAGGCTGGTTTCTAAGTCCTGAGCTTAAGCAATCTCCCTGCCTTGGCCTTCCAAAGTGCTACTGCACCGAGGGCTTATGCCCGAGGCATGAACTACTACTGCACTGGCTTCTCTTCCTTTTTCATGGCCACACATATATACCATGCGTTCTCATGATCACACACACACTCTGTTGCATGACGACACGTGACACCCCCCCATTCTCTTTTCATACTGCCCGCCACTTCTGTGACCACATACTAATGCACATTTTTAATGATGCCTACATTCCTCCCTGCAGTTCTGTACTCTGGACTTCTTACACCTGGTGCCTATTAGCACTCTGGACCCGTCCTCTTCTCTCCTCTGCGATGGCTCCCTAATCTGATGGGTTGATCTACGAATGCAGTGACTTTGAGCATTTTTTTACCACCAGAGGACCCTGTTTAATATTTGTCCCACATGGATCCCTAGTTTTGAAATATTTTTATTCTCCAAATTTGCTATGCTTATTACTTTGTTTCTTCTTCTGC
Organism: Gorilla gorilla gorilla; assembly: GCF_029281585.2. Taxonomy (NCBI): domain Eukaryota; kingdom Metazoa; phylum Chordata; class Mammalia; order Primates; family Hominidae; genus Gorilla; species Gorilla gorilla. The sequence continues at coordinate 53,722,412 of NC_073224.2, read as the reverse complement.
AAACATTATTTGAGGACATTTGTGTTGATTAATGGCTCTGATTAGCAGAAGATGTCTAGGGTTTTCTCTGGGAATGTACTTAATGATGTAAGTTCAGCAAAAGCTGTGTCTGTATTCGGTGGTGCAGACTCATATTTTGACTTGGTAACTATATGATCTCTATTAGACATTTGGAGTGTGGAAAATAGTTGGGGTTGGCTCCTGGTGTTACTTGTGTAGCGTTCCCAGGGTTGTCACTGTTGCACTGATGTACAGCCTTTCTGAGAGAACGTGTGTGTGTGTGTGTTTTTTTTTTTTAGCAGGGGGCTTCTGTAGACAATATTTAAACTAGGGATTTTCTAACCTCTTCATGGACTTGGAATCCTTTTATACAATTGAAACCTTAATCAGATGTCCCATAAAACGGACAGATTTGGAGTTGATGGGATTAAAGTAAGAAAAGGGAATTTAGAGCCTTTTGAGTTTGTCACACCTCTTCACCCTCCTTTTGGCCTTGGACTGCCCCTAAAGGTACTTTGTCGTAAAGCCTAGTTTGCAAACACCAGTCTTAAGTTAAAGAGGTAGGTGTGATGTCTATAATTTTGGGTATTTCAGAAGAGGAACTATTTGCGGATGGGGGCCCAGAGGCTTGTAGTTCTCCCTTCCCCGCTTTTTTTTTTTGTTGTTGTTGTTGTTGTTTTTGAAATAGGGTCTTGCTCTGTTACCCAGGCTGGAGTAAGTAGTGTGATCTTGGCTTACTGCAGCCTCCATCTCCTAGGGTTAAGTGATCCTCCCACTTCAGCCTCCTGAGTAACTGGGACTACAGACGCATGCCGCTGTGCCCAGCTAATATATTTTTTTTTTTTTTAAGAGAGGATGTCTCACCATGTTGCCTAGGCTGGTCTTGAACTCTTGGGCTCAAGCAATCTTTCACCTCATCCTCCCAAAGTGCTGGGATTAGAGGCATGAGCTACCATGCCCGGCCTTCCCCATTAGTTTTGACATTAGTCCTACTAGGGTAGCAATGGCAAGGGTGACCATATGGCCAGGTGAAACCTGTGTTCTGCTGTGATTGTTAACAGTGGTTTACTGTCTAAGCCATGACCCTCTAAACCAAGAGGGTCATGGTTTGGACAGTAAGTTCTGTGCTCACTCAAGTGATAGGCCATGTCTTGGGAAGAGGTGGCCCATGTCTAACTCCTGGGGAGCAGCTGGAGAGCTGGGCTTCACAGACTCAGGCCCAGGGGAGCCTGTCTGAACAGATGCTTCCTTCCGTGTCCCCTGAATGAGCCTGGCATTAGGAGGCTGAGTGTATTCGGCAGCTGGTACTAACCTGTGCTTGGGCGGCATTTTATACTTCTCAGAACTGTTTCATGTCTGTTACCTCTTTGAGCCTCATGACAACCTGTGAGAGCACTGGAGCGTATTGTGTGTTATAATGTTCATTTTCCAGATTTGGGAACCTGAAGCACAGAGGGGTAAAGTCTCACTGCTAGTCGTGTTGGGGGCCCAGAGAACTGGATGCTTTTGAAGGGATCTGTGGCTAGCAGTGGAAACTCTTAAGTGGGGCTTTTCCAAGAGTTTTTTCTCTGGGAATGGCTTCCTGTAGCCAGAATAGATTTTTAATTTTCTTATTGTAGTTCAGTGGGCCTAGCCTTGAGGCGCTTTGGGAGCCTAGGGTGCTGAGAGTTCATTAACACTTACCGAGTTTTGCTGGGTGCTGATATCAGCACTTTGTGTAGGCTGACTCTAGACATCCTCTGTCCCAGCTGTCTGAGGTGGGTACTGTTATCATCCCCATTCACAGAGGTTGGGGAATGGAAGCTCAGAGAGATTCAGGATCTTCTCAGGGTCACCTGCATCATCAGCTGCTCTGGAGTCTGCCTTTCAAGACAGGAGCAGCCCCCATCTTGCTCTCAAGAAGGTTTAATTTTCAGACCAGGTGTGGTGGCTCACGCCTATAATACTAGCACTTTGGGAGGCCGAGGTGGGCAGACAGCTGAGGTCAGGAGTTTAAGACCACCCTGGCCAAAATGGTGAAATGCCATCTCTACTAAAAATAAAAATAGCCAGATGTGGTGGTGTGCACCTGTAATCCCAGCTACTCGGGAGGCTGAGGCAGGAGAATCACTTGAACCCAAGAGGTGGCCATGTCAGTCCTGTTTTGGAGTTCCGCTTCTTTGAAGTCAGTCAGGGATGGACTGCCCTGGAATGACCGTCAGCACAGGTCTGTTCAGTTCCATGGGTGTTAGGGCCCTGTGTTAGAGTACTCAGAGATGGGTCTACAGATGAGATGATGTAAAGTAAGAGAAATCCCATGAAGAGAGGTATAACTAGAGGGCAATGCTGGGTCAGCGGAAGGGCAGATCTCACACACTGGAGGGATCAGAAGAGACTCCATGGAGGAAGTGGTGTTTGAGATGAGCTTAGCAAGGTGATCTAAGCTCATGAGACCAACATGGAAAGGGAGATGAGAGGCAGGCCAGTGAGGAGCTGGACAAACAGGAGCTATAGGTGGGTCCTGGGAGCAGGCCTCAGTGAGCAGGGCTAGGGAAGGGCTACGGAACAGCAGGAGAGGAGGTAGGGCTGGATTTCTGGAGGAGAGGATGGGTGAGGGCCAGGCTTCTGGGGGTGCAAAGCTGGACAGGGAAGAAGGAGAAGCTTCTGGGCAGCCTGAGGCATGGGCAGCTGGGCTGCAGGCCCACGTTGGGGAGACTGTCTGAGAGTCCCAAGGACGAGGGCTCCGAAGAGTGTCTGTTTCTGCAGCGCCTATGGGAGTGGGGGGCAGTGGGGGGAACTCAGGGAAGCTGCCTACAACTTGGTGTGGAGCCAGCTAGGGGCTGGGAGCAGAGATTTGGGTGCGTGGAGGATGGGGCCTTCCAGTGGGGCCTTTCAGTCACCCATGGCCTCATGACCATCTTGGCTGCTCTGCAGAAGCCTTCCCCAGGCTGGAGGAGGAGAAGGACAGGGAAGGCCAGGGAGAGCTGTCCTCTGGCTGCCATCACCCTGATGAGGGTGGGGAAGGTTTCTTGGAGAGGACATGAAGTCTGAAGGAGTTGTCTTTACCCTCTCTCTTCTTCCTCCTTCTACCCCTCTTTGGCATGAGACAGACAAATTGAATCCTGGTTCTTCATTTCACTAGCTGCGTAGACTTGGTTACATGACATTGCATCTCAGTTCTCACTTCTGTGAAATGGGAAGAAGAATTACATCTTCCTTGCAAATAATTATGAGGATTAAAATAAATTAATCCATACCACTTGGAAGCACAGTGCTGGGCACATGGTAAATGTGAGTGACTTATAGCAGCTCTGGCGACCATTATTTTTCTGGAAGACCCCCGCCCTCCCCATTTCTTCAGATCCTCCTCTGACCTCCAGCTGGGCGGGTGTCCGACCCTCCTGTTTTCCCTCGTGGCTGCCACCTGGAGGCTCCCTTTTTGCCCAGCTGAATAGCCCCTCAGACGCTCCTAGCAGCCCTGCCCCGGGCTGTGGTCTCTGCAGGGGCTGGCAACCTTGCCTTTGTCCAGCTCTCTCCGTGGCCAGGCCGGCCATCTGGTAGGCAGGAGGGAGCCAGGCCTGTGTGTGGGGCCAGCCAGAGCAACAGACCCAAATGCCCATCCCTCCTGTGTGTTAGGAAAAGGTGGGGGTGACATTTGGGATGCCAAAGAGGCCCCCAAGTTACCTCTTTTGTGTTTCTAAAGGCCCAAGGCCTACTTTTTGTCCAATCTCCCACCCCCCACACACGCACACTCACACCCACTCGCTCTTGAGCCCTCTTCCGCTCTTTCACAGCCTGCCTACACTCCTCCCCGGCAAAGCCCCTTGCAAATGCTTGCTTTGGGGACTGGCAGCTTTCGCCTCTGAATCAGGACCTGTGAGTGTTACTTAGAAATTGTGCGGGAGTTGAGGAGGCTTCTGTTAGGCTGAGATGATAATTGCGCTATTTAAAGACGGCCCTGGAGCCAGAAGGAGCTGGAAGGAGCCAGGTGCCCCACGTGGCTGTCCTGGGGCTCCCTTCTGCTCACTGTTTCTGTGCAGCGGACAGGACAGGGGCAGGAGGTCCTGGACAGTCATCTCAGGGGCATCTGCCTGGCAGTCCTCTCTGGGCTATCTTCAGACCAGCTCTACATGATGCCATTTGGCCAGGGGAAGTGGAGTTGCTCGCTGGCACCTGGTTTAGAGAGAGGCCAGGAAAGGGCTAGTGAGAAGAGAAGCAACCAAAGCCAGCTTCTCAGTTGCTAAAATGACCAGGAGGATTTGGGGAGGCCAAGTTGGACCAGATAGCCAGTACCTCACAGTGGGCAGCCTGAGGTCCTGTTCTTCCTTCCTGAGAACTTCTCCAGCCCCTTTCCTGTAAGAAGCTTTAAAAACTCCACCCACAGGCGGCCAACACTAAGGTAATTCACATTCCCGTGCAATCACAGGGTGCTTTCTACTCTTCATTTGCTGCCCAGCCATGATCTCATCCCTCTAAGGTAGGCAAAACCAGGGTTGTGGGTTTTGTCTTGTAGCCAAAGCCTCAGTAGGTGATAACAAGCCTGAGGTCAGCCAGCTGGTCTGTGGCAGGACTGTACCCCAGTCTCCTGAGTCCCTGCTCTGGGCTTCTTCCTTTATGCTACGCTACGGGCTGCCTGGGGATCTGCTGGGCTGGGGCCATTCCTGGGATACCTAAGCTCCTTCCTGGCACACTATAGTCTTCTCCAAAGTTAGGCTCTGCCACAGGGGACCCCTTCCCTAGCCTAGTCTTCTCTTTTGGCCTCTCGTGGCATCTTGGTGTGTGTGGAGGGGTGGGGGAAGATGGGGAGGTGGGCCTGGATGTGGATGAGCTTGGTGGGGTAGGCTGGGGCCATAGGGCCTTTCAGCCTCAGGGCTGGAACATTCAGGGTGGAGGGACCTGGGCATGGTGGGTGGGAGAATTGGAGGAACGGCTGTTATCAGCATCAGGGAGATGGCAGCTCTGGGCAGACTGGGGCAGCAGCCCCTCCTCTCCACTCCCAGCTGCTCTGAGGAGCAGGGAGGTGCGAGTAGGCTGCCCTGGCAGCAGCAGTGTTGGGGAAAGGAGGAGGCAGACCAAGCTTCTACTTTTTACTTCTGTAGCCTTCTGGGACCCTGCCCTCCACAGTGGCTGTCTGGCTTGGGGAAGGATCCCCTTGACCAGAGTTTGTGTCCAGTTTCTATGCATGGGAGTGTGTATGTGGCCACATGTGTATCTGTTCTAGGTCTCTGTATTTCTGTCTTGGGGCATGTGTGTGTGCATGCCCACGTGCCTGCTTGCACTACTGCGCCCCTCTGGGAAGGGCTGTGAGTGTGAGCTCTGAATTTTCAAGCTGGTGCACTAACTTTCCTCGGATCTAGACCCCACATTGCTCCCTAGTCTCCCTCTTCCTTTCCCCTGTTTCTGCCTAGAGCATCAGTACTCTGGGGAGGGGGTCCAGGTAGGAGAGGCCCGGCCCTTCTCTGTTTTCCCTGCTGGGTTCAGTCCTGCCACAGGCTTGTGCAGTGTCTGACCTCTCACCTCACACTGGGTCCTGATGCTTCTTGTCCACCCTGACCCTCCTAGTCTGCCTGTTATTCTCACCCCGAGGGTAGACAGAAGGCTTTCCTTGTGTCTCCCATAAGATAAAAGAGAGGGGAAGGAGGGAAAACATCATTTTTGGGCCACCTCTAGTGTGCCTATTGCTGTGCTGGGGGCTTCACACCCCTTCTGTCCTGCAACTGGGGCCTCTGAAGACAGTCCTCTCTGAAAAACGACTAAGGTGGTAGCTTTCTAATGTAGACAGGGAGGTTGAAATCTGATTGTAGGCAGAGAAATCCCTAGCTGCATGCGGCCTTTTTCTCATTACTTTCGTGTTACTTCGTCGCCAGCTTCCTTTGCTCTGACCATTGGGCTCCTGTGCCAGGCTCAACGTATCAGCAGAGCCAGGCTATGCACATGCTAACTGACCTCACTGGTGACTTCTGCAGTGTCAGCAATGGGTAATGACGCCAAGAGAGCAGATTCTCAGCCATGATAGGGGCCACACTGTAGCCCCACCCTAGGAGAGTGGCACCCTGCACCTCTATATCACCCCTGGGTTCCTTTCCATCATTCAGTCCCTGCTCTGATGCAAAGGTAGGAGGCTGTGAACTCCGAATCCAAGCCTGCTGTCTGCTAGGCCTGCGTGCTGTCCTCCTTGGCAGGTTTTGGAAGTGGGGAATGACTTGAGCCAGAGCCTCCTCCCTGAATTTGGGCAATGTAGCAGGTCAGGGCTCTCTGCCTGCCCCAGTACCCAGTCTGTGCCTCTCCAAACCCTTAGCCATGTTGTGCCAGTATCCAGGGCAGGAACTACTCTGCCCCTGTTTCCTATGACCCCAAGAGTCCAGCCTTTAGGACTCACAGCCACTCCCACTAAGAGTCCTTTCTACCCATCTGCATTTGCCTTGGTTGGCTTAAGTGATGGGGAAAAGGTTGGGGGTGGCACAGAGACCCTATTTCCTCCCCTCCAACCCCCAGGTCTCAGGAGGACTCTGGGCATCCTGCCGGCTGCTCCCCTGCCGCTGACTGAATCATTTCTATATTTGGCCAGTGAGCCACGTGGGTAGGGGAACCACTGCCACTGCGGCTGCACTTCTGACAGCTGTGGGGAGCAGGGGGAGGCAGAGGCTGGGCAGTAGGCATGTGCATTCCTTGGGAGAACTAAGGAGGTGCCATCAGAGTGAGTAAGCCTGGAGAAGGGGCATGCGCCAGCACCTCCCTCTCCTCCCCCACGTTCTAGTTCAGGTCCTGTCTCCTCTGCTCCACCCCCTCCCCTGATGCCCTTCTCCACCCAGTTGGTACTCACAGCAGTCTCTTTTCCCACAGACACACTGCCCTCCAGAAACGATGGGTGTCGCTAGATCCAGCTGGGACTCTGCCAGCCTCCGGCACTCAGTCTAAGAGAAGGGCCATCTTCCAGCCCTGCTGTCCCTGCCTGTCATGGCCACATTCAGCTGCTGTCTGCATGTCTGGGGACACAGGGCACCCAGCCCCAGCCCTGAGAAGTTAAGCCAGGCCTTCTGGCTCGGTTCCACAGGGGCACTCCAGACCCCAGGCCCCTTTCAGAGCAAAAGCAACTGATGCTATGGGAGAAGCCCTGCCCACCTGTCCACTCGCCTGGCACTGCCCACTCTGAGACCCATGCACTGGGTTCCCCTGGAGGTGCCAACCCTGTGAGTCCCTCCCTGTCCCCTGACGCTGAGAAGGCCCTGCCAACCCCCACCATGTGTGAGGTGATGCCCACAATCAATGAGGGGGACCCCCTGGGTCCCCCTCATGGCGCCGATGCTGACGCCAACTTCGAGCAGCTGATGGTGAACATGCTGGACGAGCGGGAGAAGTTGCTGGAGTCTCTTCGGGAGAGTCAGGAGACCTTGGCGGCCACACAGAGCCGGCTCCAGGATGCCCTACACGAGCGGGACCAGCTCCAGCGCCACCTTAACTCCGCCCTCCCCCAGGTAAGGCCCGAAGGCCTGCGTCTCTCTTAACCCCTTTCCCTCCTCTAGCCCTGCTAGATCCACTGGGCCCTCAGCTCATCTGCATCTATTTGCATATCAACAATTGGAATTCACTGAGCATTTACTCTCCTTCATCTCTCTACTTGAATTCTTTCCCTGTCACTCCCAAGCTCCTCAGTCTGGAAGGTGAAATGGATGGAATTTGATGTGGGTAGAAAAACGCAGCCATAGGTGTCAGCTACAGTGAGCTCAGGCGGCCAGTAGGTGGCACCCTAGACTGGAAAGAAACCTCCCTGCGTACTACTCTCCGGTGCCCTGTTCTTGGAGGTGGGTGGGGAATCACAGACAGTAGAGATGGGTGAGTTCTTAGAGATCATCTCGTCCAGCTCCGTTATTGCATAGATCAAAAAAGCAAGAGACATCACATGGAAGATGATAGGAAGGGCTGAATCTAGCAGCCGGATGTCTCGACATCCTGTCTCGCACTCAACAGCACAACCACCAGCTGTCCTGTAGTCCCGTGTACTGTGTCCTTTCTGTGGACCAAGCACTTTATAAGGATTCTCTCACTAAATTCTTACAACCCTGAAGTTGGTGCTGTTACCACCATCATCCCATTGTACAAATCACGGAACAAAAGCTGGGGAGATGAGTAAGTTGCTCGTGGCCATGCAGGTAGTGTGTGGTGGAGGCGGGAACTGAGCCTGGGGCTAAGTGCCTGGAGAGGCCAAGTTTCTCACCACTGCACCTATTTCTCCATCACTACATTGGCCTGGGAGCTCCCTGCTGATGCCTGCTTATCACCCACTTGGTAGATATTCCAGGCATGGCGCATGCTCTGGGGATGCAGGAGGGAGCAGGAGCCTGGATGATTTGGTTCTTGGGCTGTTTAGCTGCTGCTTGTCAAAGAAGCTGTGAACTCTGCCTGATAACCAGGCCCAGAGAGGGCTGGGGGTTATGTGTCTGTGAGACAGTGCTCACAGTGACTGTGGGAACATCCTGCCCTCTCTGCCCCTCGTATGAGCAGAGAGATGGGTATTGAAAGCCAGCTGAGGACACATGGCATAGCCTACCCTGACCCAGTGGGGGCGCTGCTGGGGTTGGGAAGGCAGCCATGAGGAGCTGAAGAGCTCAAGCCTCAGCGCCAGGCCCTTCCCGGTGTGTGGGGAAGAGAACCAGGGCTGGGCCTGAGTGGGTGAGTTTCCTACACAAAAGTGATGCTTGGTGGACAAGAATACAGAGCCCTGGTGAAGCAGTTGGGTGGGCAGGTGGGGACCTCCTCTTTCATTGTGCATGAAGCTCTGAACTTGCCCTAGAGTGAATGAACTAGTTCCTGCCACCAAGGAGCTCATAGACTAGGAAGGAGATACACAACCCATGTGACCGGAGAGAATGCAGAGGAAGATAAGAGAGGCCCAAAAGGGTTATGAAGCATAGTATCAGTGATAAAAATAGCTGCTTTTGATGGGCTTGGGCTAAGTGCTTTCTATATATTGGCTCATTTGACTCTCATACCAGCACCTGGAGGGAGGACTGTTACCTCTGTCTTACAGATCAGAGAATGAGGCTCAGAGAGATTAGGTAACTTATTCAAGATCATACAGCTAACAGGGGCAGAGCTGAGATTTGATCCCAGGCCTACTTGACTTCCCACACTGAAGCTTCATGAGGTCAGGGGTTGTGTCTTTCTTGTCACTATATCCCCAGTGACCTGCACAGGACCTGGTACATGATAGGTGCTCACAAATATTTGTGGTTGAATGATGGACTCCCAAGGTGGTGTTCTTGACCACTCCTCCAAATGGCTTTCAGGAGAGGGAGAGAGCCTCCCCGTGGGGAGTCTGGACAGCTCCCAGCAAGGCTGTATCCTTTGAGATGGGCTTTGAAGGATGATTATGATTTATTTCATCGGGTGGTGACAGAGCTTTTCCAGGGGGAGGGAGTCCACTGAGCCAAGATGTGATATTAGGAAGGCATGCTGGTGTTTAGAAGCAGCAGGTGATCCAGGTTGACTGGGTCTTAGGGGTTATGGAAATGACATGAGAGAGAAGTTTGAAAACCAGGATAAGAAGTTTGTATTTGTAGGCTGGGTGCAGTGCCTCACTCCTGTAATCCCAGCACTTCAGGAGGCTGAGGTGGATGGATTGCTTGAGGTCAGGAGTTCAAGATCAGCCTGAGCAATGTGGCAAAACCTCATCTCTACAAAAATCCCAAAAATTAGCTGGGCATGGTGGCAAATGCCTATGCTGCCAGCTACTCGTGGGGCTGAGGTGGGAGGATCACCTGAGCCCAGGAGGTCCAGGCTGCAGTGAGTTGAAATTGAGCCACTGCACTCCAGCCTGGGTGACAGAGGAGACCCTGTCTCCTGTGTTTGTAGACAGCATTGTGCTTTGGGAGATTTGTAGACAGCAGGGTGTCAGATAGGTTAGAGGTGGAAGGGAGGGGACAGGTATCCTGTGGTGGGGGGAGATAAGACAGCTGCTGAGCTTGAGGCCAGGAGAGGGGGCAGCACCAGCCTTTTGGTGGTGGTGTCATGGTGTAGGGCTGGGTGGCAGGCTGTCAAGCCCTGTCTCTGATTACAAGCATGTGTACATGACTGCGTGTGCCTGTGAAAGTGTGACTGTGTTTGTGCATAAGCTGAGGGGTGAGACAGCATCAGGCCTGGGCTTCTGGAGTATGAGATGCTTGACCTTGACCACCTTTGGCCATGGCCCTGACAGAAAGGCAGTAATTGAGTAATAATGTCAGAGGTTCATGGTTTCTCATGCTCTGGCGTCTCTTGTCCCTTCTGCCCTCCCACAACCCTTCTAGCCCCTTTTGCCCTATCTGGAGTGATGAGAGGGGATTGGGAGTTCTTTCTTTGGTCATGAATCCTTGGTGTGTGAGGGAGGCTGCAGGTTAGGACAGGGATGAGGCCTGTTGCATCGCTCTTAGACCTTGGACATCCGCAGAGTTGGGGCCACTCATTTGAAAACCTCCCTGGAAGGAGGTGATGTTTAGCTAAACAGGATATGATGAGCCTGGAATGTGGGAGCAGTCTCTCACCCCTGTATGCTTGTCCTGATGGGGGAGGGTGGGCTGGCAAGGTCTCTGAAGTTATCTGGGCCTGACAGTGTGGAAATGGGTCCCTCTAGAAGTGATACTTGGTACATGGATATTTGGTAAAGCCAGGGCAACTGCCTTGGCATCAGGAGCTGGGACGTAGCCCTTGCTTGGTTGAGCAGGGCTCCTAGAAAGCCTGACTGGGCAGGTCTGCATACCCTCTTGCTCCTATGTAGGTAGGTCCTTTGATCTGCTTATTTCACCCGCTACTTGCAGTTTGCAAAGCCTTGGGATGGGGCTGGAAGAGCTCCCTGGGGCACTCATGCAGGCATTATCTTCAAAAGCTCTTTCTCTTCCCTGTTTCTTTTATTTATTTATTTTTATTTTTCGAGACGGAGGCTCACCCTGTCGCCCAGGCTGGAGTGCAGTGGTGCCACCTCAGCTCACTGCAACCTCCGCCTCCCGGGTTCAAGTGATTCTCCTGCCTCAGCCTCTGGAGTAGCTGGAATTACAGGTGTGTGCCACCACGCCTGACTAATTTTTGTATTTTTAGTCGAGACAGGGTTTCACCATGTTGGCCAGACTGGTCTCAAACTCCTGACCTCAGGTGATCTGCCCGGCTCAGCCTCCCAAAGTGTTGGGATTACAGGCGTGAGTCACTGTGCTGGGCCTTCTCTTCCCTCTTTCATATCCATCAGTTTCTGTTTGGACCTTAATCCGCCAAACCAGAAGCAGAATTCCCCTCCATTAGCTTCTAAAGGAAAATGTCATTGAATTCCTGGAGAAATGGAAATGCCAAGTGGGAGGGAGGATGTAATCTGGTCATATTGGTGGCTGGATGGGGAAGGGTCTGCAGAGCAGACTCAGTGACTTTCTCACTCTTGTGTACAACTCTGTTCCCTTGGATTCTAATACATGGAATGCATGGAGGACCCAGAGATGTGGACCCCTCTGGAGAAGCACATGCTAGCTACAGGTTTACTGACCTGCAGTGTGGATGGATTGGGATTTTGTGGGGGAGGTGGTGGAAGTAAGGGATGGGTGAGAGGATCCCACCACTGACTTGCACGTGCAGGACACTGCTTTGGGGGTGAATCCCCAAGCACTGAGGGGCCTTGGGGGTTTTCAGGAATTTGCCACCTTAACCCGGGAGTTGAGCATGTGTCGGGAGCAGCTTCTAGAGCGGGAGGAAGAGATATCAGAACTGAAAGCAGAACGGAATAACACACGGGTAAGTGGGGATGACCTTGTGTCGCGCGCGCGTGCGTGTGTGTGTGTGTATGGGGGTGTGTTGTGAACACCTTGACCAAGAGAGCAGGCAAGAGTGGGGCCAGGCACAGTCCTAGCTCAAGCCCCATCCTTCCCTCTTCCTGTCTCCCATCCTGGGGTGAGAGTTACATCGTTTAACCACCAGTGCTGGGCTCTCCACCTGTAGTTGCTGGTTCACAGAAAGCTCAGGGTCCTGGGGAGAGGCCGGGGCAGTCACCTTGAGTAGTATCAGTTGGGGCAGGAGCTCTGTGCCCATTTGGAAGTATTTCAGTGTTTTCACAGTGGGGTGGCTTTACTCATGTCTGCTCGGGGATCACGTGGACCCTGCTTGTAGCCCCTGGGGCACATGCTTATAGCCCTCCCTCTCACCCTCCCCTGCTCTCCCTGCCAGCTGCTTCTGGAACATCTGGAGTGCCTGGTGTCCCGCCATGAACGGTCACTGCGGATGACTGTGGTGAAGCGCCAGGCCCAGTCACCTTCGGGGGTCTCCAGTGAGGTGGAGGTGCTGAAAGCCCTCAAGTCACTGTTTGAGCACCACAAGGCCCTGGATGAGAAGGTGCCCACCTGCCCGCCAGCCCCCACATCCAGCCAGGCTGCCCTGGAGCCTCCCATGTATCCCTTCTCTGAGATTTCCACATCCGGTATTTAGGGAGCACTGGCTCCCTCCAAACATTGTCTTAACTTCAAGGTCCTCCTGTTAGGCTCCCTCCTGCAAATGTGCTACTTAGTAGGCCCTTCACTGTCCTCATGCTTGGTGGTGGTAGACCAAGCCCAGTCTCTTCCAGCCTGACTCAAGTGGGGTCCCCCTTTCTTCCTGCATCTCCCCTTACCTTGAGCAGGTGCGAGAGCGGCTCCGGGCAGCGCTGGAGCGAGTCACCACCTTGGAGGAGCAGCTGGCAGGTGCCCACCAGCAGGTAATCTGCCTGCTCACCCTCAGTCTGCAGCTCCTGGAAGTCCAGGCTGGTTCACCCCTGTGCCCTACTCTGTTTCTTGTCAGATTTCTCCCTGCCATGGCTGGAAGCTGCTAGGCAAGGCTAGGCTGAGCACCTCTTTCTAGGAGACATTTTTTAACTAAGACAGGGGCTTTGGAAGGGTCTGGAATGTATGGGAGGTTCTCTTCTCTTTGACTCATTGCCCTGGGGCTTGTGCCCTACAGGTGTCTGCCCTGCAGCAGGGGGCAGGGGTGCGGGATGGAGCGGCAGAAGAGGAGGGGACTGTGGAGCTGGGGCCGAAACGCCTGTGGAAGGTAGGTCATGGAGAGCTGTGTAGCAGGGGTCATGTGTTCCCCAAGGTGGGAGGTTGGAGGCCCGGCTCTGCCTTAGTTCAGTAGACTAACTGCTTGAATTAAATTTGAGGCTTTCTCTGATATTCCCCCTTCTCTTTTCTTCTTCTCCCTACCCCATCTACAATGAAATCTGTAGATTTTTATTTTAGTGCCCAACACATGCTGGGCACATCATACGCTTGTCTGCTTGAATTGTTAGGCACCGTCTGCCTCATGTGGCAGCATCAGGCAAGATTCCTTCTCTGTCTGAACCTTTGTTCCCCCAGTCATGCCCCTTTCTGGGTTACAAGAGGCTGGCATAGCAGATAAAACTAGAACCTTGTTTTTCAAGAGAGACAAAGAATAGCAAGGTGTTTGGTCATTGTCAGGAGTGACCTCCTGGGGCCCAGAGGGAGGCAGTTGTAGCCAGAGGAGTGCTGTGATGTTGGGGGCAGAGCCTTGACCTGCTCTGGGTGTGCTATTCCTCCTTCCACCCCTGGGATAGGGGAGTGGGGTGGGTGGGATAGGGGAGTGGGGTGGGTGTGACTCACAGAGCTACTGTCCCTATCCCTGGAGGAGGATACGGGCCGGGTAGAGGAGCTGCAGGAGCTCCTGGAGAAGCAGAACTTTGAGTTGAGCCAGGCCCGGGAGCGACTGGTCACCCTAACAACAACCGTGACTGAACTCGAGGAGGACCTGGGCACGGCCCGCCGGGACCTCATCAAGTCGGAGGAGCTGAGCAGCAAGCATCAGCGGGACCTCCGGGAGGTGCGTGAGGGCGCAGACCTGCTCTGTGACCTCATTGTGGAGCATGTGGAGGGAGAGCCAGGCAAAGGCTCTGGGGCGTGAGACTGAACACCTGCCTCCTTGCCTGGCTCCATTGTGGGGGGCAGTCATGGAAGGGGTGGGCCAAAGCCAGAAACTGACAGGAGAGTGTAGCTCATGCCCCTTAATGGATTCCAATCAGCCAGGTGTGGGTGGGGAGGTGTAGACAGGATGGGGACAAGGAAAGGCTGGTTACCATCCTTCTTGTCCCCTCTTCTCCCAGGCTCTGGCCCAGAAGGAGGACATGGAAGAGCGCATTACTACACTGGAGAAGCGCTACCTGGCTGCTCAGCGTGAGGCAACATCCATCCATGACCTCAATGACAAGCTGGAGAATGAGCTGGCCAACAAGGAGTCCCTGCACCGCCAGGTACTTCCTCAGGGTGGGGTGGGGATGGGCATTGTACTTAGCCCTGGAGGTGTCCTCGTGAACCTACTGGTGATGGCTGAGGAGCCCCTGGGGTCCTGCAGGTCACCCTTTGAAAGGGGAAGTCAGGCGTCTCGGGCAGCCAACAACCAAGATTGTCCCTTGCTGCTTCTGACCTGTCATCTGCTCTCTGCTGAGGCTGGGGTGGGGGTGGGGGCTTCAGTGCTCCCTTTTGAATCACTTCACCACCCCCACATTGCTAGTGTGAGGAGAAGGCCCGACACCTGCAGGAGCTGCTGGAGGTGGCAGAGCAGAAGCTGCAGCAGACGATGCGCAAGGCAGAGACGCTGCCAGAGGTGGAGGCTGAGCTGGCCCAGAGAATTGCAGCCCTCACCAAGGCAAGTGGGCCAGGGGCCTGGGATCTGCCTCTGTCCCCCATGTTCTGAGCTCTCAGGGAGCCAGGCAGGGAAGGGAGCGCGTGGGAGGCGCACTGGGCCAGGAGCCAGAAAACTGCTTCCCGCCGTGTGATTCCAGGGAGCACACTGCCTTGTGCCTGTCAGTTGGAAGAGTAATCCCTGTCCTCATCACCCTGCAGGGATGTGACAATCTCATAAGAAGGGGTGTAAAAGTACTTGAAGGAGAAGAAACTATGTTGATGCAAAGTGTTTTTCTTTCTTTTTTTTTTAATCCTCTACACCATTGTGGTGAATACTTTCTTTCACTTGGGGCTGGAGCAGAAAGATTAGGACTTTCATCTCTGGAAAGATGAAACCTTAGAAGAGAAATGGTATATATATCCCTGAAGGGCAAAGGGGTGAGAGTTAGGTTGAGTACATCTTTGATTGCCAAATTGAAGCTTCTAGATCTAGGGACTGCTCCTGGTTGTTTGAAGGCTGCAGTTTTAGGATGAAGAAAAAAGAATACAATTTTATTTAATGGATACTTTATGAAGTAGTAATTCCTGAGAGGTGTGCTGGCTGAAAACATAATAGGTTCTGGAAGAGCCAGGTAAATGCCTGGATTTAGACATGCAGGTGTTAATCAAAATAATTTAGGAGTGTTTTCAGCTGGTCAGCCTCATATGGGATCTTCGAACCCGTGGCGAGAAGAAAACCGGTGTTTAGGAAGCACCAGGCACAGTGCTCGGAAGGGAGAGGCTGGCCGGCCAGTGTGCAGCTCAGCTGCTTCGAGGACGGAACCTGCAGCCTGGCTGTGTCCCAGCAGACCCAGGACCAAGACTGCTTCTGCCACTGACTGTCTCTGCGACCTGGGAAAAGTCATCCCCTCCCTTATCTGGGCCTCAATGTCCTTATCACTATGGTGGAGTTAGACGGGATGGTCTCGGAGGTCTTTCCAGCCTCGAGGAATGAAGGATTGGGTTGAAATCACAGCAGAGGATGTTATGTGTGGGCTGCTGAGCAGTCAGCCTTAGTGTCTCCCAAAGCTGACATGAAGGCATGGGCTGAAATGATTAATACAGTCAAGTGAGTCATCGCAGGAGGAGTTTAAGGAAGGATTTCCTGACTATAAGAGATGTGGCTTTCTAGAATATCTTGCCAGCAGAGACAGTAGGGTCTCCATCTCTGGACATCCATGACTGGAAAGGGAGACTACTCCACCTGGGCTGGTTTAATGGCAGAGCCGTAACCATGCGGGGCTAACATTTGTTGAGTGCTTACTATGTTCTCAGTGTTCGCCTTGGATTATTTCATTTAGTCTTTGTGATGGTCCAGTGGGCCTGGGTGCTATTATTACCCACATTTTACAGTTGTGGAAACGAAGGCACATAGAGGTTTGGTAACTTGTCTGAGGTCACACAGGTGGTAAGAGGGAGCCAGGATTTGAACCCAGGCGGTGTGGCATGAGCCCATGCTCTTCAGTGTGGTTCTATCCATCTGGAGGCGTAGAGGTTTATGGTAGCTCATGCTTTCAAGTGGAGCTTTTTCTGGAAGCATGGGGATTATTTACAGTCTCTTGAACTGCTAGCTTCAGGATGTTTTAAGGCTAGGCCTGAGCGAGGAGGAGGCAGGGGAGACCTGGCAGGTATTGAAGTACCTGGGAAGAAAGGCAATGGGGATGGTGGTCCTGCTCCAAGATGATAAGTGGAGGCTGAGCTTCACTGGTACTGGGGGCCATGATCCCCAGGGCCACCCTGGCACCAGGGTGCAGGGGATGCAGGGCCTGAGCAGGAAGAACAGAGATCTGCGGGCTGCACCGACCCATCCCTGCCCCTAGGCTGAAGAACGGCATGGCAACATTGAGGAGCACCTGCGGCAGCTGGAGGGACAGCTGGAGGAGAAGAACCAGGAGCTGGCACGGGTGAGGGCACCAGGCTGGGCCCTCAGGCCCCCTCCTTCCCGCAGGACAGGCTCCCAGGGCGGTCTGTGGAAGGGGCACGGAGGAAGGGCCTGGCCAGGGACATAGCCACAGAGAGTGGGAGGAGGCTGGCAGGTGAGGGGGGAGGTGGTCAGGAGACTGGAGAGAGGGGCTCCCAGAGAATGAGAAGAGGACAGGGGAGGGAGTCAAACCCCAGCAGGAGGGGGTGGTCCTCCCTGGGAGGGCGGCCTGGTGCGAGGCAGACGGCTGTGCAGGTGCGCCAGCGGGAAAAGATGAATGAGGACCACAACAAGCGGCTGTCGGACACAGTGGACCGGCTGCTCAGCGAGTCCAACGAGCGTCTGCAGCTCCACCTGAAGGAGCGCATGGCTGCCCTGGAAGAGAAGGTGCCCAGAGGGGCGGGGTTGGGATGCGAGAGGTTAGTGCTGGGTGTGGGGAGGGGGGAGGCGGGACTGTGATGGGCGCAGGCGGGGTCTCAATGGGGTGGGTGGCCAGCCTGGAGAGATGGGGCTGAGACTGCACACCCAGAGGCTCAGGTCTGGAATGGGAGAGGAAGGCAGGGGCCTGGCTCACAGCTGCTCTCCCCCAGAACACGTTGATCCAGGAGTTGGAGAGCTCCCAGCGGCAGATTGAGGAGCAGCACCACCACAAGGTACCCGGCTGTGGCCAGCCCCGCCCAGCCTGGGAGGGCCGGGTTGCAGGGAGGAAAGGACACCCTGCTTTTAACGCTGCTGCTCTGATACCTGGCAGTGTTGGTGCATATGTTAGTGCACTACATACATTATTCCGTGATTTCTCACTAGAGCCCATCATGGTAGGTACATTACTGCCCACAGGGAAAGAAGAAACTGAGGCCAGAAGCGTAGGGCAGAGGTGGACAGCAGAGAGGCAGGGCCCAGTGAGGGGCTCCACCCCAGGATTTGGAGGGAGCTTCAAACCCTGGTGCGGCCAGAGCCTGGTGATTCTGGGAGGATTTGCCTCTGTCCTGGCCTCGGCAATGTCTGTGAGGCCTGAGAGGGTGCTGGGGCCCTCTGCTGCCCAGCCTCATCTGCTGTGCATCTGTGCAGTAGTGAGGGGTCGGCAGGCCTAGGCTAGCAGAGCCCTCCCCAGACAGACCCCCTCCTGGCCCTGCCCCTGCCCATCCTTCCACTCACTCTCTGGTTGGACCTCTTCTCGTTTGGTGTCATCTGTGGGCCTGGCCTGGGGCCCCTGGCTTTGGACTTTGCAGTACATTCTTCAGCTTCTCCCCAACTCTGCTGTCCTCTTTGTCCCTCTCTGACTCCCACTCTCCCTCTCTGTCCCTCCCTGGCCCTCACTCCCGCCCCCACCCCGGGTCTGCTGGCACAGGGCCGCCTGTCTGAAGAGATTGAGAAGCTGCGCCAAGAGGTGGACCAGCTGAAGGGCCGAGGGGGGCCGTTTGTGGATGGCGTCCACTCCAGGTACTGCAGCGCCAGAGGCTGGGCATGCCAGGACGGGGTCCTGATGGACCGTGAGGAAGGAGACTTCCTTCCAACAAAAGACTGCCCAGGACCTCAGGGTCCTCCTCCTGTTCAGGGTGGGACACTGAGGCTCAGATAACTTGGTCAGAGTCACCCAGCTTACTTGGGCAGTTTGGGAGGGAACACCTGTCCTCCGAGGGCTGCTGAGAGGCGAGTCATCAGACAGCCAGTGCTCTGTCCCCGCTGTGGTAGGACATAGGCCATGATTTCTGCTTCCTTGACAGAGGGCACACCCCTGAGAGAGGCCTGCACATCCCTTGCTTAGCCATGTCCCACAAGGCCCACTGGTAGGGAGAGCCACTCACTCCAGTTCTCTTGAGAGTCAAGGACCACCTGAGTTCAGGCAGCGGGCAGAAAGGCAGCAGGAGAGATTGGAATGAAGCATCAGAAACTTCCTTACTGGAAGTTGAGACGCCATGGCAATCCTATGTACTTGGCATCCCTTTTCTTGAAACCATTGTGAGAGGTGGAGCTTATCTCCTAATGCTTGAATTAGGCCCATGTTTAGGGAACCTCGGGATTTCCCCCACATTTTGTGGAGCGATGGGTATTGAATTCAGACCTCGAGCCTGTCCTCAGTACCCAGGCCAGAGAGGTGGGGTGAAGACAGGGGAGAATGAAGTGGATGGTGCCACTCAAGGTTCATGGCTCTTGGCTGTTTTCTCTCCAAACCAAAGTCTCTTAGATCAGAACCCTTGCCGTTCCCTTTGGTCATGTGCTTGCTCTATCAGGGAAATGGGGATGAACTACCATGAAGAAAGGTTAATGGAAATATCCATATGGATATGTGTGGAGGAGCAGTGGTTGAAATAGGGAAGGGGATGTTGAGCTTGAAGAAGAGAAGCCCACGGGTGTCTGGGGTGGTAGAGACTTAAGTGCCATCTCCACGCTCGCCAGGAATTATTGTATATGGGTATGAAGGGAAGCAGAGGATGGAGACAGGCAACAGTAGTTGGCATTTCTCCTACTTCTCCCATCCTGACCAGAAGAGACAACCCCTCAATTAGTAAAATACGGCCCACAGTACACCAAGCCATTTGCCACTGCTTGGCTTTTTTTTTTTTTTCTTAATGGTTGGGAATGCTTGGGTTCGACTATAGAATCATTGGATTCATCGTGGAATTGGGGCTGAGTTGCAGGGAGAAAAGGGGAACGTGCAGGAACTTCCCTCTCCCTCCAGTGACCTTGTATGGTCTATTGTAGGCTCACTGTGTCCCTTCACTCTGGACTCCCTCAAGGGTTCCAAGTAGGAAGGCGCAGGGAGGAAGTATCACTAGGGGAGGCTTCCAGATATTCCAGGGGATTGTTGCTTGGGTCCTAAAATCTCAGGGTTGGAATAGACTCTTGGGGCAGTCAAAGTATTTTCTCTGGCTTGTGTTTCTGACAGTGTCAGGGCCTCCTAAAGCTTCCTAGGCATAGGGGTATGCCTGGCTTGAATTTTAACCAGGGACTCAGTCCAGATTATGGGGAGACCCGAGGAAAAGTGCTGGGTAGAAGACCAAAAAACAAAGACCCTCAGAGTGAAAAGGGCCTCTAGACATCATCCCTTCCAACGTCTCCCAGTGCCTGGAGCCCTCCTGCGCCACGTGTGTCAGATGGCCGGAGAGCCTCTGCTCGAATACCTCTTTGATGGGGAGCTCAACTTTTTAAAAGCCACCAGTTGCATCGTAAGCCAACTCTTGCCATTAGAAGATCCTTCTTATGCCAGATGGAAAACCGCTCTCTGGAACTTTCTCCCCTGGCTCATTCTGACCCCTGGAGCACCAGGGCATACGTCTGCTCTCTTGCTTACACAGCAGCCCTTCAGACATTTGTGACAGCTCTATGTCCTGCTAAGATGTCTCTTCTCTGAGCTGAAGATCCCTCGACTCTTTGGGCCCACTGGGTGTGAGCTGGGGGTCTCAGTCCTCAGGGCCTGTCTTTTCTCTCCCCCATCACCGCTCAAGGTCTCACATGGGCAGTGCAGCAGACGTGCGGTTCTCCCTGGGCACAACCACACACGCAGCCCCAGGCGTGCATCGCCGCTACTCGGCATTGAGGGAAGAGTCTGCCAAGGTGAGGGGGTGGAGGGATCTCCTCAGGGAGTTTGGGGTCAATTCGGCCGCGTGCCTGGCTCCAGTTACGCAGACGGCTGGTGTGTGGGGCAAATCCTTCCCCTTCCCTCCCCTGTGTCAATGACAGCTGCAGCCCTGGGGTTGAGGCCATCGTCAGCTGCAACAGCTGTGCCCCCCCCGCTTGCCTTGGCCTCCTGGTGGGCAAGAGGTGGGGGCTGGCAGGCAGCCAACAGTCCCTGAGGCCCCACTGAAGTGTGTGTGCGTGTGCCTGGGCGTGCAGGCGTGTGTATCTGGTGGTCGGGCGTGGGGGGCGGGGGAGCTTCACGGGTAAGATGGAATTGGCAGACTTTCTGGAACAAAAGCTGTGGTTCATGGCGGAGACGAGGGAGGGATGACAGGTTAACTGGCCCTTGGGATGGCACCTGGAGTTTTCCGAGAAGCAGCTGTGAGTTCATGCTGTCTGAGTCTGCCTAGGGAGATTAGGGGAGAATGAGGAAAGATATGGGGCAGAAAAATGCCGAGTTTGATCTTTTGGGAAAGTGCGATTATTCGTCATGCTCTGTCCTGAGTCCAGGTCCTCTAAATATCATTTAGAGCACTGGGGTATTAGAAGATATAGATGGAGAAAGAGGGAACTCCTAGTCTCAGGGGAAGATTCATTCTGCCCTTAAGAAACCCTCAGTCTGATGGGGGAGTCACAGTCTGAAGGTGCCTCTTTTTCTTTCTCCCCCGACTTCTTTGCTCTTTCTGTTTATAAGAATATAGCAGCTATCCAGGAGCTGAGAGGCTGCAGGAGCCTGAGGGGGAGCTAGGGGGCTTGGGTCATAGAGGATGGGTGTTAGAGTACCTTTCTGTCCCTGGCTCCCTTCCTTCTTTCTCTACTCTTCTGTTCTCCACCCTCCCCTCTTCTGGACCTTTGTCCGCTGGATAGGTTTGTAGGATGATTTCAGAGAAGCTGCCGCCTCTCAGGGTTGACCAGACTGTCCTGTGATGATCTGAAACTCTGCAGACTGTCTAGTCAGGCCTGCTTGGCCTTTCTGTTCTCTGGGTGTAGTCAGCCTTTGAGTTTGTATGGATGGAAACTGATAGCATTTATCTACATAAATAGATAAATGTGCCTTGCTTGCTTTGTGCCAGGCACAGTGCTAAGGGCTTTACATGTATTTTCCTCATTTGATCCTCACAGCTATCTATGAGGTAAGTACTTTACCATCCCTATTTTACAGATGAAGAAACTGAGGCACAGAGAGGTTAAAAAATTTTCCTATGGTTGCACAACTAGTGTTTGGTGGAGATGAGATTCAAACCAAAGCAGTCTCTCTCTGGATTCTCTTCTTAACAGAGCAGTATTTCTTAGACTGTAATGTGCAAACAAATCACCCAGGGGTCAGCCGGGCACGGTGGCTCACGCTTGTAATCCCAGCACTTTGGAAGGCCGAGGTGGGCGGATTGCTTGAGCTCAGAAGTTCACTACCAGCCTGGGCAACATGGTGAAACCCCGTCTCTACTAAAATACAAAAAATTAGCCGGGCGTGGTGGCGTGCGCCTGTAATCCTAGCTACTCGGGAGTCTGAGGCAGGAGAATTGCTTGAACCTGGGAGGCGGAGGTTGCAGTGAGCCGAGATCATGCCACTGCCCTCCAGCCTGGGCGACAGAGTGAGACTCCATCTTAAAAAACAAACAAACCAAAAACCAAAAACCAAAAAACCACCCCGGGGTCTTGTTAAAATGCAGATGATGAATCAGTAGGTTTGGTGGTGCGGCCTGAGATTCTGCATTTCCAGCAAGCTCCCAGGAGATGCCAGTGCTGGTGGGTAGAGGTAGGGAGGGTCCTGCTCTGCAGTTATCTGGGTGTCTTATTCCGACTCCTTTACCCTCCTCCTTTGCTAAGGACTGGGAGACTTCTCCACTGCCTGGGATGCTGGCCCCGGCAGCTGCCCCTGCCTTTGACAGTGACCCTGAGATCTCCGACGTGGATGAGGATGAGCCAGGGGGTCTGGTGGGCTCTGCGGATGTTGTCTCCCCCAGCGGCCACTCAGATGCCCAGACCCTGGCCATGATGCTGCAGGAGCAGCTGGATGCCATCAATGAGGAAATCAGGTTAGGGCAGGGCTGGAGGGCTTGGGAAGTGCCTTGAAGGGCAGGGGGGCCCTTTGTGTTGGAAAAACCCTATATGGGTTTGCCCAACTCTTACAGCTGCAACTTAGAGTACCACAGTTCAGGGACCCTCTGTGGGTCATCAGGCCCGCTGGCCCAGTGCCGGAGTGAGAGGAGCAGGGCCTCAGTGGACTTCTCAGGCTTCACCTCCCCTCTCAGGGCTTGTGATGTGGCTGGGCTCAGGAGGATGCGTGCTGTGTTCCTGCAGCCCTGCAGCTGATCTTAACCACTAAGAGTGTAGCTCCTGCTTACTGAGGCTAGCTCAGGGTGAGAGCTTTGTAAATGTCACTGTCCATCTTACCACAGTGCCTGAGGTAGGCAGCATGATCCCTGTTTTACAGACAAGGGAACAGAAACTCAGAGAGGTTAAGTGACTTGCCCAAAGCCACACAGAAGTGACAGAGCCAGGATTCAAACTCAAGTCTGAACTTGGTCCACTGCACCATGCCTCCTGTCCCTAATAAGGCATCAAACAGAAACAGTGACAGGGAACATTGTGAAAACCTTCACTTTGTCCTGCCTTTTTAATGAGTTTATTAATGTTAATGACAAACAGCAGGGCAATATCTGAGCTGGAGTGTATCAGAGCTTTATAAGCTGTACAGGACATCCAGTTCAATGGTTCAATGTATTGCACAGACCAGTTACAAAGAAGACACACACACACACACACACAGATACACATACACAGAGAGAGAGAGAGAAAGGTACAAACATAGGACCACCAGCTTTTTATTTTGCAAAGTAAAACATTAATGATAATGACTATCTATTATCACAATCATTTTGCAAAAGGACATTTTAACATTCCTGAAGTAAGAAAGACATACTCAGAATAAAGGCGAGTCCTTCTTTGTGAAAGGGAGTGGGCATCTTTACTGGAGCATGTGTGTGTGAGAGAGTGTGTGTGTGTGTGAGTGTGTGTGTGTGTGCGCGTGCATGCACTCCTTGCTGAGTGCCTCCCAGGCACACACGTGTACCATTTTTATTATTTCTCTCATTTTTCTGTGGGACAGGGAAAACCCTACCAGGGGTCAGCGTCATTTAAAAGTCCTACACTTGGAAACTGCTGACTTATACCACTTCAGACATAGCATATGTTGGGAAACTGAGGCACCGACAGCAAAATACCTGACTCAAGGCCACCCTATAGTTAGGGGTATGTCAAGAATTCTGATTTTCAGGATGGTTTATGTTCCACTGATGAAAGTGCCTCCTTCCCCAGCAGCTGCTTTTGTTAAACGGAGGGAGTAGGCAAGCTAACAAGAAAGAGATGTGTTTCTAAGCTCCAGTGGGACAGACAAAGCCTGGCGGGTGTACACCGCATATGGTCCTTGGTGGCGAGTGCAGGCATCGACCCGCACTGCCTCCTGCTGGTCCTGGCTGGGGCTAGTGGTGAGGTCTGATTTTGCCTCCCTTCCAGGATGATTCAGGAAGAGAAGGAGTCCACGGAGCTCCGCGCGGAGGAGATTGAGACGCGTGTAACCAGCGGCAGCATGGAAGCCCTAAACCTGAAGCAGCTGCGCAAGCGTGGTTCCATCCCCACCTCTCTGACGGCCCTGTCCCTGGCCAGCGCGTCCCCACCACTCAGCGGCCGCTCCACAGCTAAGCTCACCTCCCGCAGTGCTGCCCAGGACCTGGACCGAATGGGGGTCATGACCCTGGTGAGAGGCAGCTGAGGAGCAGGCCTGGCATCACTGGACCCTGCACCGGGGGAGGTTTTAAGGGATGGTAGGACTCACGTGCTCTCAGCTGGGCCTGCCATCTTCTTCCCATGGTGTGTGCAGACCCCGACATGTCAGGCCACCAGCCTGTCCTTCTGGGTTTGGGAAGGGCCTAGGTCATATCTTCTTTGCCCTCTCCCTTGGATGAGCCCAGACTGCTTAAGAAACCCACCCACTGCCCTCACCTCTTCCTTTCTTCCAGAGAAATAAGCCCTGGCTTGTTTTTCTAGGCCAGCTTTTTTTTTTTTTTCTGGCGTGATATTCTCTCCGGGCCTGTGTGAGGCACTGAATCCTATCTTCTCATCCTAAGACCACTGGGCTCCCCTGGGGTTGGCTCTAGGGCACCCAGAGGGTGAGTCCGAGCTTACCCATCCCTCTCTCTTGCAGCCCAGTGACTTAAGAAAGCATAGGAGGAAGCTGCTGGTGAGTGCTGCCTGATGGCCCAGGTACTAACGGGTTCACTGCTCCCATGCCCTTTCCTTTCAGCTTCCTCCCCCAGGGCCCTTGAGTCTGAGTCTGAACTCAGAGAGGCACCTAGGGCCTCCCCACTGCATTTCTCCATGCTCCGCCACCTCTTCTGGGCTGGGTAGGCAGGCCCGAGATCTCTCCCTCTATCCCCTGACGGCTCCACTGTCTGTTCAGTCGCCAGTGTCTCGGGAAGAGAACCGAGAGGATAAAGCCACCATAAAATGTGAGACTTCTCCTCCTTCCTCACCCAGGACGCTGCGGCTAGAGAAGCTTGGCCACCCAGCCCTGAGCCAGGAAGAAGGCAAGAGGTAAGTAGAGCAGGCCCCACCTCCAGTCTCTCCATCCACAGGGTCCTCTCCTCCCTTCCTCTGCCTCTGCAGGGACCGCATCTCCCCTGTCCCAGTTTCTGAATGTCTTACTTCTCTGAAACACCATCAGGGAAGGGAGTTCCTGTGTCTCCCTTTCCCCCATCCCAGTTCTGACTTAATAGAAGTTCTTCCTGAGGTCTAACTTCCGTCTTTCCTGCTGTCACTTAAGTATGTTTCTTCTTATTCCGCCCCCTTCTGGCTGTCACCCTGTAGTGCCTTGGAGGATCAGGGCAGCAACCCCAGCAGCAGCAACAGCAGCCAGGACTCCCTGCACAAGGGCGCCAAGCGCAAGGGCATCAAGTCGTCCATTGGCCGCCTGTTTGGGAAGAAGGAGAAGGGCAGGCTGATCCAGCTGAGTCGGGATGGAGCCACAGGCCATGGTCTCTGTTCCCTTCCTAACGGAGGTCTGGGTGGGCATTGGGGCATCAGAAGCAGGAAGGTGTACTTGGACTGGCCTTCTCTGCCTGCGTCCCAGGGACCAGTTGGGGGAAGCCCCAGGCAGGTGACCTCAGATCTGCAGAAGCAGTTTTTGGTTAGAGCTATTCATGGCGGGGTGGATTGCCTTGTGAGGGGGTAAGCTTCTGCCTCTACAAGCGTCAGGAAGTGGCTGAATGGCTTTATTTGGCATGCTGTGGAAAGGTCTCCTGTATTGAGTGAAAGATTGGGTGTCTGGGGTTTCTTTGAATTTGGAGATTTTCTGATGTACTGTGCTTGGGACCTTGAGGAGAAATCTCTTGGTTGTTTCTTTAGAAGAGTCAGTTCTTGATTGGAACTTATTTCTGGGTACATCTGGCCTCTGGGACTCAAAATGTGATAACACCTAATTATAGCTTTGTAGACATTAAATTCAAGGAAGAGCTTAGGCAAGCGTGGCATCGTTATCACCTCTGTGGTAGTATAAATGTCTAGTACATGCTTGGCATGTGGTGAGTACACGTTAAATGTTAGCTTTCATCTGCCCCCTCTCTTCTATTTCTTCTTTTCTCTTTTCCTTCCTGTTCTTCCACCTTTTCTTTCTGTCATCTATTCAGCCATTTGTTCCACAAACATTTATTGAGTAACTACTGTATGTCTTAGTAACAGGTGCTGACCAACAGTTCACTCCTTCAAGGAGTTCAGTGTCTAATGAAAAGGAAGAAGAGACAATTCCAGAACAACCTATTGATAGAGATGTGCCCAGGGTGCTTGTGGGACTCAGAACTCGGCTATGGAATGGTGGGGACAACAGGGGCGGCCTCCTTTGATAGCGACACCTGAGCTAAAGTGTGAAGGCCACATAGGAATTAGCCGAGCCAGGGAGACGTCTGTGTGTGGAGGAAGGGGTTGGTCTGGGAAAGGCAAAGGTTTGTGGGTGTGAGAGGTTGGTATGTACTTATGCATGTTCTGAGTTGAGAAGGAGGAGGGTGGGCGGAGTGGGGAGATGGGACTGGACAGCTAGGCTGGGGCCAGCCGTAAGGGCCTTGCAGCGTCTGTTTTAGTTTAAGAGTTCCCCTGAGGCAGTGGGAGCATTGATGAATTTCGTGCAGGGGAGGAACTCATCAACTAGAATAAAGGAACCTTTGGACCCAAATGCATAATTAGAGCTTTCTGCAGCTCAGGAAGATGTGAATCAGAAGATAGCTAGCTCGCTGAGGAGGAGGAGGAGGGAGAGCATGAGAGGAGGAGGTTGGGGAAAGAGGAAGGAGAAAGAGGAATTCGCTGAGACAGGGAGAGGTCTGTGTGTGAAGGAAAGGGGTGGTCTGGGAACGGGGAGGAGGAACATGGCCACCTCTGCTCAGAATATGGGAGTGTCAGCCCAGAGAATGAGGTCCAGCTCCTTCTTCCCCAGTCCACAGGGGCGAGGGGAGTTGTGGAGCTGGCCACAGACAGGGGAAGCTGAACGGTTTGATCAGTGGAAGAAGCATTTTGGGTGAAGCCTTATGATTTTCGATGCTCTCCACACCACGTTGGCACCTAAACCTGAGACAGCACCTCAGATTGGTTTCTGGGTTACCCAAACTTGTTGCCTACTGTGCACTGTGTGGGGGTGACCGGGACTTAAAAGAATTCTAAGATTCTGCCTCTGGCCACGAATTCTGAAGGGTTCTAGCATCAATTCAAGGAGATATTTAGTAGAAGACAGAACTCTGCATGTTCCCCTTTGCGGTTTTGTGCAAGTGAATGCACCCAGAGAAGGAGGCTCAGAGACACAGCTCTCAGTGTGTGGATTTCCATACCCCTGACCCAAGCCAGGGTCATCCTTCTCTCTGAGCCTTGTAGCCCACTTGTGTTTGGGGCTTTGGGTTTCCTTTGCACCTTGGCTTGGAGGAAGGACAGGTTCTGTCTAGGATTCTAGGGTCGATAACTTGGGTCCATCTGGCTGGAAAACACCCCCAAGGCTGAGGCTCCTGGGGAGACTCTCTGAACTGGGGATGACCCGCTTGATGCCATTCTCTGAGACTGCTTGGATGCAGGGACACTGAGCAGAAGCTCCAGGAATAATGGTCCCGTCAGGCCATGGGTTGTCCTCTGCCGAGGAGCCTCCTGCTGCTTCTGTTCCCCACCCCTGATGCAGGCAAGGGAGGAGAGGCAGAGGGGCTGGCTGACACACACATCTCTTTCCTTGTAGTTCTGCTAACAGACTCCGAATTCAGTATGCAGGAGCCTATGGTGCCTGCCAAGCTGGGGACCCAGGCAGAGAAGGACCGGCGGCTAAAGAAGAAGTAAGAGCCACAGGCCAGGGTCTGCCAGGGTGGGGCCCAGCCCCCTACCCACTTCCCTTCCCCTGGGCTGCTGTGAAACTGAGCTCAGGGACCCAGACCCCAGCAAGGCCCTTCCTGAACTGAGTTGGTCTGGTCCATGTGGGCACAACAGGGCTGGGAGGAGGTTCTTAGGATAAGCCTAGGGAGAAGGAGGCAAGGGGGTTATGGGAGAGTGACCTGGGTCCTCTGGGTCTCTGGCAGGGCAGATTGAAATCTCTAAGTCAATGTCAGGTCACATGCAAACAGAGAGCTCCTCGCCCTCTTGGGGTGGTGAGGTGTTCCTGCCCCATTTCTTGTTGTCGTATTTCTTCAGAGGAAGAAGGAAGAGCAGAGCAGAGGAAGTCCAGGGTGGGGAGCAAGGGTTGTGGGTCTCCAGCTCTTGCACAGCCCAGTGGTCCCTGGAGCAAGAACAGTTAAGGGAGAAGGAAGAACTAGTGAGTCTGTTGTTCCTCTTCCTATAAGACACCAGCTGCTTGAAGATGCCCGCAGGAAAGGAATGCCCTTTGCCCAGTGGGATGGTCCTACTGTGGTCTCCTGGTTGGAGGTAAGCCTGAGCAAAGGGAGTCCACTCAGGGGTCTGGAGGGAAGGATGCTTGGGGTGGGCAGAGGGGTGGTGTCCTAGAACTTTTACAGTGTGTTTCTCCCCTGCCAAGTGGACGTGTGCCATACCTAGCATTTAGCCCCCTCCCCTCCCCAACACACACACATACCAGTCGCAGGAGAGAGTTGATGCTACTTTTAATCTGTAAAATGGGAGAGTGAGGGGTTTGATGACCTCCACATTCCTATGATCTGTATTTGCTATTCAAGTCCGTGGATGAGGCCTGGCCCTTGCCCCTTGCTGTTGCCAAACTCTTGGTGGTAGGGCCCAGGCCTTGAATTACCTCCCTGTGCCCGGTGTCTGCAGCTCTGGGTGGGGATGCCTGCCTGGTACGTGGCAGCCTGCCGGGCCAACGTCAAGAGTGGTGCCATCATGTCCGCTCTGTCGGACACAGAGATCCAACGGGAGATCGGCATCAGCAATGCCCTGCACCGGCTCAAGCTCCGCCTGGCCATTCAGGAGATGGTGTCATTGACCAGCCCCTCTGCCCCACCCACCTCCAGGACTGTGAGTGGCCCCTCCTTTGCCCAGGACATTTTCAGAGGTCCTGGAACATAGTTTGCAAGGTCTCCTGTTGGGCTTTGGGAAGATGGCAGCATTGAGCCCTGCCCCTTCCCATCCTCACAAAGGGCTCTCCCTGGTCTTCAGGAGGATATGATGTTGATGCTAGGAGGATACCAGCAGCCTTGGTTCCCTGCCTTTCACATACCACCCATGGGGCTCCATCTCCCCATCCCTACTCTGCCAAAATTTCCAGGTCTCTGGGCAGTTTCCAGGATGGGCTTTCTGGGGTTTTATATGGTTGTCAGGTTGGGGGAAACAAAGGGAAGAGGGCATTTGTGAATATTGTCTTGGTCCTCTAACACAAGAATGCGGACTGCTCTATGGGCCCCTGGGGTGGAGTCTTTCACTGTTGGCCATCTCCATGATTGAGACCAGCCCCCATTTCAGAGGACTCAGGGAGGGAGCTTTGTCCTTGTCCTTTGGGCTCCCAGCCTGATGGGGATCCTGGGGACCCACACCCAGGACCAGCTAGGTTTCCTCTCTGCCTGCAGTCTTCTGGGAATGTCTGGGTCACCCATGAAGAGATGGAAACTCTGGAAACATCTACTAAAACAGTGAGTCTGGCCCTTGGCCTTTGTCCCTGGGCCTGGGGTTGGGACTGATACTCCCGTGAGGATGAGGGGAAGGCTGTGGGCAGTCAGAGTGGGCTGCCATTGATCTCATGTGAGGTTGGTATCCCTGAGGTGTGATCTGTTCTCAGGGTGGAGGGTTGTCGGGAGAGGGGTGAGGCTGGGAGCGGAGCAGTTTGTATGTGTGTGATCCTTCCCAGGAGGTCACAAGCTTGCCCTGGGCCACTGGTGTGCTACAGCGGAGGAGAGTTGGGCTGGGGAGGGCTTTGCCCTGCTATGGACCCGAGCCACAGAGTCTCTGCCCTTGTGCTTCCTCCCTGGTGGAGGAATGGGGAGTGTTGGGAGAGCTGGGCACCTTGCCTGGCTCCCAGTCAAGCCTTGGAGGTGTGTGTTTTTGCCACACACACATTTGCCCCGCCTCAATGCAAACATGGGTGCACACACCAACCTTGTGTTCTCTCTTAACCATCCTGACGAGCTTTCCCCAGTCACCCAGCCAGATACTGGGACGTCTTTTTCCTCTCCTTGATGGGGCCTAGGGTAGAGCTGATGGGTTTCTTGACTTTGCCTGTTTCCCCTAACACGCTGCACTCGTTCCTGCTAGGACAGTGAGGAGGGCAGCTGGGCTCAGGTAAGACTCCCTACCCTGTCTAGAACCAGCTCCCAAAACTTCAGGACAGTGTTCTTCTGGTAGGTTCTCTCCGCAGCAGGAATCTCTGAGTCCTTCATATGAAAAACCCTGGACACAGGTTCTCTGCTCCCATCAGAGCGCCCCCCGCCCCCACCCAGTTCCCTCTAACTGCTTGTTCTGGTTTCTCAGGGTGGCAGGTGAGGAGCCCTGGAGGGCTGTGGCCCCTGCATTCCTGGCCCTTCTCCTCAGTCTCACTCTTTTCCTGGGAATAATCAGACCTAGATTAGTATGAGTCTTCCTCTCCCTGTCCCTCTCAGGGGCACCCTGGTGAACTGAGCGAAGGTCTTTCATCCATTTCATGAGCAAACATTTATTGAGCAAATATAAGGATTAGGCCTTTCCTGGCTCTCTGGATATAGAAGTAAAGAAAGCAAGCCCTCATGGAGGCAGTAAACAAATAAAGGAATAATATCAGTAAACAAACCATGTCAATAGGGATAAAAAAGACAGTCTCGGCTGGGCGCGGTGGCTGACACCTGTAATCCCAGCACTTTGGGAGGCTGAGGCGGGCGGATCACGAGGTCAGGAGATCGAGACCATCCTGGCTAACACGGTGAAACCCCGTCTTTACTAAAAATACAAAAAAAAAATTAGCCAGGCATGGTGGCGGACGCCTGTAGTCCCAGCTACTCGCGAGGCTGAGGCAGGAGAATGGCGTGAACCTGGGAGGCGGAGCTTGCAGTGAGCCGAGATCACACCACTGCACTCCAGCCTGGGTGACAGAGCAAGACTCCGTCTCAAAAAAAAAAAAAAACAAAAAAAAAAAACAAGATAGTCTCAATAAGTAAACAAATAAAGGGACAATATTGGATAGTGATGCGAGCTGTGAAGAAGAATGAAGCAGGGAGCAGCACTGTGTATATCTGCTCAGGGAAAACCCCACCAGCAGGAGACTGGCTGAATCATTCATGCCATAAAACACCCCTGGCAGAGGTGATTGGTCGGGGGGGGGATCCGAGCCATAGGGTGTGAAATGAAGAATGCAGATCCTAAAAGGTGCATGGAATTTGATACCAAAACTCAAAACCAAACAAAATTAATAATATGTTGTTTAGGGAAATATACATGGATGATTGTAAAAAGTGTAAAACAGTTTTTTACAACCAAAGGAATAGTCAGAAAACTCAGCATAGTGGTTCCCTTTTAGAGGGGCAGTAGGAGACGTGTGCTGACAGCGAGCATCAGTGTGCAAACAGTACAGTGTGGGTAATGCTCTGCTGCTTAGCTTGGTTGGTGCCCACTGTTGCTAACTTCATTTATATGCTTCATAATGGGCACGTTACATATAGTCTTATATGTATCAGCTATTACATTGTAAAAGAGAACAAAATAGACTTTTTCCATCTAAAAACATCAAGTAAGGGTAAGGAAAGAGTGAGGTAGGGTCGCTGTGAAAACTAAAGCTTTCTCAAGATGGGTGGTCACGGAGCACCCCGCCCAGGTCAGGAGGCCACGTCCACATGGCACAGGCCCTGCAGGACCACACGGCAGAGTGTGCGTGGGAAAGCAACAGAGGACCTGGAGTGTTCTCGGAGCAGAGGCTCAGGCCTTAGAGAATGAGTGCTGCTGGCTATTCAGGCACAGGCCACCACCCTTTATTTTTTTCAATCTTCTGCCAACATTTAACTTCCTTGCTTCCTCCATGAAGCCAGCCTTGTCCCGGAGTGAGACAGGCTTCCTTTGCCACGCTGCAGGTCCTCTGTAACACAGCCTCTCCCCTGGGCTCAGCGGGCTTGAGGCTCACTGAGAGTCAGGAAGGCACGTCTGCTGCACAATACCGCAAATGCAATCCAGAGTCAACAGGAAGGATTTCATATTAGCTGCTGCCGGGATAGCTACTTCTGTTCATTAGTGTAGATAATTGATATGTGAGTGGAACTGTATCATTTCGAGATCTTAAAAAGTTCCATTTAAAATCCTCACCTCCCACCACTACCAGCCCCCTTATTGAAGATCAACTGAAATTGTATTGGACTGCCCTTCCTCCCTCATGGGGGGAGGATGGATTCATGTGTCTCCCAACCAGCTATACCAGCCTCAGCCTGCTGGCTCTACCTTCCCCCCCATAATAGCCTCCTGCATCTCATTTCCCTAGACCCTGGCCTATGGGGACATGAACCATGAGTGGATTGGGAATGAATGGCTACCCAGCCTGGGGCTCCCACAGTACCGCAGCTACTTCATGGAGTGCCTGGTGGACGCCCGCATGCTGGACCACCTCACCAAGAAGGACCTGCGGGTCCACCTGAAGATGGTGGACAGCTTCCATCGGTGAGTGCAGCTGGGACCCAGGGCCACCTTCCTCGTGGGGGCCTCCCCTAGCTCTGAGGGTCTGCCTCCAGGAACAGAGGTGCCTCCATCTCTTTCCGTGGCCTGTTCTGAGTGGCAACAGGTCTACCCCTTGGGAAAGTCTCCCTTGTCAAATCCTGTAATTTGAGGATTCGATCCTCAGATTGACCAGGTTTCTGTCCTCATAATGACTAGGTCATTGTGTCTTGTCCTAAAGACACAAAAAGTCATTTTTCTTTAGCTTCACCTCCTTTGAGATTTTTCCCCAGGTCTGAATTTTATTGCATGTCTTTGGGCTTGCTGAATTTGCTGTGTTTACCTGACAAGTCTCAAACTGAACCTGGTGTTCAATTTAGGTGTCTCATTCCAAGTTGAGAGGGAGGGTCTTCCTGGGCCATCGCCATGCCAACGTCCCAGATCAGAACCTCTCCGCTTTGGGCTCACATCCCTTTTTATAGGATATCATCCAGTCCTCTCCTCCTCTTTGCTGAAAAGATCTTCTGTTCAGAAGTATCTGCGGCACAGGTCCCAAACTGGCAGCCTGTGGGCAGAATTTGGCCCACAGACTTGTTTTTGTTTAGCCCACATAAATCTTCACCACTCAAATTGAGCTGCTAGTATTTAAACAGTAGATTTTATATACAATTCTGGATTTCTGGCTTCTCTTGAAAACTTGAAAGCTCTGTCAACACATTCTAGCATGGAAGCAACCAGCTGGAGCTGAAGAGTGGAGTCCACTCAGGATGGGTGGGCCTGCTCCAGGGCCTCCCGGCCCCCCAGCCTGCTTCTCTCACTTGTGTTACCTGCCTGTTCCCAGCAGGCATTTGTGTTGGAGAATGCAGTAGGTGGCCATGGTTCTAGGAGTTGGCAGTTTTTAGGAAGTCCTTCTTAACATCCAGCTTGAAGTCGTGTGGGTGGCTCTTTGAGCCAAGTCTTTTGTCTTGACTGGATAATAAGACCAGGAGTAGGGCTCTTCGAGGTTCTCTCAGGGCTCTGTGGATGTCCTGTGGTCTCTCCAACTCAGAAATCTTATAGAAAGTTAAATCTGGAAGGGATCTTGTTAGTGTCCCCATTTTATGGATGAGAACATTAAGGCATGGGGAGGAGCAGTAGCCCAGGGTCACTTAGGGATGATAGCAGAGTACAGGGGAACCCAGGTACGCTGACTCAAGTCCAGTGCTCTTGGCACTGCACAGAGCCTCCTGGCTTGGAACCCTTGGCCTATCTGACCCCAGCATGAGGGCTGACTTGTGAGGGAAGACCGCATCCTCCCCTCTGCACCCGCCCCCACGCAAATCAGCTAGGGCTGAAAAGGAATCGTTTGTCTCTGCCCGGAGGCTGCCAGGCCCAGCTGCACCTGTCCCCTACTCAGTGATTGATAGGGCTGGGGAGAGATGAGCTGCTCCTCCGCCAAGCCGGGATGTGCCTGGGCTGCTAGAGGATCTGTCAGCCTGGCCCCAGCCAGGACTATGGAAATCCTCCCCCCAACACCTCTGCCCCATCCCCAGGAGAGAATTGTGACCTGAACATGGGGTTCTAGGTTCAGCTCTGAATCTTGAGTACTTCAGAGTTTCTAAAGCATTTTCACATCTCACCGCCAAACTATGTGTCTACCTGCTTTTATTCCACGTAACATTTCACAAGCATGTTCTTACATCTTTAAAATTTCTTTTAAATCATGATTTTTATGACAAGAAAGGGATATTTTAAAACCTTATTTTACAGATAAGGAAAACAAGTTCAATAGAGGTTGATTTCCATCAGGTCACCCAGCCAGGTGATTACAGAATGGGGCTCAAATCCTTGTCTCTTGACACCCTACTCAGAGCTCTTTTCCTTGGGACATGGTGCTCTACTGAGCAGGTCTTCTAGAAGAGCTCCTGTTTTGGTAGGACAAGCATGCATGATAGTCATAAATGTCACCTAATAGTGCTGCCACTACTGAGTGCCTGTAATGTTCCCAAGGGCTGGCTAAGCCCTTGTATTTATTGTCACCTGCAAGAGAGGTGTGACCCCATCTCACATTTGCTGGGTGCCTCTCAGCTAGGAAGGGGCAGAGCTTAAGGGCTTTATATTTTTGCCATGGTATGCAGCAGCTTTGAAAGGAACTGGACTGAAAATTATAGTGAGTGAGATTGAAATTAGACAGAAGGCATTTCCAGTCATGAGCTGTGTGTGCGCATGCCCCTTCACAGTGGACCAAGGCTTAAACCAGCGGCTTGAGCAACATAAGGGTGGCTTGGGCCAGAAAAGGGTTCCTGGAAGTGGCATCTCTGAGCTCTGTTCTAGGCAGAAGAGCCTCCTGCTGAGAAGTGAGGGGAGAAAAGGAGGGAGCAGTCTGCACAATTTAATCTCACAAAGCAGTGCCCTCAATAAGAGTCAAAAGCAGATAGAGTTGGGAGGGACCTTCCATTCTAATTCTCTAAAGATGGGAAAACTCAGAGAAGCTGAATGACAAAGTAGCGTTCAAGGAAGGAAGAACACTACAGCTCTTCCAAGATGGAATGAGCTGCCTTGAGAAGTAATGAGTTCGCTGCCCCTGGAGGCATTCAGGCACAGGCTCAGTGACTACTCTGAAGGAAGCTGTAGGGGTGACTCCTGCCTTAGGTGGGAGCGTGGACTGATGGCCTCCAGGGTTCCTTCTGACCCACAGAATCTGTGGTTCTATGCCTGGCTTAGTTACTGAATGCTTGCTCTGCACCTGATACTGTTTAAGTACTTTTAGTAATTTGTGCGAATTAATTATTTCATTTAATTCATCAAGCATTTGTAGAGTCCCTGCTCTGTGCTAGGGGTTTAGGATCAGTGAACAAAACAAAGATCCCTGCCCTCATGGAGCTTATGAATTCTAACTGGAAGAGACAGTCAAGGAATAATAAATATATGGTATGTTAATGGACAAAACATGCTAGGAAAAAATTAGACCAGGGTGAGAGGGATTGGGAGTATGGGCCAGGGGTGGTGATGGTGATAATTGCAATTTTAAATCGGATGAACAACGTGACTAGTGAGTTGGACTGAGAAGGTGACATTTAAGCAAAGACTTAATGGAGGCAAAAGGAGTAAGCTACACAGCCAACTGGGGGAGGAGTGTTCCAGGCAGAGGCAGCCACCAGTGCAAAGGCCCTGAGGCCTGCAGGCCCAGTGAGCCTGCTGTGTTTGAGGAGCAGCAGGGGTGTCAGTGTGGCTGCAGCAGAGAGAGCAAGAGGGAGAGTGGCTGAAGTGGGTGTTAAATGGGTAGTGGAGCAGATCATGGAGTATCTTATAGGCCATTGTAAGGACTCCGAGTGAAGTAGGGATACAAAGGGGTATCTTGTTTTTGCTTTTCCTTCCACTTGCAGGTGGTAGGGGTCTTTGTCATTCCAGTGCCTGGAGAGAGAGGGACATGTTGGTTTCATTCAAAGAACTTTTTTTCCCATCAATCCATCCCCAGGCCTGCTCCCTGACTGAGAGGGAGGATATGGGTTAGACAGAGAAAGGGAGTAACCTCGGGATGGGTCGCAGGCAAGGCCCTGGGGAAGGAGGAGCATGAAGAGGCTGGGGTGCTCTTTGTGCTGGAGGCAGTAGGTCTGGACGTGTTGTGGCTGATGCTGGACGTGAGACAGGTGGTGTGGGAATGTGGCCCCACTGAGGCTCTGGCTCGGGGGCTGTGTGCCTGCAGAACCAGTCTTCAGTATGGCATCATGTGTCTGAAGAGGCTGAATTATGACCGGAAGGAGCTGGAGAAGAGGCGAGAGGAGAGCCAGCACGAGATCAAGGGTAAGCTCGTCAGGCTTGGAGAGGGTGCGGGAGCAGCCTGCTTGGCTGGTCCCTGCCTTGGGCCAAGTGGAGGGGAGGCATGCTGTGTCTCAGGGAATCTTCCAGTCTGAAAAGGAAGATGCAGCCTCACCTTAGGGAGCTCCCAGTCTGATGGAGGAGACATAGTCCATGCCAAGTTGGCTATAATTCCCCTCCCTCAACCCCACATACCAGACAGCAGCCACCAACTGGACAAATGCAATGAATCCTCTGGGACGGTGTTATAGACTGGTGTGCTTGTGGAACTTGGTGATCTGGATGGGGTTGGATGGGAGATGCAAGTCTTAGAGAAGACCTTGAAGGTGGAAAGAATAAGAAGGCCATTCCAGCTTGGGTCAGGGGGATGACCCGTGCAAGGGTTCTGGGGAGAAAGCTTGGAGCCTGTTGGCCTGACCCCGGGTCCTGTAAACTGGCAGGGATGGAGTGAGTGGGGGGTTGGTTCCCCAGGCACCCAGGTGCCAGGGAGGAGAGGAAGAAGATATGGAAAGTTAGGGATGGAGTGGGGGTCAGAGAGCAGGGTGGACTGCGGCTCTGGGTTTAGGGAGCTCTGTTTCTGTCCTTGGAGGGCCCTTGATGAAACGTAGTATCTCCTTCCGTCCCTTTTCTTCCCCCACACTCCAGATGTGTTAGTCTGGACCAACGACCAGGTGGTTCATTGGGTCCAGTCTATTGGGCTCCGGGACTACGCAGGAAACCTGCATGAGAGTGGTGTGCACGGAGCCTTGCTGGCCCTGGACGAGAACTTCGACCACAACACACTGGCCCTGATCCTCCAGATCCCCACACAGAACACCCAGGTGGGCAGCCTTTTAATCAGTCAACTTCAGTCTCTCCCTGTATCCCTCACTTGCTCTCTTTCTTTCCCTCATACGCAAAGGCTTAGGTATCTTGGGGGGTGGGGAGCTTTTCTAGGGCCTATGCCAGAGGGGATCGCAATGTCCTCAATTCTCCAAGTGATCGCTGTGCATAAGCAAGCCCTCGTGGGAACACATGGCCTTCACATACAGAGCACACCTAGTGTGGGCCTGGCACACAGTGTGCTCTTACAATGCGCATCCCCGTCCTGCCCTGGGTACCTCTATCTCCTCCTAACCCCACTTCATAGCTGAGACTCTGAGCCTTCCTTTTCATCCTGCTTCTCTGATCTGACTTTTCTTAGAGGGGAATGAGCCCCAGGGCCCCTAGGGACCAGAGAGCCCATATTACCTTTGTCTACCACTCTAGGGATCTGCTCCTGGGCCCCCAACCTTAAAAAAGCTAAATATACCAAATTACACAACCCAGAGCCTCTCCACACCAGGGCTTTGGCTCTCTGTCAACAGCTCAAATGATTAAACATCTCATGAAATTACATTTCATCATTTTTATGGAGCTGTCATCTAAGAATATATCTAAATTCTCTTGAACCTATTTATATTTTTGGCCTTTCTAACTTCCTGTGGGTAATAGATTCTAGAAGTACTGCTTGTTGTGTAGAGTACTTCCTGATTTTATTTGTCCTAAAAATGCCCCTGTCAGGCCCCTGGGGAAGGAACTACCTCCTCTTGATAGTTTAGGTTTGGTAAGGATATTTGTATTTAACTAGTTCTCACCTTTTGTGATTTCATAAACTCTGATTGTGTTGCCTCTGGGCCCAAGCCTTTGTCTCTCCAGACAGAGTGTTCTTAATTCTTTTAGGCTTTCCTCATATAGACTCGCCTCTGTCCCCTGATTGTTTTAGCTGCCCTTGTCTGGACTGTTTGCAGCTGTCAGATCTCTTTTGAAATTCAGCCACCAGAGCTGCACAGGCTATTCTGGGAGCAGACACGTTTTGGCTTGAATGAGGGTAGGGCTGTGTTGTCTCATAATTCTGGGCAGTGTGTTGGCCTTTTGGGGGTGGTGGCAGTGCACAGGGCCATTGTGTCCTGTAGGCATTCTGCAGTGACCCCCCCCCCCCAACCCCAACCAGTCAAAATGGATAGGACAGATCCCTTCATTCTCCAAGAGAAGCCTGGATTTTTCCCCCAAGTGCAGTTCTCTCCACTTGCCCACTTCGGGTAAGCCTCGTCTGCCACTTTGCTGCCCACTCACCTCACTTTGTGAGACGCTTCTGAAATTTACACCTATCCTCCTCACCTTTCACTGCCCAGAGGAGCAGTGTCATTTGGATACTTGAAATTTACTGTGCTTCTCCTTTCAGATCATTTCTAAAAATGTTATGTTCCCAATACTGGCACAGACTGTCCTTATGGAACTCTACGCTTAATATTTTCTACCTAGAAATGGACTTTTCTCTTTCTTTGATTTCCTGTCTCTAATGCATTCAGTTTTGGAGGATAGCAGTAATTCTGTAAATAGTAGCAGGGACACCTCCCTATGGCTTTCTAACCTTTCTTAATTTCCTGACCCAGTCATTGAGCTTAGCTGTTGGGAGAAGTAGTGTGTGACCCAATATGGAATCCCTCATTTAAAATGGTTAAAAATGGCTCGGTGTGGTAGCTCAGGCCTGTATGCTCAGCATTTTGGGAGGTCAAGGTGGGAGGATTGCTTGAGGCCAGGAGTTTAAGACCAGCCTGGGCAACATAGTGAGACTCAGTCTCTACAAAAAGTTTAAAAAATTAACTGGGTTTGGTAATGCGTGACTGTAGTCCCAATTACTGGGGAGGCTGAGGCGGGAGTTTTGCTTGAGCCCAGGAGTTTAAGGCTGCAGTGAGCCATGATTGTGTCACTGCACTCCAGCCTGGGCAACAGAATGAGACCCTGTCTCACTCAAAAAAAGAAAAAAAAAAAGGTTAAAACTATCTGGAAGTTTTGGAAACTTTTCTGTTTCTGGCATTTCTGAAAACTCTGAATGAGTTAATCTCCTGGGAGGCCTAGAGAGAGTCTGTATGCACACAGCCCAGGGACAACCAGTATCCATAGCTGAGCAGGCTTCCTAATTTTAAGTTTTTGATGTGAAAACTTATCAGATATATTTATTTAATCCAAATCAGTCATGTTCTGGTTATCCATGGTTTACATGCTTACTTACCCCTCCAGAAAGAGAAAGACAGGCAAAATTTTCCCCTTTCAGACAATTTTTTTTCCAAGTAGGTGACGTCTCTTTATCTATGTGTTCTGTGATCCTACTTTTTTGTTTTTTTTTCTTAGAGACAGGGTCTTGTTCTATCACCCGATATGGAGTTGCGGGTGTGATCATAGCTCACTGCAGCCTCAGACTCCTGGGCTCAAGCTATCCTCCTGCCCAACTGGTAGCTGGGACTGTAGGTGTTCACAACCATGCCCAGTTAATTAAATTTTTTTTTTTTTTTGAGACAGGGTCTCAGTATGTTGCCAAGGCTGCTATTTTTTTTTTTTTTTTTTTTTTTGAGACAGAGTCTCACTCTGTCCCCCAGGCTGGAGTGCAGTAGTGCCATTTCGGCTCACTGCAAGCTCCGCCTCCCGGGTTCAAGCAATTCTCCTGCCTCAGCCTCCTGAGTAGCTGGGACTATAGGCGCCCGCCACACCATGCCTGGCTAATTTTTTGTATTTTTCATAGAGACGGGGTTTCACTGTGTTAGTCAGGATGGTCTCGACCTTCTGACCTTGTGATCTACCCGCCTCGGCCTCCGAAAGTGCTGAGATTACAGGTGTGAGCCACTGCGCCCAGCCACTACTTTAAAAAAAAAATTATGTTGTTCTAATTTGCTGTATATGAAAGAATCCTAGGCTTACAGCTTTACTTATGAGTTTGCTTGAAGAAGCAGCTTCAGAAAGGTGTGTAAAGGCCTCTAATGGGCTAAATGCACTGGAGCCTTGCATCTCTGCCCTTGGACCCTAGGAAAATGGTGAAAGATGGCATAAAGGTAGTTAACTATAGCCCTTCCCACCTTTCCCTCTCCTGCTCTATGGACTCCAGGCACGCCAAGTGATGGAAAGAGAGTTCAATAACCTGTTGGCCTTGGGCACAGACCGGAAGCTGGATGACGTGAGTACCTGGCCATGAATTAGGAGCCTTGGGGATTTGGTCATCTTAGTTGGATTGAGGTTCATGAGTTCTGCCTTCCCTGGGCTAGTTGTTGGAAGGCTAGTCTAAGGGAGGAGAGCCAGAGGGGATGGGGATAATGTCAGGGGGTTGAGGAGGTAGACC
This sequence comes from Gorilla gorilla gorilla, assembly GCF_029281585.2. Taxonomy (NCBI): domain Eukaryota; kingdom Metazoa; phylum Chordata; class Mammalia; order Primates; family Hominidae; genus Gorilla; species Gorilla gorilla. The sequence continues at coordinate 53,682,223 of NC_073224.2, read as the reverse complement.
AGCCCTAGAAGAACTTGTCTTGGGTAGTAATAGGCTGTCGAGAAGTCTCTGTGAAACTCCTGTGCAAAAGCTGAAGGCCCATGTGTTGTACTTCCAGCATCTTCCAATTCTGTGCCCCGCCTTCCTATCCACATAGGATCAAAGATTTTCCCCAAAGGCCCTATCTTTGGGATCACACCTTTTTCTTGATCTCTCAGACCATGTATCTTCAGTGCTGAGCTCAGCACACCTCCAGCCTGCTCAGTAAGATTCCAGCCTGTCCTCCAAGAGTGTGGGTGTGTGGAGGCGGATGCCCTGCTGAGGTTGTTAAATGACAGGTTTGCTCTCTCGCTCACCAGTGCAGTCTGCACAGCTAAACACACGCTCGGGCTTTTACCATCCCAGCTTTCTCTAGTTTCACCCTTGGGTCTACCTTCACACCAAGTTAAAGTTTTCCTCTCTCCGCCCTCCTGGTCACTGAAGGAACAGTCCCTTGCACTTGATTTCATCGGGCATTCCCCTTGAGTTGAGGGAAGACCCTGGCATTCTGAGCCATATGGTCCCCTTTGAGATGCCAACCTAAGCATCTTACTGTTTTGTTTTGCACTGGTTTGCTGAGGTCATAGCCCCTCCTTGGCCCCCGCCTCCTCTTCCTCCCTCCTCACTTTCCTATCACTGCCCTTGCCTGTCAGGTCTGCCCTAGTTGATCTGGCTCCAAACAAGTTAAAAGAAAGCCCAGAGTGTGTGTGTTTTTCGCTGCTCCGTCTTCAGTCCGATCACTGTTTCTTAGTAGGGTTTAACAGGGCGAAAATCCACCTTTGTAGAAGGATTGCTCTGCCTCAGGGGGACACAGGGCACTCTAAGGAATACACAGAATTTGTGGAAGTGTTTTCTTCACAGAGGTACCTTGAAGTTTGGGAGAAAAGAATAGACTTATATATGTATTTTTTTTTGGTCATTTAGATACTTTAAAGGGGCTAAACTGGCAGCCCCCCCTCCCCCGACCCAGAGCTGTCCCAACTCTGACAGATCTGTTTTCCCAGTGCCCCTGTGATATTGACCCTCCCACTAATTCCACATGCACTCAGGATCTCTGCTTTCTTTGTTGCTGTCTGGAGAAATGACTCCCATATATCTATTAGTGTGGTGCTGTCTAATTTAGAAGCTATGTAGTCCTTCAATCCTTACAAAAATATTCTTTGAATGCCTGCCCTGTGCCAGGCATTGTGCCAGGCATGGTGGTTAGTGATGACGATGTCTCACTTTATGGTAATGATCACCACATGAGATAGGTTATGATGCCCATCTTACAGATGAGGAAATTGAAGCTCAAAGAGGGAACTTACCTGCTGTGGCAGAGCAGGACTGAAGCAGATGTGAGTCTGATTTCTGAGCTCTTCCCCCTTGTTCCACTTCCTCCGGGAAGCTTGTGGAGCTATCTGGCCTATCAGCCTCCAGACATTGGGGTGGAGTTATTGTTTAGACATTGGGGTGCACATAGAGCTGTGCAGTGGAGTTTTTGGGATTCAACTAGGTGTGGGCTAGAGAGGAGGGTTTTTGTGGGAAGTGTAGAGTAGAAGCCAGGTCCTGAGAATAAGGTAAGATTTAGGGGTGAGGGGAGGGTCTGGGGTCCAAGGAGACTGCTTCCTGTCCAACTGTCTAGCACATCATCAGCAACCTTGAGTTGTCTCTTGCAACCACACCTTCTGCTGATTTTGGTTCTTAGTGTCCCTTCTCAAGCTTCAAGGCTCTTAAGGGCGGTATCCAGTTCTTCCTGCACATGGAGATGAGGACTCAAGGGAAATAAGGAGGAGGGGAGCAGGAAGGAATAACATCTGACTGTTAGGGGACAGGGGAGGAATGCAGAAACAGGTCCTTAGGGTTGGCTGAAGGTGGAAATGGAGACAAGGGGAAGGCGGGAGAGAGAAAAGAGGCTCTGGCTAGGGTAAGAGCAGGATCATGGGGAGGACAGCAGTGACAAGGGAAGTTCCTAACAAACTCAGGAATGGGACTCCTGCATAAAGAGCCAGCTGCCACCTATTCATTTAATGAATATTTATTGAGTGCCTAATGTGATCCCAGGCACTGCTCAGAGGTTGGGGATACATTGGTTGGAGCAAAAAAGGTTATGGTTTCTGCCCCATGGAGCATAGAATTTGAGAGAAAGAGCGAGAGAGAAAGTGAAAGGCATGGAGGTAGGGAGAAAGGAAGGAGGTGGGAAAAGGAGGAGGAAAGAGATACAGTCATGCATGGCTTAATGATGCTTAGCTACGGGGATGAGTTCTGAGAAATGCATCATTAGGCAATTTGATCACTGTGTGAACATCACAGAATGTACTTACACAAACCTAGGGGGTATAGCCTATTGCACACCTAGGCTATATGGTATAGCCTGTTGCTTCTAGGCTGCAAACCTATACAGCTTGTTACTGTATTGAATACTGTTGGCATTTGTAAGTGTTTGTATATCTAAACATAGAAAAGGGACAGTAAAAGTATTATAATCTTATGAGACCGCCACTGTATATGCCATCCATTACTGACTGAAACATTATGTGGTGTGTGACTGTATTAATGAAATAATCTCATAAATACATATAAAAATGCTACTAGGATGAGTGCTGTGACCGAGAGGTACATGGTGCTGAGAATTTATCAGAGCATTTGACCCACTTGGCACACACAACAAACCCTAGGGGGGCAGGGCTGGGAGGGGTTGTTGAGGCAAGAACAGGTGGGTGAATGTCCATTGTTCCTGCTAGTGCCACTCTGCCTGCATCAGCTCTGAGAACATGGGGTGGAGGGAGATTGGGCATGGCTTCCAAGCAGGGTGGATGAAGGCTCTGAAGTGTGGGGTGGGGAGGCCTGTGCAGAGGGGAATCCTGTAGGGTTGTGGCCCTGGGTGCCCTGTGGCAGAGATGGTTATTTTGGAGACATGGCTGGCATGGGTGAGGGGGGCAGGTGGCAGGGGGCTGCCTGCCATGTCCTTTGGAGGAGACTGCATCTGCTTGGTGGTCTGCCTGACCCATCCCTGTTACAGGGTGATCTCATCTGATCTCATTAGTGATAGGCAGCCTGAGAAATAGGTAGGGCAGATGTTATTATTCTCATTTTACAGATAAGGAAACTGAGGCTCAGAGGGGTCACTCACCTGGTACAGGGTCACATAGCCAGTAAAATGGCAGAGCCAGGATTAGAAGCCAGGTGTCTGACTCCCGCCCGACATAGTACTCTTCTGGTATACTGGGCTACAGCCATTCGGAGGCCCCAGAAGGACAGGACAGTGTGTGTAGGGACTGGCTGTCACTTCCCATGGGCTGAGGCAGAGGAGTGCCTTGAAAGGTGAATGGTCATGCCAAGCCTACTTTGAGAAGATTGCGGTGGGCTGGGAAACAGTTCAACTGCAGGATGGCAGATCCAACAAGACTCTTCCCCGGCACACACACACCCTCCATCCGCCACCCAGAGACAGGGAATTTCAGAGTCGCAGGGTTTCCCGATTCACTGTACAGATGGAAAAACTCAAGGCTAGAAAGGGGAAGTGACCTCGCTCCCTCTTTCCAAAGCGGTGGGAGTGGTGCCCCTTGAACCAGCGGCGACTGGCGCCCTCCAGGCAGGGCGTGAGGATGGCAATTCCAACAGGGCCCTCGGGCCTCTGGTGTCCCCCATGGTGCAGGGGGATGACAAGGTGTTTCGCCGCGCGCCCTCCTGGAGGAAGCGCTTCCGGCCGCGTGAGCACCACGGTCGCGGAGGCATGCTCAGCGCTTCCGCGGAGACCCTCCCGGCGGGCTTCCGTGTGTCCACCCTGGGGCCCCTGCAGCCCCCACCGGCCCCACCAAAGAAGATCATGCCTGAAGGTGAGTAACAGGCGGGCTGGGCATGGCCGAGGCCCAGCCGAGCGCGGGCTTCTTCCTGGCACCCCAGGGCCGGGCCGGGTGGAGAGGGGCGAGGCCGAGGCTGGTGCCCCGCGCTCCTGCGCTGCAGCTGCACTAACGCTCCGCGGGGAGCGTGTGCGCGCACTAACCCGCCGCTCTGTGTGTTCTCCCGCGGCTGCCGACTTCTCCCAGCCGGGACGGCGGGGTCGCAGAGACTGGAGACCTCCACGGTTCGGACCTACTCCTGCTGACCCCCCATCCTCCCGCCCCGGGTCTGACGGGGGTGTGCCCGTGGCTCGGGGTAAGTGGGCCAGGCCCGGGGACGCGGGCACCTTGCTGCTGGCCCTCGGCCCCACGCACCTGCCCTTGGCTGCTGGCCTGGCCCTGCCGCTCCAGTCCCGCTTACCAGCACTGCCCGGCTTGCCCCTTCCTGCTTCGTCTGGCCCGGGGCGCTTTGCGCTTGGAGCACGCTGCGTTGCCGCTGTCGCACACATCCTACAACCTGTCTCGCAGATGCCCTGCAACCTGCCTCACAGTGCGATGCCTGTCTCTCTCTCTCCCTCAGCTCACTCCCACTATCTCTACGGACACATGCTCTCCGCCTTCCGGGACTAGCCATGGCCCCCAGGGCTGGCTTCCTCCTTCTGGGTTTCACAGGCTCCTCTGGCCCTGACCCCTCCTGCTCGTTCCCCTTCCTTCCGCAGCTCCTAGTCTCGTCCGTGACTTTCCGGTTGCCCTGGATCTCAGAATATATTCGTCCACCCCCTCGGCACCCCATTACCCTGAATCCCACCGTGTGTCCGTTGTAAGTCCGGTGGATGTGGCTGGGGTTTCCTGGTATTGTGGAGGCACCCAGGTTGTCCATGCTTGGGATTCTGGGGGAAGGAGAGAAGGGCAGCCCAGGGTGGATGTGAAGCCACCCTTCCTCTTCTGGACCCAGCCTGGTCTGCACTGCAACCTCCACCAGGACCGGGATCCTGGGCCACAGGCTGGGATGATCCTTCCAAGAAAGGGTCATTTCAGACGCAGCCCTGCTTGGGCTATTCAACCTTAGGGTGTCTATCCACGTCTGGCTGTGCCAAATGGTCTGGCAGCTGGTTTTGGCATCCCCAGCATCACCACTCTCCCAACCCATCACCATGACTGCAGTTCCTGCCCCCATTCTCTTGGGGTCAGGGAGGGGCTGGGAAGGGCTACTGAAGGCCCCATTCTCCCACAGGATGGTGAGGCTGGGAGGAGGAAGACTGAGGTAGAGATTCCAGGCCCTGGCATAAGCTGAATCCCAAATTTGGGTTTGGGAAGAACCAGAGAGAAATGGATCCCTGAGCTCTGAGCCAAGGGTGAGGATGGGGAAACTCTAAGCTCCCGCCTAATAAGAAGCATAGGTAGACCAGCCAGAGGGAGAGCCAATGGCTTCTGGTAGCCTTAAGCCCAAAGGGCAGTGGGAATGTCCCCTGCCCCAACCATCGGGTGGAGCTCCTGCTGGGCTGTGGGGAAGGGAGGTTGTGCGGATCTTGACTCTAGGGCAGAACAGATCTAACCATGCATTGCTAGCTCTGTTCCCAGCATCCCTTCCCCTTCTCTCCTCCTCTGCCTCACTTCTTTAGTAATCCCAACCCTATAAAAATGAACCTAATGGGTGGATTGAATATACATTGACCCTAAAGTCAAGTTTGGGGAAAAGGCAGACTAAGACCTCCTTTCTCTGACCTCCCAGGAAGGAAATAGCTTCTCCTACAGTGATTCATGTCCCAGGTCCAGGAAATCCAATGTTGGTGAAGGCAGCCACTCTCTTGCTTGTCCCCAAATCACCTAACCCTCATCCAGGGCTATTTCGGTGGGCAGGGACTGCCTCCTCCTGGAACTCCTAAGATCCGCCCAGCTGCCACCATTTTCATTGCTTTCCCCAGCAGCATGATGGGAACCCAAGCTGAGGGATACAGGTCCTGATTTGGTAGGAATATTATTCCCAAGAAATACCCCCTCCTCACCTACTCCCTCATCCTACCAAGGTGCCTGAAAATGTTCAAGACTTATGTTCAGGGTGGGATGATGGAACCGAGGGCTTCATCAAAGTGAGAGGAAAGGAAAAGCATCTGGCACGTGTTTCTTGGATAGGGGCCAGTGCAGTGCCATACTACAGGTGGCTGGAGCAGCTGCTTTGCAACCTGATCACCTTGAGTTCTGAGCAGGGACTAGGCTTGCAGGTGAGATAATGGGCCAGGGCACCCAGTCCAGAAGGAGCAATGGCACCTGGGCAGTGCCAGGGCTTAGAGCCTGCTGCTCCTTTTTGGTAGAGGAGAGGCCCATCACTGGTGTGGTGGGGTGGGCTCTCCCCTAGGCTTGGGCAAGGCAGCCACCTGCCCTTGCTCTCCCTTAGTGTTCCCTGGCCTCCCTGCCATCAGGTTGCTGGGAGTGGAGATGGAGGGATTATTGAGCAGAAAATCAGTTGGATAGAGATAAACAGCTCCCATCCCTGGGTAATGAATGTTAAGATGATGGAGATTCCTAAGATTGGTGGAGTTGGGCAATGCATAGCCATCTGAATCCTTCAGGGTGCTCTTGATGGGCTGGCTGTAAGGGAGACTCAGTCCCAGCCTCTCCCCTGTACAACTCCTGCCACTGTTGGCCATGTCGTAAGGCAGCAGCTGTGCCAGGATAGCTGTCCATTCAGAGCACCTTGAGAAGTGTTGGAGGGAGGTGTTAAGAAGAGAAATCTGTGCAAACAGTGATGGAAGGCTGTTGTCTTGGTGTATCCCTTGCCTCATAGTCAATATATTTTTTTTTTTGGCGAGTCACCAGTGACCCGAGCCCTCCACACCAGCCTCCTGTATCTCATCAGGTCCCTTCTCAGTACTGTATTTGCTCAGTGCATCAGGAATGGGTGTATGGGTGTGTGTGGGTGGGTGTGAGTGTGGATGTGTACGTACCAATAAACAACCTGGTTTTAAGACAATGTACAAATGGCCTCCAGTCTTTTTTTTTTTTTTTAACTCTGAGCTCACCTGAGATTTCCAGCTTCTTTCACAGTTGTAAAGGCTGCTGTACTCTGGAAGGAAATGTCACAATTTTCAGAACTTGTAGTCAATAACTATCTATTTATTTATATAAGCACAGGACTGATAGATTAATGTTTGGGTTGCATGTGCCCAGTAGGTAGAGGACCAGATAAGGAGAGAGGAACCTGATGTCTTCCTTCATCTCGCTCATCTGGTCAGGCTGTCACCCTTTCCTGCTGCTCCTGGAGTTCCTTCTCCTGAATGCCCCTTGGTCACATCACTCCACCGTTCCCACTTTCAGCAGCTCCCAGCACCTTTAGATCAGAGTTGCAGTTCCTCCTCAGTGTGGCCTAAGAAGCCATTCATGACTTGGCTTCTTCACCTCTCCTCCTCCCACCAGTTTCAAGTCCACCTAACTCAGAAACATGGTGTCCACCCAACCCCATCACCAGAAGGCAGCATGACTGCTTCTGTCCTTACCTTTGTAGTTTTAAGCCATCAAGACCACTTCAAGCATCACTGGGGAGGCATCACCTGCCTCTCCCCAGCAGAACTAGTTAACCAGCAACCTCTGCTCTCCAGACATTCTGTACACTGCACAGGCTGGGCAGTGATTGCCTCCCACGCTGGGCTGTGAGTTACCTCCTTTAGGGCAGTCTCGTTGATCTCTCCATCCCTAGGTGTATATCTTCAAATGAATAAATGCACCAGCCTTCTCTCAGAGGGTTGTATAAGGATTAATATTAGTAAAAGCTAAAAATTACTGAGTACTATAGTTTGCCAGACACTGTTCTGGCAAATATATATATATATATATATATATATAGTAAATATATTATATATAGTATATATAAATAAATATAGTAAATATATTAACTCATGAATCCTCACAATTCTGATATATTCTCAGCATTTTATAGAACAGGACATTTTAAGACTAAGATAATACAGCTGGTAAGAGACAGTTGTGGGTCTCAAACCTAGGCCTTCCTGACTCCGGTTCCTTGTCCTTAACTATGATATGTATGTTCAAACTCCTGACCCAGTGCCAGGAGTATTTATCATTTTTTTTTTTTCATTAGGAGTAGCATGATGAAAAGCAATGCTTATCGAATGTTGCTAGCCTCTCTTTTAAGTGAACTCAAGTCCCTGCCCCTCAACAAGCCTTCCCCAGCTACCCAGCTCCCTTTCCCTGACTCCTTTGTGTGTACAACTCATGTGGTCTTTGGCTGCTGTGAATCTTTGGGGGGCTGTGTTTCCCCTGCTCCCCTGAGTGGTGAACTCCCCTTCGTGTAGCACAGTGCACCATGCATCCTGTGTCCTCTTTAAGGCTGATGGTGCCCCAAACATGGATGGAGCAAGGACAGCAGAGTCCATGGGCACAAGTGACAGGAGGGAGTGGGACAAGGCACCTTGGACACAGCCCAGGGAGGGAAAGCAGAGGTGAGGGAAGGTACTGGCCCTGTGCCTGTAGGCCTCTGGGGGTCCCTTGCTACCCTCTCCAGGATCAAAGGTAAAATTGATGAACCTTGGAGACTGGCTGGCTATGGGAATGAGATCTTCACTGAAGGGATCCAGGAAAACTATGACTTCCTTGTGCTGCCTTCCACTGGGACAGGAGATATAGACGGAGCCGACTTGTGTGTAAATGGGAGTTTGATTTTGGACATCCTGGGCTTGAGGTGAGAACTGGACATCATGATTCCATCCGCACTTGTAGGAAAGAAGAATCTAGGTGTCTTTCCTAGAACCCTTTCCTTTGCTCCCTCTAGGAATGCTCCAAGCAGTGAGGGGCAGGGAGTCTGGATCCGAGTGGGGACCTGTGGCAGAGGGGGACAGGGCTGAGGCACAGCCAGAATCGTGGAGGGGCTGTGATTGGAGTTTCTATTCAGGACTGGGTTGAGCTTCCTTAGCCAAAATCCTGGCTCAGCCTGAAGTCTTCCAGGCCCACCCTCAGGCTTTTCTGCCCAAGCCTGGGGCCCAGAAGCCCGGGGAAGCCCAAGGAACCTAACATGTTGGGGTGGCGTTTTACCCAGGAAACAGATACCTGAGCTGAGGGGTATCTTTTTCTCTCACCCTCCGCCATCCCTCTGCCGCCTCCCTCTCCAGTTGATCCACCCCATCTACACCTGTAGCACTTAAGAAGGTTTTCCAGTCTACCAAATAAATTGCTCTGAGAGGTTAGATCCCTAGGAATGCTTGTCGGAGTGCCACAAGTAGTACTGTAAGCGTTCAATTCACACCAATTATCTAAGCACTCGAAGAAGTTCCTATTTACACACCAACAATTGGTATGCCAATTTTAAGTAATATTTATCTTTTCATTGTAGTGGATTCCCTAAAGTCCATTATTAAGCAACATTTGATTAATCCAGTTTGATTTATTGTAGGTGCTTCCAACTAAAGAACAAATTTGAGCTAATCTCCCTAAAGAACTCCAACTCATTATTCATTAATTGGAGTCTTTTCTGTAATTCTGTTGTGAAGATTAAGCATTTGCTAATTTAAGAAAGTCCCCATGCTTTGATAGCAATTGTTTATTCTGTGAAAATAACGAGTGAGGCTGGCCTGCTGCTTAGCAGAGTTTGCCATTCACACCTGTGGAATTCTAGCAAACTGTTTTTCCCTTAAGGACTTAAAGACATGAAAAAGTAAGTAGACAGTGACTACACTCCACCATGGTAGGGATCTATTGCACCCAGTATCATTGCTGAGGACTGTTCATTCTTTCCCGAGTCTGAATGTGACCCTCACTGTCTAATTGTCAGGATAACTGAAGAGGAGCAGACTTAAAAAATATATCCAGCAGCCCCAGAACCTGTCCTTCAGCAGAGCTGAGTGCCTTCCTTGGCCAGCCCTTCTTATCCCAGTAAGAAGGAGGGCAAGGGATGGGCAGGTTATAGCTGCAGGTGACAGGGTGGTTTCCACCCTGGGAGTGTGGGAGGTGCCAGGGGCAGAGGAAATGAACTTGAAGGGAGACGATCCTCCATGAATGTGTTCTGAGTATTTTCGGAGGGTAATAAGGGAGTGAATGTAGATTCCAGAGCCAAGGCACTGCAGCCCACCCGGTTGCCCTCCTCATTCCCCAGGGCAGTGAATCAGGGCTAAGAGTCATGGAAATGACCTTGGTCTTCCTCTCCAGCCCCTCCAAGGGGGAAAGAGTAAACTCAGTGATACCAACTTGAAAAGAAGAAAATCCCACCAATGGGAGCAGAGTAGGCCAATTTGCAATTCCCAATAAGCCCTGCCTGACTGGTTTGGGACAAGCAGGCAGTGGGGGAGACCCTCCCTTCTGCACCCTCGCCTGAGTTCTGGGAGCCTCCAGAGGCTTCTTCTGATTCTTTTCCTGAGGCAGAGTTTCTGAAGAAACTCGGGGGGCACAGTGGTAACTCTCCTCTCCAGCAGTAAGGTCAGGAGGGTGGGCGTGGGAGAGATGGCCCAGCTGAGCCCGGAGCTGGTGCAAGGTGGTCGCTAGAGCCTCAGGCAACACTGGGTTAAGTCCATTGTCAAGGGCCCCAAAGGATTAAGTAGGGCTGGAATGTACCATGCTCTGAATCCCTGCTTCGGTAATGATTCTGAAACTTATAATTTGCAATAAATCTGATGAACTTAGCCCCAGGCAGTTGGAATTAATAAAGTTTTCAGTAGATGTCCATGTTCCATTTGAATTCTAGCTCCTGTTAACTCCCCAGTTAATCCTTATGTAATGTCTACCCAAAAATCTCTGTTCTCAATTTCCCACCCACCTTCTAACCTCAGGAAGCTAATATTTGAAAATAGCACCCCAATTGAAGAGAACCCCAGCTTCTCTTCGATTGTTCTTTGTGGCCCCCTTTACCCTCCCCGAGCTAAATCTGAATCTCCTTCATGCTGGGAGCTGCAAGCAGGAACCACAATCCCCTTCTGCCTGGAGGGAATGGAGGAGAATGGGGAGGGGCCATGCTATTTGGCCCGCAAGGAAATGACAGTGTCTGATCCCCCTTCCTCACCTCCCACTTTTCTACAGGGCTCCTGGTATTGTGACACCAGGGCAGAGGTGGGGACTAGGGAAGGGAAACCACAACTTCTAGCTCTGCACCCTGGCTGTGGGCTGAGCACTGGGCTTACGAGGTGCTCAGTTAACTGAAACCAGAGGACCTGTTGGGACATAACACAGAGCACAGCAGCCTGTGAGCAGTGGCTTTGAAGTATAGTCATAGCCAGTTGTCCTCCGTGTCCCACAAGGATGTCTGTGGAATCTGGTCTCCACCTAGACTGAGGTCCAGACATGCTCGACTTCCTTTATCATGGTAAAAAGAGCAGGGGTCCCCAGTGCCTAGTGACCACCAGCAAGATGAGGCCCTTAGCGCTGTGGAGCCCCGCCCACTAGGGTGTGTCTGGACTGCTCAGTGGGAAGGGGCAGGGCTGTCAGTCATTTCCCTCCCTCTGCATCATCACCGACACTCTTCTGGCAACCAGTCTTTATTCATTTTTTAAAAAAGGAAATCCAAATAAGTTAGCAAAAAAAAAAAAAAAAATACAAAACAATGGCAAAACCACACGATGCTTAGTTAACAAAAGAAATCACCCCCACGAGGCCCCAACCCCTTTTCCCTGCCTGTCCCCGGCAACTTCAGCACAGGAGAGCTTGGTCGGATGGCAGCTTTACAAACAACACACGAAACAAAACAAAACATAAAACCACTGGAAGGTTCCCAATATTCACTGCAAAAGTTTGGCCCCCCAGGGACTTGGGAACAGAGGGCTGTTCCTCTCCCCTTCTTCTCTCTCAATTCAGGGCAGGCCCAGCCCAGCCACTGGCATCGGGAAGAGACCAGAACAGGAGACGTGCACAGCTTGTCCAGGTCAGGACACTGTGTCTCTCAAACCGTTTCACTTGGGGGGTGGAATTAGAGGCCACGTTATGATAAAAAGGAAGCTCCTGAGTTTGCCCCCTGAGCTGGGGCATACACGAGGGGGCGCTCTGGTCCCCTGCTTTACCTCCCTGGAAAGGGGATGCCCTCTCCTCTAAGGAGGCAGCTGAATGAGGGCGTCCAGTCCCTTGCTGGGGGGTGGGTTAACCTTACATGGATGAGGAAGGGGATAGTCTGGCCTATGGCACCCCAGAGCTGGCTTCCTAGCATCAGGGCAGCCTGGCTTAGGAGGCCCCTGCTACAGAAGTAGTGGCATCTGTGGCCAGCTTGGGGGGCTCGCAAGGATGCCCGGCTTGGAAGACAATCTCAGTTGGGCATGGTTTCATCTGGGAAGGCCACAGACACATCTTCCACTGTGATGCTGTCCACGATGGAGGTGAGGGAGTGCAGGTTGTGGGCATCTGTAGGGTCAGCCGTGAGCAGATGATCTGTAAGGGGAGGTGGGAAGGTGGTACCTGGGTGAGCAGTGGGGGTTCTTGAGGCCCAGAATAGAGGATGGGACCCTTGGGGTGACAGAGGTTTTCCAGGACAGATGAATGACAAAGCTCCGGAGTTCTACTCCCTAGTCCCTGCCTTTCCCCATGCTCTGTGAGTGAGTGTGTGTGTGTGTGTGTGTGTGTGTGTGTGTATGCGCCTCTTCTCTGAACTCCCCTAGTAGGTAGGGTTTGGAAGCAGCCACTCAAGTTGGAGCAGGATGGAGCTCCCCAGAGACTGGACCTGCCCTTTGCTCGGCCCAGTTTTGCAGCATTGACTCAGCACTTCACAGGGACCCCTGGGGCAGGGACATTGTCCTCTCTGTGGAGAAGGTCAACCACCAGGCATCAGCTGGGGAGCTGCAGGAGCTACTATCACTCCTTTGCTGGTCAAGACGGCAGGGGCACACAGAACCTCCCAGCCCACCCTTTGGGCCCTGGAGTCAGCAGGTCCCTGGAGAGACCCAAGGGAAGAGGACCGGAGCAAGGAATAAGGTAAGAGGGGAGAACCTGGCCCAGGGAGGGACTGAGGGATTGGAGCCAAGGTCACCAGTCAGGCCTCACTTACCCCCTGGGTTGGCGCTGAACTCCAGTGCACTGCCCCACTCTGGACTGCAGGAGGCGCTGTGAGAGCTGCATTCGCTGGGCACCTGCAAGACAGGGCGAAGGCCCAAGGTCGGGGCACAGCCATTCTTTGATGTCTCTCTCTGCCTAGTCCCAGTGGGCAGAAGTACCTGTGGTGGGGTTGGAGGGTGGGCCACAGGCTGTGGCCTTCCAGCCCAGGCCATCCCCAACCCCAGAATCTTTGTAACTAGCTCCTCTCACACCCCAGAGGCCCTGCTTCCAGGCCTTCCTGGCTTCCATCCTGGGTGGTGGTTCTGCTCTCACAGGACACCAGCTTAAAGGGGTCCCTGGTTCTCCTGACTCTGGCGATAAGGGTGATGGAGACAGATTTTGTGGCCCAGTGAAGGTCGCTCTGTGCAGGCCTGCTGGAGTTCCAATGAGACTGAGCGGGTTTTCTCTCTGCTCAGCCGCACCCAGGATGGGGGTGGGGCAGGGGGCAAAGCAGTCTTCTCTGGTGAACTTGGCCTGGCCTTTTAGGCTCTGACTCAGGCGCTGGGATTAATCCTCACCCTCACCCGGGCTGACTGTGGCCTTGCTCCTGATCTTTCTTCAGTCCTGTGTTCTCCACCCCCACCCCTTCTGCACTTCCTCCCCACTGCCTTTATCTTGTCTGGAAAGAACACAGGACACAGGAGGTCAGCTGGATAGCCCAGCTCTGACCAGGGAAGGGCTCCTGCAGCCCCTCGACCCTGTCTGGCACCTGCTCCAACCCTCTGAGCCCCTCTTGGGGTCTTGAGGCTGTCCAGGTGCCTCCCTCTGGCCCCCTCCCCTTGGGGCAGGGGGATGGGATGGCCACTTACCCCTGGCTGGGGCCCGCCCCCGCCCCGGTAGCGGAGGTCCCGCTCCTCCTGGTTGAGGGAGCTGAGCAGGGCCTGGAGGCGCTCGATGTACTGGATGGCACTGCGCAGGATCTCCACCTTGGGCAGCCGCTGGTTGGGGTTGAGCAGGGTGCTCCTCTTCAGGGCCTCGAAGGCCTCATTCACCTTCTTGAGCCTGCGCTTCTCCCTCAGTGTGGCCGCCCGCCGCCGGTCCACGGACACCGACTTCCTCTTACACACCTTACACGCCCACGGCAGGCACTGGCCTGGACAGTGCTCGGGGGTCCCCAGCCCCTTGTCCTCGAGGGGCCCTGGGGCCTCGGGGCTCAGGGTGAGCTCCGTCCGCTCATAGCCTGGTGGTTCGAAGCCCTGGAGGTGGACAGGCAGGTAGTTTTCCCCATCATAGAAGCGGGGTTCCTGGTAGAAGTAGGGGGATGTCTCATACAGCTCCATGGGGTCGGAAAAGGCTTGTTCCTGCCACCAGCCCCCAAGCTCCAGCAGCCCCTCACGCCAACTGCTGGGTGCCATTTAAACCCTCCCCGCTGGCATGGAACCAGAGATAAATATAGCCAACGCCACAGAAACCTGAGCCCCCTCTAAGCTGTTGCTGCACATCAAGACGTTTACAGTGGATTAGATGTGATTCCCCTTCTCTCTCCCCCATGGCCCCCACCCCACCCAGCCAGCCTGCCCCTGGCCCAGGCGGGCTCCTGTGCACGGGTCGGGAGGCCGTCGGGTGTAATTTGATTAGTTTTCATTTCTCAGCACCCCTGTGGGGCAGGGGCGTTGGGGGAGGACACATTCCCCTCTCATCTGCTCCTTTCAATTACTCCTAGCTGGGCGGCCTGCCTGCTGTCTCCTTGCAGTCCCGAAGAAGCTGGTGGGTATAGGGGGAGGAGGGAACAAGGAAGGGTAGGCTTAGGCTGGAAGGGGCCTTAAGAGCCAACTTATCCATCTCCTTGCTTCCTGACAGCACCTTAACCACACTACATCAGTCGATGAGACTCTTTTAAAGACTTCCCTCCGGAAAGAATGGGACTGCTTCAGATTCTGGGCATTCATGGGCACTCAGTATCCAGGGATAAGAAGGATCAAGACTCAGAGCAGCTAACAGATTCCACTTTTGGGGTTCCCAAGCAGCTCTGAGCTGTATGTTCTCTTAGGTGTCATCTGGGGGTAAATTGAGGCAAGAGAAATTATTTGGGTTTTGGTTTTCTTGGCAGGGGTAAAGAGAAATTTCCTCTTTAATACAGCAGCCGTGGTCAGAGCAGAGATTAGAATTTACAGCCTACACGTTGCCACCTTCCCCAGAGCAGCAAGGTCAAGATGTACTAAGCTCCCTGTCTCCTCCCTGTCTCACTCCGGACCATTGATCTGTCCTTCTATGTTACCTCCTCAACTCTTTTTCCAACACCAGAATTTTCCTGGCTCATTAATGGGGACGGGGGTGAAAAAATAGAAAAAACAGAGCCCTTCAAACTCAGTTTAAATCTCCTCTCTCCTTGGCCACTGGGCTTGGTTGTTCTGCCTCTTCCTGTCTGAGCCATCAATTTTACATGTATCATGCAGGTCTCAAATGTCAGGTAGAGCAGCGACTATTTAATCTTCAGGCCTCTCAGGCCATGGTCACCTCTCAGTAGGTGCCTCAGGGTCTGAGAGGACAAATTCCTTCCAATGCAGTGGGCAGACCTTAGACACCAGCAGTGAACAAGGCTCAGTCTTAGGGCTGGGGATTATAGGGACACCCCAGACAGGGTCCCTGCCCTCGAACTTACCATCTGATAGACAACGGTGATCACCTCTTTCTACCTAGCCCCTGATGCCCAAATCTCCTCCGAGGCGGCTACTGTTCAGCTTCTGCTCACGTCAGGAGACAGCCCGTTCCATTGACGTGTTGCTTTGAGCTGCAATCTGCTCCCTCTATCTTTTATCCTTTGTTCCCAGTTTTTTCCTCCCCATAGACTAATGTCCTGCTCCTTATCCTATGACAGATCAAACTGACAAGTTCAAGCCAGTGGCAAGGACAATAAGAGGAAGGGGAACCCTGCTGGGGACTCATAGGAGACTTCACAGGGAACGTGAGATCTGCGAGGCATGTGAAGAACCAGTGTTCCTTCCTCTCATTATTCACAGCAGGGAGCCAGGAGAATTCTGATGTCCTTTTGGGACAGGAAATGGAGGGAAGGAGGGAACATAGCTGGACAATAAAAGAACCCTAAGCATGTTGAGGGAGAGCAGTGAGGTCTTAATTCTGTTCTTGGCCTTACCAGCATGATAGAAAGTAGCAGCGTAGGCTGGGCGTGGTGGCTCATGCCTGTAATCCTAGCACTTTGGGAGGCCAAGGCAGGTGGATCACAAGGTCAGGAGTTCAAGACCAGCCTGGCCAAGATGGTGAAATACTAAAAATACAAAAATTAGCCAGGCATGGTGGTGGGCACTGTAATCCCAGCTACTTGGGAGGCTGAGGCAGGGAATTGCTTGAACTCAGGAGGAGGAGGTTGCAGTGAGCCGAGATCGCACCACTGTACTCCAGTCTGGGTGACAGAGCGAGACTCTGCCTCAAAAAAAAAAAAAAAAAAAAAAAAAGTAGAAGCATAGGTACTGTGTGGGTTCTAAACTTTGCTTTCCCCTGACCAGCTGGGCTGAAGAAGAGTCTCTATTTCCAACACATCCCCTGCCAAACAAAAAAGAAAAAAAAAAACCTCAGTTTACACTCCAGTCCTATGAGCCCTGAGAAAAGAAGTCATGTTGAAGCCACTATAGGAACCCCCATATTTGCATCTTTTGTTATTCCAGGATCCAGTGTGACCTACCTCTAAATAATGTGTCTTCTTCCTCTAAAATGGAGGCAGAGCTGGCTTGCTCTATGGTGGTTTCCAGACCTTACTGTGTAGTTGGTGAGCATGGGTTGACATGTGAAAGCTGGATTACAAGACAAGGGAGAGCTATGTTGATTCTACAGCAAACATGGGGGCTTTGATCAATTGCAAACGAGTAGATTCTTCAAAAGTGTTTTGGGAATTTTTGGGACGGCAAAACTGCTGAAGACTGGTGCTCTGCAGAAGGCTTGGGGAGCATGCTGGGCCAGCTCTTGGAGAACTGGTAGGATTCAGATGAGAAGAGGGGAGCAGGGGAAGGGGACATTGGGTAGGCTGTTTGTATGGAGCTTGGGGTTCAGGTAAGGGGGTGATTTGAGACAAACTTGCACCAAGGGGAGGAGGCCCAGCTGGGCAGGGAAGGACTTGAGAGCTGAGGCAAGGAGACCGCACAGAACAGCGTGATGGTCATCCAGGAATGAGATGATGAAGGTCTGAACAACCTCTTCAGAGGCAGGAGGATGGATTCGGCTGGGAGAGGGTGCATGTTTCAGGCTAGCAAAGGATGGTGAGTATGCAAGCAATAGGGGAACGGCTGTATTAAATGATAGGGTACTTGGCACATGGATACACCTGGTAAATGTTATTCCCTTTTCTTGCTTTGTCTTCTCTTCTACTTCTGTGTGCCCTGCAGGGGACCACAGCAGCAGGAATGGAGGAGGGAAAACCTGGCTCCACCCCAAATGTGTTTATTCATTCATCCATTTTTTTTTTCTATCAAGTACTGTGCATTCAGCACGTTGTGTCAGGTGCTGGGGTTACTAAGACATGCCCTCTCTGCCTTCAGCGTGTTCACTGATGAGTAAGGAGAATGAGTACACAAAGTCATCTAACCAAGGTAGAAACAGCAGGCTAGAGAAAGTGCTGACGTAATCCAGAGAAGGAATTTATTAATTCACTCCTTCATCTGCTCAACACATATTTACTGAGAACCCACTCTGTGTCAGTTCCTTGGCTGGGACCTGACCTGGGGCAAGAGCAGTGCCTAGACTCGGCGCTTGCCTGCAGAAGCTCTGTTGGGCATGCATTTGGCCTTGTGTCTGGATGATGTTTGCCTCTGACCAAACATGAGGGCAGAGCCGGGAGGTTAGGGTGACCTTGTGTGCCTGGTTTCTGTGAATCCCTGTCTCTGTGTGTGTTTGTGTATGTCTGAGTACAGTGGTTTGGGGACCATGTCAAAGCCCGCTGTGGAGCACAGACCCTCTTGGTCTGAGCTGATAGAGTGACCCAGGTGTCTTTGACCTGTCCATACCCTGATGGGGGGGATTGGCCCTGTACCCATCTTGTTCTTCTCTCAGAGCCGAGCTGTGGAGACACCTCATCTAGAGGCTTGGTCCTCCTCCCCCTGTACACCCCTCCACCCCCACAAGCTGCCCTCTGATGGATGGGAACACATTGGTGCCAAGCACAGAACAGCCTTTGTGCTCCGCCACCAGTGGCGATCCATCAGCTCCAACCTGACAGCAGGGCGTCCGGCCCTAATCCCCATCCCTGCTGGCTTGGGCACACAGGGCCCCCTGCCCTGACTGTAGCCTCCTCCTCCAGCAGTCCTGCGCCCTCCAGAGGAAGCCCTTATCCCCTACTGGGGCTCCAGGGCCACATTGTTGGCTCCCCAACCCTGACTGTTTCAACTTGATTCTGTCTATTTGCACGCTGGGCTGATGTCATTTGCATGGTAGCGGCTGGATTTCAAAATGCTCAGAAATCCCCTTCACCTGCTCCCTGCTCCTTACTACCCCTTCTGCTGCACACCCAGTCACAGCTCTCTGGCCTTCAGCGTCTTGTAGTCCCTGCTGATGTTGCAGGTGGGCTGACCTGGGCTGCCGTGGTGCTTGGCTAAAATCAAAGCAAATTTTCCATTCTGGATTCTCATGTGCTTGGGAATAGAGGAGCAAGAAGGAGAAGGGTCTGGAAGGGTGGGGGCCTCTGGCTGCTCCAAACAGGTCCCACCATATATTTTCCTAGGCTGGGTCTCTGGGTATTATTGATGAGGACGAGGTCAGGGGTGGGGGGGTGGGGGGGGGTGGCAAATGCTTGTGCATTTCAATAGGACGTAGATGCATAAAAATTACATGCAAATCAGCATTGATTATTTGTGGGGCAGTAGCTTTGCAGCAAGATGAGAACAGATCACAGAATCACAGAATGTCAGAGCTGCAAGGCAGTCTAGAATCCACTAGTCCACCTTCTTCCTCCACACATAGGGAAATGGAGGCCCAGAGAAGGGAAGTGACTTGCCCAAGTGTACAGAGGATGAGTGTCAGAAGTGTGAAGGGTGCCTGTTCTGAATCCCAGAGCCTCCTCTCCCTCTGTGAGGCTGGCAGGTGAGGAAGAGTAAGTAGTAAGCAGCAAGTGAGTAGATATTTCCCGGTGGGCCTGGGGCCACAAGTAGGCAGACAGTGAGGGGTTGGAGAGTTTGAATGGAGGGTTCAGAGAGACATCAGGAGAGGTACTGCTGGAGAGATGAAAAGAAGATACAGGAGAGGTGTGAGACAGAGAGTGGGCTGGAGGTGCCAGGCAGAGGCCTGAGGGATTGAGACAGGGGAGATTTGGAGGCAGATGCCAGGATTGAGATGTGAGGAGGAGGGGAGGGTCCCCCCTCCACCAGGCCTCTGAAGCCACACGTTGTTTCCATGGAGGACTGAGCATCGGATGACCACTGGGAAATCCCGTCCCTGCCTGGAATCTGATGCTCAGAGCCAGGATCATTCTTCAAGAATTTCTGGCTTTAGGGTGTGGGAAGGTGCAGACCCGGAGGTGGAAGGGGTTGGGTTGGAGGAGAGTGGATGAGGGTCAAGGGGAGGTGATTGGTGGAGACAAAGCAGAGAGCTGGTTTTAAAAGTAACCAGAACTACGCTTAGCACTGTGAACTGGGGACCTGGCTCTGGTGGGGCCTTTGGAAATACGGGCAGGGATTTCTTACAAGTATCCTATGTTCCTATGGGAACAGGGCCTTTGGGCCTTCAGCTCCTGGTTAGGACAAATACTATCAGGACACGGAGGGAAAGTAGAAGAGGGAGCCCTGGTTAAGGCAGGGCATGTTGCTGTTCTGTCTCCTCTCTGGTTCTCAATTTCCCCATCTGTAAACCAAGATGCCGAACTGACTGGTCAGGATGCCTTTTTTTTTTTTTTTTTTCTGACTTAGCATGTGCATCTGGAGGAAGTGCTCTTGGAGTCAGGGTAGGAGGACTGTTTTGTCTGAACCAGGTTTAGCTCTGAAGACTCACAGGATCAGAGAGGGTAGATTTCTAGAGATATTTTGTCCTTTTCCCATCTCCTCTTCGGCTCCCAGGTTTAACCTCACTGAAAGGTAACCAGATGGTTCTCTGGACCCATTTCCACCTACTTAGAACTGCTCGGCATATATTTGTCATACTCACTTGTGGATTTGCTCCCCTGGCTGTCCCCTTCCCTGCTACTCCCTCCCACCCCCCAAATCTGCCCTCTCTGTGGGTTCAGAAGCCCTAGCATGCCACCACCCCCTCCATTCCCTGGACTGCATCTATTTCTGCCTGTTTGACAAGTTGTAACATATTTGCAAGCAGCTGCTGCCTGGGTGGAGATGCCTTTGCTTTCCTCCCAGCTCTGTCCTCTCCTCCCCAGTCCCTCTCCGGAGAGCCACCCCTTCCCAGAATGTGCCCTATGACCCTCCCTACATTCTCCTCTCTGGGACTCAGACATCCACCATTTCCTAGGTTTCTGCAGGGGTGGCCAAGGCTCTACATTGATACAGAGGGAGTCTTCTGGGATAGAAAGTCATGTGGCCAGGGGTGGGGGGTGGATCTCTTCTATTAAGTCCCAGGCTGTATGGTTTGAGGCAATTCTCTTTTCACTGTGGGCTTCGTTTTTCTATCTTTAAAGTGCAGTGATGAATCATGTCTCTTCCCTACCAGTCATAAGTAACTTTGCCACCTATTAACTGTAGAGACTTGGGGAACTCTGCCAGTGCTATTGATCCCATTACTCTTATCTCCTCTGAGGACTTCATTCCATTGTTCCTGTCTGCTGGGCTTTCCTAAGAGCCTATAAACATGCTGAAGTCTGTCCCGTCAAAAAAAAAAAAAAAAAAATCCTTCTCTTTTCCATGGAGCCTCCTCAGCTAGGGCTCGAAAACTAACCTTCCCTTCTTCACCAAATTTCTAGAAAGAGGAGTCTACACTTACTCTTTCCACTTCCTCACTTCTCATTCGCTTGTCTACTTATTGGCTTCTACCTTCCCAAGTTACTAAAATGGGTCTTCCCCAAATCAAAGAGACCCTCACTGGGCACCATCGCCTGGATATTTCTCAGTTTTAATTTTACATGATTGGTCCGTGTCATTTGACAATGTTGACCATGCTTCTCTTGAAACTCTCTGCTCTCTTGGCTTCCACGACCCCTTCATCTCCTGGCTCTTCTCTAACTTTTCTCACCATTTCTCCTCCTCTCTTTGCTTCCTCTCTCCTCTCCTCTTTGTTCTTTTCATGCACTTCACCCCTGCCCACCCTTTAAGAAGGATTTTTAATTTTTAGTCTGCTTTTTTACAGTTTCCCTTTGTAATCTCGTTCTTTCACCTAGTTTAACTCCCATGTGTATAAATGCTTGGTAAATGTTAACGTCTCTTAACTTTATGTACTAAATTATGTATTTATGTTATGTATTAATTACTCCCAAGTCTATATTCTAGCCTCTGCCTCTTCCCTGAGCTGGATCACATATCCGAGGTGCTAGTAGACTTCTCTACTTCCATGTCATGCGGACTCCTAAAATTAAATTTATCTGATAAAGAATTCACTCACTCTGTCCTCCATTCCAATATCCCCCTTACTGGTGACTGATGCCACCACCCACCCAGTAATTGCTCTTCATTTCTTATCCTTCCACATCTAATTGTTCAACAAGTCCAACAATCCCTGCTGTCTTCTTCATCTCAACAATTCCTAGGCCAGGTATGGTGGCTCATGTTTGTAATCTCAACACTTTGGGAGGCCAAGGTGGGAGGATCACTCGAGTCCAGGAGTTAGAGACCAGCCTGGGCAACATGATGAGATTCTGTCTCTACAAGAAATAATTTTTAAAAATTGGGTGAGCATGACGGAGTATGCCTGTAGTCCTAGCTACTCTGGAGGCTAAGGTAGGAGGACTGCTCAAGCCCAAGAGGTCTGAGGCAGCAGTGAGTCGTGATCACACCACTGCACCCCCAGCCTGGGTGGCAGAGTGAGACCCTGTCTCAAACAAAGCAAAACAAAACAAAACTACACAAAACAAAAAAGCCCCAAACAATTCCTAGATTCACATAGGGCCAGGGATTTTTTCAATTCCACCAGCCAAAGTGAGAGGCCTCATTGAAGACATGCGGCATTTAACTGAGATTACAAAAGGGTCACACCTTAGTAATAAAAGCTACTCTAGATCTGCCTTCAAAAAGTTTCAAACAAGCCTCAAAAGCATCAAATTAATTTAACTGTCTTCCAAAACAAAGTCCAATACTTTTTAAAGGATTATAACAAAATCTAACCACTCAGTTGTGTAAAATTCACAGTGAGTCATCCAGTAAAAAATTAGCAGACAGCAAAGAAGCAGGGGAAAATGTGACTCATAATCAGGAGAAAAATCAATTAATTGATATAGACTCAGAAATGGTAGGAACGTGATATAATTAGCAGATAGGGGTCTGGGCACAGTGGCTCACACCTGTAATCCCAGCATTTGGGGAGGCCAAGGTGGGCAGATCACTTGAGTACAGAAGTTTGAGACCAGCCTGGGCAACATGGTGAAACCTGGTCTCTATAAAGAACACCAAAAAATTAGCCAGGCATGCTGGTGCATGCCTGTAGTCCCAGCTACTTGGAAGGCTGAGGCTGAGCCTGGGAGGTTGAGGCTATGGTGAGCTGTGATCATGACACTGTACTCCAGCCCAGATAGTGTGAGACCTTATCTAAAAAAAAAAAAAAAAGACTTAGCAGATAGGAAGGAATCCTATAAAAAGGAATCAGGCTTTCACCGGATAGTATTATGTATTAGTCTGCTCAGGCTGCCATAACAAAATACCTAAGACTGGGTAGTTTAAACAACAGACTTTTATTTTCTCACAGCTCTGGAGGCTGGAAGTCTGAGATTAGGGTGCCAGCATGGTCAGATTTTGGTGAGGGCTCTCTTCCTGGCTTGCAGATGACTACCTTTGTGCCCTCATGCTTACCTGGCCTTTCTTTGATGTGTGGATGAGAGAGAGAGAGAGAGAGAGAGAGAGAGAGAGAGAGAGAGAGAGAGAAAGAGAGAGGGAGAGACAGAGAGAGAGATCTTAGGGTCTATGGTATCTCTTATAAGGACACTAATCCCATGAGACCAGGACCCCTCCCGTATCATCCAGTTATCCCCCAAAGGCTCCATCTCTAAATACTATTACATTGGGGGTTAGGGCTTCAACATATGAATTTTGGAGGACACAAACCCTCAGTCAATATTAGATCACTAGCAGATTAGACATTGCAGAAAAAGTTTGTTGAATCTGAGTACAAAGCAATGGAAACTACCCAAAATGAAATACAGAGAAAAATACCAAAACAAAAAGAGCTTCATACCTGTGGGATAATATCATATCAAGTGGGCTAACATATGTGTTATTGAAGTTCCAGAAAAGGGCAGAAAAGCCTAGAAGAAATAATGTTCTAGGTTCCACATCTAATAAAAACTGTAAACTCACAGATCTAAATAATTCAATAAGTCCCCAAAAGAATAAACACAAAGAAATCCACACCAAGGCACATCATCAAATTGCTGAAAGCCAGTGATAAAGAGAAAAAATTTTAAAGCAGCCAAAGAAAAAGAGACACATTATGTATATAGGAACAGATAGGAAAACTGATGATTTCCCATTAGATACGATGAAGGCCAGAAGACAATGGAGCAACATCTTTAAAGTGCCAAAAGAAAAGGCTGTCAACCAAGAATTCTATATCCAATGAAAATATATTTCAAGAATGAAGGCAAAATAACTTTTTCAGACAACAATATGCTGGGAGAATTCATCACTAGCCATTCTTCACTATAAGAAATGTCAGAGGAAGTTTTTTACACAGAAGGAAAATGATACAAGATGGGAATGTAAAGTACATAAAGGAATGAAGAGCATCAGAAGTGGTAAACATATGGCAAATATAAAAAGACTGTTCCCCCTCGTTTTAAAATGTCTTTCAAAGATAGTTGCCTACTTAAAGCAAAAATAATAATGTGTTGGGGGGTTTACAGCATAAATAGAGATAAAATGTATGACAACAATAGGATGAAGAATGGGAAGTGGGGACTAGATGTATACTGTTGTAAGTTTCTCACATTATATGAGAAGTGGTATAATATTATTTGAAGGTAGACTGTGATAAATTAAAGATGCATATTATTAACACTAGAGCAATTACTAAAAAACAAAACCGTTATAGCTAATCAGAGATAAATTGGAATGTTTTAAAAATACTCAGTTAATCTAGAAGAATACAGGAAAAGAAGCAAGAAAAGGAACAAAGAGAAGATGAGACAATTTGAAAACTATTAGCAAGATGGTAGATTTAAACTCAGCCATATCTATAGCTGCATTAAACAAAATAGACTGGATTTAAAAGCAAGATCCAACTATATTGGCTGTCTGCAAGAAACTAATTTGACATATAAAGATACAGCTTAGAGTACAAGGATGGAAAAGTGTATGCCATGCAAAAACTAATCATAAGAAACCTTGAGTACCTATATTAATATCAGAAAAAGTATATTTCAGAAGAAGGAATATTGCCAGGAATAAAGAGACACATTACATAATGATAAAAGGGGTCAGTTTATCAATAAGACATATTAATCCTTCATTTATACATACCTCACAACAGACCTTCAAAGTCCACAAAGCAAAACTGAAAGGAGAAATAGAGAAATCAAAAATTTTAGTTAGAGATGACAATGCTGCTCTCTTAGTAATTCATAGAACAAGTAGATGAAGTCGTTATGGAAATAGAAAACTTTATCCATCAGTTTTACCATTGGACGTTTGTAGGCTATTCCACTCAACAATAACTGAATATTCATTTTTTTCAAGGACACATGAAACATTTGCCAAGATCATACACTGGGCTATAAAATAATTCTCAATAAAATTTAAAATACTGATAACAAAGAGTATGTGCTCCAATCACAATGGAATTAAATTAGAAATCAATAATGGAAATTTCTGGAAAATCCCCAAATATTTGGAAATTAAAATTCTATATAACCCATGGGTTATTACTAAGCTAGGTGAAAATAAAGCCCTGAGTTAAGTGCTACATAATCCTCACAATAATGCCATAAGGTAATTACAATGATCACTGTTTTGCAGATGAGCCCCCAGAGTTCAGAGAGGCAGCTGGTAGGTTGTAAACCTAGGAGCAGAAACCCAGATCTGTCTCATGCCAAAGCCCAGCTCATGATCAGTGTGTTATTCCAAAGGCAACTAGTTACAGCATTCAAGATGGGCACCCTGCAGAGAGCTGTGCTGAGTACCCTGTTGGGTATGAGGGGTGAAGGGAATGTGCTGTTGATGCTGCTTGCCTTCTCGCCAACTCCCTGTCCACAATCTCACCCCTAGGCTTGGTGCTCAAGAGCCTTCCCAATGGAAACTCTACCATTGGGTGTTCTCTTATGTTCTTCCCCACTCTCGTTCTTCTGTTGTGAGATTCCTATGTCCCCAGTGAGCTCTTTCCTTGGCAGGGTCACTGGCTTTTCCTGGGTGCTTGATCCAAACACCTCACAAGGCCTTCTTCCTCTAAGGGTCTTATCCTCACTGCTTTTACTTCTGGCTCCCCCATGCTGATCTCAGCAGGCCTGCTTTGTGATCCAGGGCTTTCTGGACCCTCATCCAGAAAGATGTGGATCCAGGTCCAGATGTTGCAAGACCTGCAACACTATTCTTCTGTTATCCTTAGGCAGCCTTATCAGACCAAACCAACTGTCATTGGCCCACCTGGAGTCCACCAGTAGCCAGAGGATCCCCAGAGTCTCCAGAACTGCCCAGTGGCTCACTTTATCTTTCTCTTTTATTTAAGAGATCTTTGAACCAGACTGCCTGGATTTTAAATCCTGGAATTATCACTTGAAAGCTTTGTAATTTTATGTAAGTCATTTTACCTCTTGGTGCCTCTGTCTTCGTCTTTATGCTGCTATAACAGAATACCACAGACTGGGTAATTTACAACAGACAGAAATTTATTTGGCTCATGGTTCTGGAGGCTGGGAAGTCCAGGAGCATAGCACCAGCATCTTGCAAGGGCCTTTGTGCTGGTGAAAGGTGGAAGGGCAAGAGAGGGCAAAAGCAAGAGGAAGAGGAGGGCCAAACTTGGTTTTATAACAACCCACTCTCATGATAACTAACCCACTCCCAAGATAATGACATTAATCTATTCATGAAGGCAGAGCTCTCAAAACCCAATCACCTCTTATTAGGCCCCACCTCTCAATATCGTTCCATTGGGGATTAAGTTTCCAACACATGAACTTTGGGGGATACATTCAGACCATAGCAACCTCCATTTCTTCATCTGTTTAATAAGGATAAAAATGAGATGTGTCTCACAGGGTTGTTATACAGATTGAATGATTTCATATTTATAAAGTGCCTGGCACTCAATAAGCATTAGCCCTATTATTATTATTATGAAACAGGGCCTCACTCTGTTGCTTAGGCTGGAGTGCAGTGGTGCAGTCATGGCTCACTACAGCCTAAGCCTCCTGGGTTCATGTGATCCTCCTTCCTCAGCCTCTGGAGTAGCTGGGACTACAGGTTCATGCCATCATGCCCAGCTAATTTTTTGTTTTTTTGTAAAGATGGAACCACACTATGTTGCCCAGACTGGTCTCAAACTCCTGGGCTCAAGCAGTCCTCCCACCTCAGCCTCCCAAAGTGGTGGGATTATAGCATGAGCCACCATGCCTGGCTCTGTTATTAATTTACATCCTTTTGTCCTTGTCTCCTCCATCACACTGGGAGCTTCCTGAGAGCATAAGTAGTGTTTCTTCAATCACTCTATTATCCTGTGAGCTCTCTGGCGGAGTAGGGCTGCATCTCCCCTAAAGAATGGGGGCTCCCTGAGGTCAGGGATGGTGTCTCCACCATTAGACAGGGACTGCATCTGCCTGTCAGGCTCTGAATTTTTTTGTTTGCCTGCTTCTCAGTTCTAATAAGAGGACTGTGAATATGGGAAGCGCAGTGGAGCTCTGGGCAGTGAACATGTTCTGGGAGGGGCCTGGGAAGCTCTGTCTGGTGGATAGATCTGGCCTTGGCGAGGGAGCCAGGAGATCCTAGGCAGATTCCTCCCCAGAGCAGCTCCAGAAACAAGATCCCAAGGCAGCTTCCAGGAGCTATTTCTACCCCCAGGAAGGGGCAAGCTGGGGAGTTCTTCTAAGAACCCTTCTGTCTATGCACACCATGCACACTGTTCTGAGGAAGTTCAGCCTTAGCACAGTTTTACCCCTTTCAGTCTATCAGAAGACAGGAGATGCAATATGGCATTGGGCAAAGAGCAGACTAAGATAGCATTGAATTCTGGCTCCGCCACTTGCTAGCTGCATGGAACCTTCCTGTAATATCTTGGGACCTTCATTTCCTCATAGGCAAAAATGATAATAAGAAAACCTTGTTCACAGGTCATATTATGTGCTCAATGAATGTTAGTTGAGTGAAAGAATGCATATCATTTCCTTTCTTTGGAGGGGTTTAGGGAGTGGCATAGCCAGCCCTAACTCTGGTAAATTGAATTCTACCATCTGTGGGCTGAACAGGTCATCAAGATGACATTTAGTTCATTCCCAGCCTTTAATCCATCTCAGGCACACACTTAAATAAGCTCCCAAAATGGAACCCTTGGTAATGCATTCCCGTACTTTGGTCATGAGAAAATCCCTTCTAACATCTCATTGCCCTCTCCCTACCCCACCCCCAGTGGCACATCACAGGCATGTCTTTTCTTTGACTCTTTTCTGTAACTGGAGTAAGGAGTGTGGAAAGTTCGGACGTTGGATTCTAGTTCTAGCTCTGCCGTTAACCCGTATGTGACTTTGAGAATTGGAAGCCGGTATTTACTGAGGCTCTGCTCTGTGCTGAGTACCTCACTCCCTTCTCACGGCATGACTGTGGAGATGACAGGGTCCCCATTTTACAAAAGACAAACCTGAGGATCAGAGAGGTTAATAAACTTGCACCAAATCACACAGCTATGGAGTTCACATCTCCCTGACTCTACAGTCTTTTTCCACTGCACAGTGCTGACTTCCCTAGGGACCTGTTTCCTGATCCATAAAATAAGGGAATTGGATTTAGTGTTCTAGAAAGTTCCTTCTGGTGTTGGCATTTTGTCACCACCTGCTCAGGGCCTCTGGAAGGATCTGAGGAAATTTCTGCTCAGCTTCCTGGCTTGGCTTCCTTGCCTTTCCGTGACCTTCTCTTTTGTTTGTCTATTCTCAGGCCTTCCTTACCATCCTCTCCAGTGAGTTGGTGTGAGACAAGGAACCAAATGTTTCCCTGGAGTCAGTGCAGTTCCATCTGCTGCGTTCCCTGCATAGCGGGCCGTGGGAACACTGTGTTCCACCCTCCAGACCCTGGTGCCTGGAGTGTTTTCCCTGAGCCACCCTGCCTGTCTGCATTCCCCTTTCTGTGGGGGCTTGGGCCAGCCCAAGTCAGGACCCATTTGCTTTTCTGTTTCTGAAAGCAGATGGCTTCCTAGTGGTAGGGGCAGGGTTGGGTGGACTTGCTTCCCAGGCACAAGGATTTTTATCAGCAGGCTGTTTCCATTTCTAGAGTGCCAAACCCTTGTGTCCTCACACCACTGAAGGAGTTCATGCAGCCAGACATTTAGTGATTCACTTGTTCCACATCCTCAGCCCATCTTGGCTCCCCCACAGTGGAGACAAAGCCCTGACTTCAGATTTCTAGCTGTGGCTCATCTCACCTGTGGTTTGCTTTCCTGAGCTTACAGGTGGGGAAGTAGAGGCATTGGGAGGTGGGTCAGGGGCCAGCCTGGGATAGGAGCTCAGGAACCTGTCCTTCCCCGATTCGGGGTCCTCCTACCCTGCTCTTTCAGTAGGGCTGTGGCCACAACACGGGCCTCATCTTTCTTGGCTGTTACTAGATTTCTGAAAGCAGCTGTTTGTTTGTTGGCTTGTGAGCTCTCATACTTCCTGGTCCAAGGGCAAGGAGCAATGGTTTTGTGGTTTGTTTGTTTGTTTGTTTTAAATTCTTGAACCTAGAGCCAGCTGCATTCTTCATGTAATGTCACCTGGTAGGGGTTGGATGGTCAAGGAAGTACCTGGGTCCAGAGTAGGATTGCCTCAGGGGGACAATGTGACCATCATCACCATGCCATCATCAACAGTTGCATCATCATTTAGGACCTTCCTGTTTACTGGGTACTGTGATAAATGCATTAGGCACATTAACTATTTTGTCCCTACAGTGAGTCTATGAGCTAGGTATTATTACCAGCTTTCAGACCAGGAGTCATGGTGTATTAGTCTGTTTTCACACTGCTGTAAGGAACTACCTGAGACCGGGTAATTTAGGAAGAAAAGAGGTTTAATTGACTCACAGTTCTGCAGGCTGTACAGGAAGCATGACTTGGAGGCCTGAGGAAACTTACAATTATGGCGGAAAGTGAAGGAGAAGGAAGCACCTTCTTCACATAGTGGCAGGCGGGTGGGGGGAAGTGCCACACACTTTTAAACAACCAGATCTCAGCCGGGCGCGGTGGCTCATGCCTGTAATCCCAGCACTTCAGGAGGCCGAGGCGGATGGGTCACGAGGTCAGGAGTTCGAGATCAGCCTGGCCAACATGTGGTGAAACCCCGTCTCTACTAAAAATACAAAAATTAGCCAGCTGTGGTGGTTGGTGCCTGTAATCCCAGCTACTTGGGAGGCTGAGGCAGGATAATTGCTTGAACCTGGGAGGCAGAGGTTGTAGTGAGGCAGAGGTTGTACTGAACCAAGATCATGCCACTGCACTCCAGCCTGGGTAACAGAGCAAGATTCCATCTCAAATAACAAACAAACAAAAAACAAAAAACCCAGCCAGTTCTCACGAGAACTCTATCACGAGAGAGCACTAGGGGGATGGTGCTAACCCCTTAGAAACTGCCCCCATGATCCAATTACCTCCCATCAAGCTCTACTTTCAACAGGTGGGGATTACAATTCGACACGAGAATTGGGTGGGGACACAGAGCCAAATCATATTGTATGGTTAAGAAATTTGCTGTGGTGCTATTGGAAGATAAAGGCAGGATTAGAACCCAGCCTGGCTTACTCCAAAGTCAGTGGACAGTCTTCTCCATTAAGATCTATAGCCATTAAGGTTGACTTTGGACAACCTTGGTGACAACTCCTCTTTAGAGTGGGTATACAGTAGACACTCAGCAAGTGCACATTGTGGATATTCGCTACATACTCACTGAGTAGCGAAACTAAGCAATAAAGTCCATGTCATTGAAGCAAGTCCCTTCTGTGGCACAGAGTGAGAATTCAGAGATCTGAATCCTGTGAATAGCCACGTGCTCTATGACCAGGGGTGAATTACTGGCCCTTTTGACCTTGGGAAAAAACAAGGATGTAATTCAGAGGGACGTAGAACTGTAGACTGCTTCCGGGGGCTGGATGACTTGACCTTCAAAAAGGTTGTTGCAGCCGGAAGAGTAGGTGAGCTGCATCAAGTTGCCTGGGGCTTTGTTTATCCTGAGACAGACAGCCTTGCTCCTGGAGTTGTGAATTTCTGAGCATTCCATCCACCCATTGGTACTTGGCACCAGTGCCTGGAGCCCTGGGAGTGGGTGCTGGCAGGATCAGTTGTGCTTGTGGCGTCTCACTCCCTGCACATGCTGCTCCTGGGCTCGAGCTTGGGGAGCAGACAGTGCCTCCTGACTGGTTTTCCTTTAGCTTTGATCTTGCTGGCTGTCCTTGCCAGGGCTTGGCTGCCAGCCTTGGTGGTTGATAACCAACCTTTGACCTTTGACATCCAGCCTTCCCCCTCCTCCACATGTGCTAACCACAGTGAAATCACAGATGCACAAATTATCAGAACTGGGAAGAATCTTAGGCCAACTGCATCATTTTAAAGAGGAGAAACTGAGAAGTAGGGAGGAGGAAGTCCTTGTCTAAAGTGACAGATGGCAGAATGGAGTAAGCCACATTGGACTTTAGCAGCCTGCCTGCCTTGTCTTCAAGAGCCAGGAAATATTCATTTAATATCTTCTACATATAATCACACCACCTTTACCTAGGTGATCACTTAGGTACACACACACACACACACACACACACACACACACGTTGTCTAGAGCCTCCCTTCTGGACCTCTCCTGGGCCTGCCAAGCCCCAGATCCTTCCAGATTCCTGTCACTGCCCCCCTATCAAAGCTCCTTGCCCAATTTTCTACCCCAGTGATCTTGCCTCTGTTGGGTGGCAAAGGGCTGATGTGACATAGCTGTGACACAGATGTGATATTAGGCCCTTGGCCTCTCCTCCTTCTCATACAGAGCAGATAGAGAGCTTCACTACTTATGGATATGAGGCCTTAGGTTGGTTCCTTACCCTCACCAAGCCTCAGTTTTCTCATTTTGGAAATGGGGATAATAACGCACTTAGCTTATTGCCTGGCACCCGGTCAGCTAATAAAATGTTAGGTATTATTTATTATTATTAATGGGACTATGATTATTCCTAAAAGCAGTAGCTCTCTGGAAAACTTCTCATCTAGCCTGTAGGAGGGGGCTTGGGCTCCATAACCTTTCCATGGTGGTACCCCCATCCCTAAAACAAAGTCCTGCATTCTAGGAGGGCTTCTGGAGGTCTCAATCCCTACCCTGGCCACAACCATCGTCAGCCAAGCCTCTTGCATTTCACCGATCTCAACTCTGCCTGTTGCAAGTTATAAATAACCCTGGCCATCTGTGCTATGAAACCCCAATACTGAGACCAAAGCAGAAGCTTCCTAGATTCCTGCCTCGTTCCCCATCTTCCCCTGCTTCTGGCAGGAGTTTTGTTTTCTCTGCTTTAGAATTTAAAGCTTCTTCTCTTTGTGCTGCCTCCCCCATCCCAAAGCCTGTGCGTGGACTCTCCATCACTGCAGATGTCGAGGAACTCTCTGGGGAACAGTTCTCTTAGAAGGAAGTGCCCATTTCAAGAAATTGCACAGAAGCGGTGTGCTCCCTCCTGAGCCATTGGCTGGACAGGGCCAGCAGCTGCCAGGCAGATGAAATGTGCACGGAAAACATGAGGGTACCAGAGGCAGGCACCACTCACAGCAGAGGGGCTTCGAAGTTTCAAAGCCAAGCAAATCCTCAACCTTGTTGGGGGTTGAGGGGAGAATCCTTGGGCTCTTTCCTCACTGTCATTCTCGCCCTCTAAGAAAACATACTTTTGATAAGTCCTATGCACTTTGGCCCCTCTCAATCTGCCAAAGTGATAATTAGCTAATCTGGGTGGCTATATGTTAGGGACTAAATGCTTGTGTTCCCAAAATTCATGTGCTGAAGCCCTAACCCCCAGTGTGATGGTCTTTGGAAATAAGGCCTTTGAGAGGTAATTAGGATTACATGAAGTCATGAGTGTGGGGCCCTCATGATGGGATCAGTGACCTAATGAGCTTGCCTGCACATGCACTCTCTTTCCCTCACTACCCGTCTGCACCCACAGGCCATGCATACATCAAGAAAATGCCAGATGAGTGCACAGGGAGAAGGCAGCTATCTGCAATTCAGGAAGAAAGCCCTCACCACAGTCGGACCATGCTGGCACACTGATCTCAGTTTTGGCCTCCAGAACTGTGAGAAAATAAATTTCTGTTGCTAAAGCCAACTAGCCTATGATATTTTGTTATGGCAGCCCAAATTGACTAATAACACTATATAAACAGAATGGCCAGGACATTCCCTCTTCTTAGGAAAAACATGTCATCAGGGGCTTCCTGCGGACAATGCTGATGACTGATGGTCTGCTGGGTTAATGAATTCTAGTACAGAGGCAGCCATGTTTTTTTCCATCTTGAGCCAGATGATCCGACATCCATAAAGTTATAATTGTTGTACCAAATTTTACTAAATAGAAGGAGATATTTACAAATTATAATGTATAAAATAATCCAACAACATTCATATCCCTGCCAATCCAGTTTAAGAAAGATAATCTGGCAGCATTTTCTTTGAATAATCTTACCCATTCCTTCCTTGAGCTGAGCTAAGTCATTGTTAATTTCATGCTTCTAATTTCCTTGCTTTTCTTTGTAGATTTATTATTGTTTATATGTATCCTTAAATGATATGTGGTTTGATTTTATATGTTTTTAAATATTTTGTTAATGGAGTCAAAGTATATACATCTTCTTTTGTGACTAACTTCTTTCATCTGTGTTGTGTGTGTTTCAATTCATTTTCTTTTCATTGTAGTGCAGAATTCCATTGTATAAATAAACCACAACTATTCCTCAATTTTATTACCAATGGAAAGTTTGGGAGTACTAATTACTATGCTGCAATGAGTATTCTACTTCATATCTCTTGATTTCCTATACAGAAAAGTTGTTCTAGGGTATATATAATATATAGAAGTGAAATTGCTGAGTCACAGAGGATATGCATTTTAAATGTTGCTAAATAGTGTAAAAATTCTTTTCTAAAGTGGTTGCACCAACTTATACTTCCAGGAATGGTGGTGTTGTCAGACTTAATTTTTTAAATTGTTTATCTGGAGGTAATAAAATGGTATCTCTTGTGTTAAAAGTTAAATATTCCTGATGACTAATGAAGTTGAACATTTTTTCAGATGTTTACTGGTCATTCAGATTTCTTCATTTGTGAAATTCCTGTTCAAGTAGTTTGCCCGTTTTTCTATTGGATCATTTGTCATTTTCTCATTGATTGCAGAAGTTCTTCAGATATTCTTAATGGTAGTCTTTTGTAATGTGGTGTGTGTGTGTGTGTGTGTAACTACAAATGTCTTCTCCTCTGGTTTGCTTTTTCACTCCCTTAAGCATGTATTTTGGTGAACAGAAAATTTTTATTTAAATGAAGTCTAGTTTGTCAGTCTCTTACTTTAGGGTTAATGCTTTTCATTCCTGTTAAATCTTTGCTCATTGTAAGGTCACACAGATACTGTTTTTCTGTTTTCTCCCAGAAGTTTTATTGTTTTATGTTTCACACATATGTCTTCATATGCCTGGAACTGAATTTTGTATGTGGTTTGAGGTGGAGGAATAAACATTTACTTTTTCCCATCATATGGATGTTCAACTGACATCATATGATTTATTGAAAAGATGATTGTTTCCCCACTGCAATGCGATGATATCTTCGTTGAAAATCAAGTAACTATATATATGCATTTCTGGACTATATTGTCTCCCACCTACCCTTGCACCAGTTGTTTTGTTCTTCAAGACTGTCTTCTTCGTTTAGAACCAGCTTGCCAATTTCTACCAGAAAACCAACCAAGCAAACAACAAACAAAAAGACTCCTAGAATTTGGGGAAGGACTAACATCTTCACCATATTGAGTCTTTTAACCCATGAATTTGGTGTATCTCTCCATGTGTTTAGATTTTCTATAATATCTCTCAGTAATGCCCTGTAGTCTTCATTGTACAGAATTTTAATATTTTTCACCAGATTTATTCCTAGGTATATGATTTTTGATGCTGATATATATAGGCTCTGTAAGTTTTTTATTTTAAAATTGTGTATTGCTAGCATATAGGGATACAATTACTTTTTAATATTAGCCATATATCCAGTGACCTTGGTGAATGCACTTCTAAGTTTTAATAGTTTACATATATAAGTTCTTTTGGACTTTTTATATTCACAGTCATGTTATTCTCTAATAACGACAGATTTTTGGTTTTACATTTCTTATTCATTTTAATTTCGTATTGCCTTACTGTACTGGCTATATCTCCAGTGTAATGTTGAATTGAAATCATAATAGCAGACATCCTTATCTTGTTCCTGATTTCAAAGGGGAAATCTTTATATATTTTACTACTTAGCATAATATTTGGTGTTATTTTAAAAATATTTTAACAAAATCAGATTAATGGAGTTCCTTTCTACTTCTAGTTTTGAAAGTATTTTACTATAAATAAGCATCGAATGCATTTTCTGCATCTATTGAGATCATTCATTCTTTTCCTTTATTCTGTAAATGTGGTGAATTACATTTATTGGCTTTTAAATGTCAAGTCGTTTTTATATATAATTTTTATATCATTGTATTTGATTAGCTAATATTATGTTTAGACTTTCAATGATGTTCATGAGGGAGACTGATATATAATTTTCCTTTCTTACAAAGTTTTGTCAGGTTTTAGTACCACATTTATAAATACTATCCTCATAAAACAAATTGGGGAGTGTTTTTCTTTTTCTATTATCTTGAAGTGTTTGTGGAAAATTTATGCCCAGTTCTTTATTAAATACTTAGAAGAGTTCAACTGGGAATCCATGTAGTCCTAGAGTTAGGAAATTTTAAAATTACAGATTTAATTTCTTCATTAGAAATAGGACACATAATAAGTTCTATTTATCTTAGTGTTAATTTTCGTAACTTGTGTATTTCAAGAATTTTTCCATTTTGTGAAAAGTTTCAAATGTATTGGCAGTTCTTCATAACATTCCCTTACATTTTTAACATTTGTAGGATCTGATTTGTAGTGATGGTCCTTTTTTAACTCCTGATGTTGGAATATATGTTTTCTCTGTTTTGTCTTTGAAAAGTTTTTGATTAGTCTTTACAAAGAATCAACTTTTGGCTTTGTTGATTTTTTTATTCTGTGGTTTTTTTTTTTCCAACTGTTTCATTGATTCATGCTCTTATCTTTATTATACTCTCTCTTGCATTTCTTTGGGGTTTAACTTGCTCTTCTTTAATAGGTTCTTGAAATGGATGCTTTGATTATTGATTTTCATGCTTCGTTTCTATTGTATGTATTAAGGCTTTATTTCTAATAATATGAATATAAATTTCCTTCTAAGAACTGCTTTAGTTGTGTCTCACATGTTTTGATATCTTGGGTCTTTATAACCATTTAGTTCACAGAATTGTCTAATTTCCATTGTGAATTCTTCTGTCCTCTGTGGGTGATTTAGAAGTATGTTGTTTAATTTCCAGACATTTGGTGATATTCGAGTTTTTTGTTACTGGTATTTTGCTTAGTTTCTCTATGGGCAAAGGACATACTCTGTATGATTTCAGTTATTTGAGGGACGTTGTCTGTCTCATTCGTCACTGTATACCAGTTTCTAGTGCAGTGACCAGAATGTATTAGGGGCTTAATAAAGGGCTGGTCCAGTTCTTGA
This sequence comes from Gorilla gorilla gorilla, assembly GCF_029281585.2. Taxonomy (NCBI): domain Eukaryota; kingdom Metazoa; phylum Chordata; class Mammalia; order Primates; family Hominidae; genus Gorilla; species Gorilla gorilla. Next base: position 53,646,334 of record NC_073224.2, on the reverse strand, counting down.
CTTCAACATGGGGCAGAGCAGTGATCTGATTTGCCCCCTGTGCTACAAGTGAACCTCAAAATCTGGAAAGATTTCACACCTGAACACATCCTGGGATTTTGAGATTTTGATTGAAATTGTATTGAAACTACAGATTAATATAGGGGAGAATTGACATCTTTATAATTTGAAGATAATCGACATATTTATAATTTTATGTATTTCAAACTATAAATAGGATATCTCTTTCCACTTATTTAACTCATTATGAGAGGCAACATAATACAAGATTAAGAGCATGGATTCTTTTCCAAAGTTGAATCAGTAATAAAAACCTACAGCCAAAAAAAAGCCCTGGATCAGATGGATTCACAGCCACATTCTACCACACATATAAAGAAGAGCTGGTACCGATCCTACAGAAACGATTCCAAAAAATCGAGAAAGAGGGATTCCTCCCTAATTCATTCCATGAAACCGGTATCATCCTGATACCAAAGTCTGGCAAGACACAGCGAAAAAGAGAGAACTACAGACCAATATTCCTGATGAATATAGATGATCAAATCAACAACTGAATTCAGCAGTATATCAAAAAGTTAATTTGCCACAACCAAGTAGGCTTTATTCCTGGGATACAAGGTTGACTCAACATATGCAAATTAATAAATGCGATTCACCACATAAACAAAATTAAAAACAAAAACCATATGATCACCTCAATAGATGCAGAAAAAGCTTTTGATAAAATCCAGCATCCCTTCATGATAAAAACCCTCAACAAAGTAGTCATCGAAGTAACATACCTCAAAATAATAAGAGCCATCTATACCAAACCCACAGCTAACATTAAACTGAATGGGCAAAAGCTGGAAGCATTCCCTTTTAGAACTGGAACATGACAAGGATGCCCCCTTTCACCACTCCTATTCCACATAGTACTGGAAATCCTAGCCTGAGGGATCAGGCAAGAGAAAGAAATAAAAGGCATACAAATAGGAAGAGAGGAAGTCAAACTCTCTCTCTTTACTGCTGATATGATTCTATACCTAGAAAACCCTCAAGACTCTGCCAGAAGGTTCTGAGACCTGATAACCAACATCAGGAAACTTTTAGGATACAAAATCAACATACAAAATCAGTAACATTTCTATACACCAATAATGTTCAAGCTGACAGCCAAATCAAGAATGCAACAATAGCCATGCATGTGCACCTAGGGATATATCTAAACAAGGAAGTGAAAGATTTCTACAAGGAGAGCTACAAAACACTGCTGAAAGAAATCATAGATGACACAAACAAATGGGAAAACATCCCATGTCCGTAGACTGAGAGTCAATATCATTTAAATGTCCATACCACCCAAAGCAATCTACAGATTCAATGCTATTCCTGTCAAATTACAAATTCTGTTTTTCACAGAATTAGAATAACCTATTCTAAAATTCATACGGAACCAAAAAGGAGCCTGAATAGCCAAAAAAAAAAAAAAAAAAAAAAAAAAAATCGTGAGCAAAAGAAAAAAAAAAAGCCAAAGACATCAATTACCTAACTTCAAACTACACTACAAGGCTACAAGTAGCCAAAACAGCATGGTACTGGTACAAAAATAGCCACGTACACCAATGGAACAGAATACAGAACCCAGAAATAAATCTGCACAGCCTACAACCAATTGATCTTTGACAAAGTCAGCAAAAAGAAGCAGTGGAGAAAGGACTCCCTATTCAATAAATGGTGCTGGGAAAACTGGCTAACGATATGCAGAAGAATGAAACTGGACCCCTGTGTATCACCATATACAAAACTCAAGATGGGTTAGATACTTAAATGTAAGACCTCAAACTATAAATATCCTAGAAGAAAGCCTAGAAACAGCCCTTCTGCACATCACCCTTGGCAAAGAATATGACTAAGTCCTCAAAAGTAATTGCAACGAAACAAAAAACTGACAGGTGGGACATAGTTAAACTTTAAAAAGCTTGTGCACAGCAAAAGAAACTATCAACAGAGAAAACAGACAATCTACAGAATGGGAGAAAACATTCACAAACCATGCATCTGACAAAGCACTGATATCCAGAATCTATAAGGAACTTAAACAAATCAACAAGAAAAAAACCCAAATAACCCCATTAAAAAGTGGGCAAAACATGAACACTTTTCAAAAGAAGACATACATGCAGCCAACAAGCATGTATGTCAACAATCTCAACATCACTGATCATTAGATAAATGCAAGTCAAAACCACAATGAGATACTACTTCACACCAGTCAGAGTAATTATTATTAAAATGTCAAAACAGATGTAGGTGAGGCTGTGGAGAAAAGGGAAAGCTTATACACTGTTGGTGGGTAGGTAAATTAGTTCAGCCACTGTGGAAAGCAGTTTGGAGATTTCTCAAAGACTAAAATTAAAACTACCGTTCAACTCAGGAACCCCATTACTGAGAATATTCCCAAAGGAAGATAAATAGTTGTACCATAGAGACACACGCGCTTGAATGTTCATCACAGCACTATTCACAATAGCAAAAACCTGGAATCAACCTAGGTGCCCATTAACAGTAGACTGGATAAAGAAAATATGGTACATACACACCATTGAATACTACACAGTCATGAAAAATAATGAAATCATGTCCTTTGCAGCAACACGGATACAGCTGGAGGCTATTATCCTAAGCAAATTAACTCAGGAACAGAAAACCAAATACTGCGTGTTCTCATTTATAAGTGGGAGCTAAATCTTGGGCACACATTTATATAAAGACAGGAACAACAGATGCTAGGGACTCCAAAAGGAGGGTGGGAGGAAGAGGGGAAAGGGCTGAAAACTTTTCTATTGGGTACTGTGTTCACTGTCTGGGTGATGGAATCAGTAGAAGCCCAAACTTCAGCATCACACAACATACCCTTGTAACGAGCCTGCACATGTACCTTGAAAACTGAAATTAAAAGAAAAACAAAACTGTATCTCTGGGAATTCTCTGATGCCTGGCTTAAAGATATTTTCCTTTTCTCCAGGAGAGTCTTTCATCTGCATCAGCCAGTCACCTGAGGGAACTGCCAGCCCTGGATCACAAGAAAGCAAATTATTGGCTTTAGGTTTCTAGAACCAGCAAGATAGTGTGAATTTGTACAGCAAAGCTACATAAGGGCTAGCTGGTAGTTGTTAATTTTCAAGGGAGATGTTTTCCTCCCTTCTATTCAGTGTCAGGTTTAAGGTAGGCAGGTGGGGCACTGATTTATTTTGAATTCACCATTAGACTGAATTGTAGCCTTTGGGTTTCAGGTTTATGGGTTGATGCTGGGGGTATGGTCCCCTGTTGGACTTCCCACTGTTGACAAGCCCCCTCGGTTTGTGGAAATTGAAGCTCAATGTAAAGGCTAACATCAGTATAAGGCTTACCTCTCTGGGCGCCTGCTTCTCATGATTTTAGGCTTCTGAATTTACCTTTCATTCTTTTCCAGTTTATTAATGCATTTACAAAGAGGTTTTAAATCTTTTGTCTGAATATTTGTTGTTGTCTTTACTGAGAGAACTAATCAGTAAACTACTCCACTATACTTCATAACTGAAGTCTGTAATGTTTGAAAACAATATAGTTTTCTATATTAGTGAAGCTAGCTGAACAAATTTATGGTTTGTTAACAACAGTACAAAAGCAGTTGAATTAACACAATTTATGTAAACATGCACTCTTACTGGCCCATGCTAGATGTGGGTCAATTTTGAGAACATCAGTGAAGTCCACAAGGACAGGTACTTAACAAATGGCGCCATGGAGTGTGCTTAGTCAGGGTACATCTCAATACATGTCCCAGATTTTCATCACTGTGATGGTTCTCAGTGCTGATCCCAATCGCTTCATGAAAAAAGAGAAAATGGACCCAAACATTCCCAATGTTAGACCACTGACCACTACGACATTTCGGGCTCTGGGATTTATCCAGTGCTTTGTAAAGCTCTAGGAAAACTGAGTCTTCTTGGTGAGCATAATTCACTTTCAGCTTAGTAAGTTCCCTGGAAATGAGACCCCACTGATAGGGAGGAAGCCTGGTTATTTATTATAAATACATTCTCAAGTTTATACGTAAAGTGGTTAAGAGCACTCAAGCCAGACTACCAGACTTGGAGTCTAGGCTCCCCCACTTAAAAGTGGTTGCCTCTTCCCTGTGCCTCAGTTTTCTCATTTGTGAAATGGGGATAATACTAGAAACTATCCCGCAGGTTTGTTGTAAGGCTTGAATGCATGAGTACGTGTGAAACACCTGGAATGTACCTGGAACACAGAGGTGAACTTCAAAAAGGTAAGCATACAGAAACTTAGAGCAAGATTCAGACTTAACAAAACCTGAGAATTTATCCTAAAATATGACTTTATGTCCATCACATAGCATTGCATTCATTGCATTACTTTCTTTTCTTTTCTTTCTTTTTTTTTTTTTTAAAGACAGGGTCTCACTCTGCCACCTAGGCTGGGGTGCAGTGGCACAATCGTAGCTCATTGCAGCCTTGAATTCCTGGGTTCAAGCCATCCTTCTGCCTCAGGCTCCCGAGTAGCTGGAACTACAAGCACACACCACCATGCCCAGCGAATTTTTAAATTTTTTTGTAGAAACAAGGCCTATGTTGCTCAGGCTGGTCTTGAACTCCTGGCCTCAAGTGATCCTCCTGCCCTGGCTTCGCAAAGCATTGCAATTACAGGCATGAGCCACCGTGCCTGACCTGCATTTCTTTATGATTAGTGATTTTATTGTGCTCAGAATAGTCAAACAGTAAGAAATGAAAGCAGGTTCCAGTAGTCAGTCACCTTGTCCATGTGGGCAGCTTAAGTTCAACCCGGACATCGATATTGTTTCAAACAAGATTAGAGTGTTTACAAGTCTTGTCACATCAGTAAGACCTGAGGTCTGATGAGTTGGGGCCTTCAAAGCCTTTTAATTCTCCATGGTCCTTCATCTGGGGAATTAGTTCAGTAAATATTTCTAACAAGTTTCCATGACTACACCACCCAACAGCATCAACATAAACAATGTCTCCACACTCTGCTTCATCTTCCAAAATTTCAGTAAACACAATAGTTGAAGCATGAGAACAACAACAAAAAAAACTTCACAATTTTGGTGGCTTCCTTTATGATATGATGCAATGAATGTGATTTGCAATGTGCACAGTTTATACTCTTCAAACGAATAATATGGTGCAAACTCTTTGCACGGGAAGAAACTGCTGAGACCCCTCTTCCCCCATCTCTCCCCTCATTGCAGGTGTCCTATCTGCTAGCAGTGAGCTCAGTTTTTGCATGTTTATAGTCACACTCTCTTTTTAACAAGCTCTTCTTAGTTTTGGTTACGTTCTCGTTTTGTCAAGTCTCCTGTGACCTGCCTTTCAGGGCCAGGAGTCGCATGTTCCTCCCTGGTCTCATGGAGGAAGGGAGAGAGGCACCTTCCTAAGTATGAACCTTGCTTTATGTTTCTGAATTTTTCTTGTTTTCTTTGTTAATATTTGTTGAGCATTTACTATGTGTCAGGCACTATTCTAGGTGCTTTTCATGTAATTCATTCTGTCAGGAAGGCAACAAGCTCTTTAAGCTACATTTGCCTTTTTTGAATGGGTCAGGAGCAAAGGAAGAGTGAGAGGCCCAAATAAAAATTATCATCTGCCTCTAGACATATGCTGGACATGGCCTTACTCTGTGCCTCCTGTCTCAGTGGATGGCTCCACTCTTCACTCACCATGGGAGGCAGAAACTTAGAAGTCATATGAGACCTTCCTCCCTTCCCATGGCCCATCAATTCCTGGTCTCACGGCCGCAGCCCCATTGGCTTATCTCAATCATAGCTCTTTTCACATTGATCTGTAACCCTCTGTCTTCCCTGTTAGGACACAGACTCTCTTTGATCTCTGAATACCCAATTCCATAGCAGGCCCTCAAAAGACACTGGCTGAATGAATGAATGAATGAAGTTCTGTCGTTTCTACTTAAGAATTTCTTGAGTTATCCTTCTCCCCTCACCCCATTGACTGCCCAACATAGGGTCCTACTCTTCTCAACAGAACTCTTACAGTAACTTCCTAACTGATGTTCCCTCTCTCCACTTTGCCCTATTCCCACTCACTTTCCTCATTGTCTTGAGGGTTATCTCTCTAAAGGACAAATCAGAGTGTGCCTTTGCTCTGATTAAACCCTTCAGTGCTTCTCATTGCCCTGGGGATAAAGTCAAGGCATCATCTCTTGTCTCTGTCTTTCCTGAGCCCTGTGTCTAGCCATATGAATGGTAGTGTACGTGGTATGGGTGTGTATTTAGGCCCCAGTTCCTCTGCACGTGTGCCTTTTACCTAGGATGTCACTGCCTTTTCTCTGCCTGGAAATCTCCTGTCCATCCTTTGAGCCCCAGCTCAAATGTCCTTTGATCTGTGAAGACTTCTGGGACCCTATAGAGGGTCCAAATAGAGGATTAGATCTCTATTTGAGCATTTGTGGGCTGGCTGTCATAGTTTGCTCACGTATCTATGCCTCCATCTCTCCCCACCTGACTAGATTTTCCGTCCCTGAAGAGCACAGTCCTGAGCTTGGTATCCCTAGCTCCTTGGCAGGCTTCAAAGAATACAAGAGGGAAGGAGGAGGGAGATCCCATCTTCTATGAACAGTGAAAACTGTTGTCGATCCAAAGGGTCTGGAAGAAAAGCCTGCATCGACACTGTGACTGACAGATCTGCTGAAGACAGCCCAGCCTCAAACGTGGGCTTGACGCCAACCTCCTTCTTCTCATCTCCCTTCTTCAACCCTCTCCTCTCATTCCTTCCTTCATGCTCTTCTTCCCTTCCTCCCTTTCCCCTCTTTCTGTTTTATTCACTTTCCTTTCCTGCCTTCTTTCCATTGCTGTTTCACTTTGGCATTAATCATATATTGCACAAACCATATTATAGCAATATTAATGGAAGTAAGTAAATAATAGTGCCCCCACAATTCTGCTACTCCAACAAATCAGATTGGTTTCATTTGTCTATATTGCCTTCCCATGTCTGTATGCCCACATCATTTTGCATAGTTGTCATCATAATGTAGTTTTAATTTTGTAGTCTACTTTGTAACTTAATATCAGAAGCATTTTCCGTGCTCCTGCATAATCTTCACAATTATTATTTTAATGGCTGAGTAATATTCCATTGAATGGACATGCCAAGTTTTACTTAACTGTTTCCTTTCTGTTGGACAGTTCCAGTTTTTCCCTGTTGCAGAGAGTGCTGTAATAAATAAGCATGTTCTTTTACTTCTTTCTCTTTCTTGCTCCTTCTTTTCCCTTTTTTTTTTTTTACCTTTTTCTTTCTTCACTTTTTTTTCTTGCATCTCCTTCTACCTCCTTGACTGCAGCTCTCTCTCCTACAGCAATAATTTGCTTCTGAGTGGATACAGAAATCATCATGGTGGGACCTAGGGTTTTGAAAAAAATGACTAAACATTTGTAATAAAATGTTCCCAAGGACACTTTTGTTACATTTGTGCCCTTAAAAAGAGTTAAATGATAAATCTTTTTGTTCACAAGAGGTAGGAACACAGGACCAGGTGGGACCAGGTAAGACCAAATTGGAGAAGGCTAAAATCTGTGACAGGGACATGTTTATTTGTAGTGGGAGAAAATGAGACACAAATGCCTATCAATAGGGAAATGGCTAAACAAACTATGATGTGTTTATGCTAGAATTATGTATCATTTAGAGATTGCAGAGCTAGATGTACTGACTCGATAAGACTTTTTTAGTGAATCTAGTTGCAGAATATTTGTAGTTTACAATTCATGTAAAAAATAACAAAACCCAAACCCATGATAGTACTACATTTTTTTTGAATATATATATATTTGCATATATAAATGTGTGTATAGGGGTATATACATACTCTTATTTATATGTAATGTAAACACACTTGTGTGTAAATGTACATATACACACACACTTATATTATGCAAATACATAGAAAAATTCCTGGAAATATACACATCAAACTGGTAACAATGGTCACCTCTGCGTTTAGATGAAAGGGTCTTGATTTAGGGAACTGGTTAAATGGAATTTGAGCCTGAACTACAGTGGTTTCACTTTTTTATCAAGGAAAACGCATTCACATATTGTTTGTATAATGAAACATTAATTGAAAATGTTGCCACTGTTGTGTCTTTCTGCTTACCATCTTGCACTGACCAGCTTCTGATTTAGGGGCTGGCCATCAACAACTGAAATGTAATAGGAGAATGCTATTAAATATGTAAATGTCCTTTGGGAAGTGTGGGCTTTTTGCTTTTTCAGTTATAATGCTGGTCTTTTAAGACAGTGCTGGTGGGCCTGGGGCAGGGGAGAACAAGGCCTGCTCTTCCAGGAGATAAGGAGCCCCCCAAATCAGACATCATCCCAGCCAGTCCTTCCCACCCCCTCCTAGCAGGTGGAAGTTGGCGGGGGTTGAAGTGTAGTCCCTTGCACTGAGTCCTGGATGGAGGACAACAGATGGGGCCACACAGCCCTGCTGCTCAGACCGAGGGGAACAGGTGGAGGTTCCAGGGTCAGAGTGTGAATGCTGGCGATTCATGAGTGGTGCAGGTGGGCAGAGTGCCAGCTCAGGGGCAGCGACAGCTGGGCAGCATGTGGGCAGGAGAGGGAGTTGGGCAAGGGGGCTGGGAGACTGGGTGGGTCCAGCCATGGAGGAGGAGGTACTAGAGGGCAGAGAACAACATAGGGAAAGATGGGGAAGCCCCCTCAGGCTGGACAGGAGTGAGGTCAGAGGTCCCTGGCTGACCTGAGAGGCGTAGGAAGCTGCAGGGTGAGTGCACATGCTGGTAGAGAAGGGTGCCCCTGCTCTGCCTCCTCACACGTCTCCTTTACCCCCAGCTGTCTCCTACCTAGCCCTAACCTGAGGCATTTGGGCCACTGCAGCAGCTGTGCCAGCCCTTTGGCACTGTCAGGGCATGGGCAGGGGAGGGACGCAGCTGCCACCCACCCCCTTGCAGTTACGGGGTGGGAACGCAAGGAGGTGGCCAGGTTGGAGAAGACTCAAGCACGTGATGGGGCACTCTGCACTTTTCTCTCCAGAACTACCTGCCCATGTACCCTTCACCCCATTCTCTCTTTAGTTAGGTGTTAGGGTAGGAAAGGTAATGATCATTATTAGCATTTACCAAACACTCGCTGTAATGCAAGGAACAGTGCTGTTGATTGTATAATGTATCACTGAATCCTCCCAACAGCCCATTAGGAAAGTATTATAATTTCTATTTTACAGATGAGAAAACGGAGGCTTCTTGGTTCAGTAATGTGCACAAAGTCACACACTAAGAAGAGACATAAGTGAGATTTCATGCCAAATTTTTCGGCACTAGAGACCAAACTTAAAACCTTTGAGGAGTATTGAAATAACAGAGAGTTCCATGCCCAGTCGAGGGCCAGCCGTCCCCCAACAAGGGGTAACTTCTGGACGTGGTGGATGAGTCTAAGTTAGCCCTCCTCACTGTGGGAATTGTAGAGCAGCTAGATGAAGTGGGGTGAAAGTAAAGGAGCTGGAAGGCCGAGCCCGGTGACTCACGCCTGTAACCCCAGCACTTTGGGAGGCCGAGGCGGTTGGATCACCTTAGGTCAGGAGTTCAAGACCAGCCTGGCCAACGCGGTGAAACCCCGTCTCTACCAAAAATAGAACATTAGCCGGGCGTGGTGGCAGGCACCTGTAATACCAGTTATTTGGGAGGCTGAGGCAGGAGAACCGCTTGAACCCGGGAGGCGAAGGTTGCAGTGAGCCAAGACCACGCCATTGCATTCCAGCCTGGGCAACAAGATCCAGAGAGGAGGGAAGTGTTCTCTTGGGGCTGGGTTAGATTTGCCTGGAAACGGGAGGAGACAATGCTGTGGGAACAAAGCACTTTGGACTGGACGTCAGGAGAGCGAATCTGTCTCTTCCCTCCAAGGGGGCGGGTCTGCTGGGCCTTCATAGGCGTCGTCCCTTTTGGCCTTTCTGCAGGTGAGCTCAGGAGAGGCTCGGGCAGGTGGGGAGCTGAGGCGCTGCCTGTTTCGTCTGTTCTGGCCCATGATGTCGGGTGAAGCATCTCACCTGAAGCCTTGCGCAGTGCTCCGCCAGGCGCTATAATGCTGAGCCCGGCTATGGCTCCTCCTTCTTCTCCCTTCCGCGGGAACCCAGCACCCAGCGCGGCGGAGCAGGGAACTCAGGCTGCGGGACCGGGGTCTGGCCCTGCCCAGCTCATCGCCCACGCCCAGGCTTCCGTTAGGCCAGCAGGGGGACCCCGAGCCCCGGACAACAGCCCTGAGCTGGGCGGCTGCTTCTGGCTCTAGATCCCGCTGCTCAGCCGATCCACCCTCCCCACCTCCCGCCTCCCAGCCTCAGTTTCCTCCTCTGCGAAATGGGAAAATGATTATACTTATTTCACCGGCAATGCTATGATAGTTAAATAATTCTAAACCATAAAGCGTTGTGAGACTTCCTTCTTGTACTCTTGAAGTGTATTATTTTGAACATTGAACATTTAATCAATGTTTCTTGAGCTCTATGCACCGGGAGCTATTTTAAGCCCTGGATGAAGTCTGTCCAACTCGGGCCGGGGATAGTGATTGAAATAGAAAAGCTCAGTAAGTGAAGGGCTCCTCTGTGTCTCCCACCCCACTTGACGAGCCAGATGGAGTGAGTGGCTTTTAACTGTAGAGTGGACCCCTCTAGCAAGCTGCTGTTTGCTTTTCTGGTGTGGAAGGTAGGACTTTGGGATGAGCCCACAGAGGACCAGGGAGCCCAGGCCATCCACCACCTCTTTATCCTGACCTGAGGAACGTGCACTTAGCGCAAATTCCCTTCCATGCCCAGTGCTCGCTGGTGACAGGGTTCAGGGCAGAGGGGGTGAGGCAGATCTGAAGGGAATGATTCTAGACTAGCCCTTTGAGTTCTGCTTAACATCAGGGAGTTGGGGCCAGGATAAGACTGGAGCTGAGGGAATGGGCTGAAGCCGGAATCAGTGGCCAAGCCTCTGTGACCAGTTCTGATTCCTCGGTATAATGAGTGAATGCCTAGTGTTTCCACACCTGGCTTCCATCGCTGCTGGGAGGGGCTTCACTCAGAGAAATAACTATGAGAATGTGTACATGGTGGGCTCTCCTGCAGGCTCTCAGGGGACCCAGGGATACTGGGTGAGGACAGGGGCCATTTCATCCCAGTTAGCTTTTTACTGAGTGGAGCAAAAACTCGTTCCTTCCATGAAGCCTCTGGCTTCAGTCTCAGCCCTTACACCCCAGGACGTGGTCCATGAAGCACTAGTTAGGACTTCAGAAGGATGAGGTGATGGTTCACGTGGAAGATGTTGCTTTTCAGTTCCTTCTGTTTCATTCCCTCAGTGGACTGCAGACTCTCTGAGTGGGCTATTGTGATGAACTGGAAATAACCTTGGAGTGGAAATCAGGAGGCCTGAGCTCACGTTTCAGCTCCAGCACTCAGTGGTTTCAGGCCTCTCCTTGAGCCTCAGTGTTTTAATCTGGCAAAGGGGATCATAATAGCTTCCCACCCAGGTGGGGTGATGACACAGGGGATAAACGTGAGAAAGGGCCAGACATGTGTTCTGCCTTTTCTTCTGTCTGTATCTACCCTAGAAAAATGAAAACACATCCTCACACAAAAACCTGTACGTGGGCCAGGTGTGGTAGCTCACACCTGTAATCCCAGCACTTTGGAAGGCTGAGGTGGGTGGATCACCTGAGGTCAGGAGTTTGAGGCCAGACTGGCCAACATCGTGAAACCCCGTCTCTACTAGAAATACAAAAAATTAGCCAGGTGTGGTGGCTCACACCTGTAATCCCAGCTACTCAGGAGGCTCAGGCAGGAGAATTGCTTGAACCTGGGAGGCGGAGGTTGCAGTGAGCCGAGATTGCACCATTGCACTCTAGCCTAGGCAACAAGAGTGAAACTTCGTCTCAAAAAAAATAAATAAAAAAATAAAAAAAGTGTACACGAATGTTCATAGCAGCATTATTCACAATAACCTAAAAGTGGAAACAAGCTAAATGTCCATCAACTGAAGAACGGCTAAACAAAATGTGGCTTGTCCACAGGATGGAATACTATTCAGCCTTAAAAAGGAATGAAGTATGGATACATGCCACAGTTCAGATGAACCTTGAAAACATTATGGTAAGTGAAAGAAGCCAGTCACAAAGGACCATGTATCCTATGTATATGATTCCATTTATATGAAATGTCCTGAATAGGCAAATCCATGGAGGCAGAAAGTAAATTAGTGGTTGCTAGGGATGGGTGGTGGAGGGAAGGGTTGGGAAGTGACTACTGATGGGTGCAAAGTTTTTTTGGAGGAAAGGTGATGAAAATGTTCTAAAATTAAATGATGGTGATGGTTGTACAATTCCATAGTAACTCAAACCACTGAATTGTGCACCTTAAATGGGTGAACTTTATATTATGTAAATTGTATCTCAATAAAGCTGTTAAAAATTTTTAATTTGGTGTCCTGAATTTAGTCTGGCAACTTTACTTCTGCCCCTCCTTCCTTCTTTTCTCTAGTCTTGACAGCCTTCTTCTCCCTTTTGGAACATACAGAAGATAGTGGGGGTATTTGTCTTTCTTGAGGGACAAGGACACCTCTTGATGGGTGGGGAGGAATAAGGGAGCGATTAGGAAGTCAGATACCAGGCTGCCTCACCTCCAACAGATATCATCATCTCCCCTGCCTCAATTTCCCCTTCTGCGTAGTGAGGGGAGGGGAAACAGAGGATCGCTTGCCTTTGAACCCTTGGAGGTGCTGTTGGAGGAGTCCAGGAAGGCGGGTGCATTTGCTGGCTGGGTTGGGGTGGGCTGCACAGGACAGCATGAGCGCTTATGAGTCACATGGTGGATCTCCCAGACAGTGGTGGGGTGGCAGGTGGATTGCCCAGAGGCACCTCTTTGGCCTCAGACAGGGGCAGAGAAGCCAAGAAATCTGTGACTGGTGCCCCTTGGGCTAGGGTTAGGGGTAGGGGCTGGGCCACAGGCTGTCAGATGAAGAGGAGCTGGTGCTGGGAGAAGGCTGAGTCTTTAATGGAGCTGCAGCATGGCTGGCCAACTGCTGGCCTTGTGTCAGGTGGGGGAGTGGAGGGGCTTCAGGGAAGGCCTGGGTTGGGGTTGAAGACCTGGGAGCCTCTCCTTAGGACCCAGTGGCAGTGGGGGAGGGCTTGGAGCTGGTGAAGAGCTAGATACTTCCAGGTCTGGGGGCATCCAGAGCTCTGTGCCCAGCCAGCTGTCATTAACTGCTTAGCTCCTTGGGGTCTGTGCTCAGCTTCGTTTCCCTCTGATTCATCTCTTCCTTGCCACTGCTTCCCTCCCTCAGACTGTGAGCATGCTCAGAGCTCCCCATCTAAAACCAACCTCTTTTTGACCCCTCTCTCCTGCAGCTCACCATCCATCTTTTGTTCTCATCCCTGCCAAGCTCTTTCAAACTAGACTCATCTGCACCCACGGCCTCCACCTTGCCTACCTGCTGCAGTGTCAACCCTTGAGAGGCGCTCCTACTCCCCCATCCCCTGAAGCTTCTTTGAGGTCTCCACACCCTTCTTTTCACGAAATCCACCACATCCCCCTCAGACCTATCATAGCTGCCCTTCAGCCCTCAGCCCCGAACCACTCAGCACCCCTGCTTCCTGAAATGTCTGGTAGCCTGCTCCTCCCCTTTGGCTGTCCTCCCTCTTGATTACTGTGGGCACAGCCCAGCTTCTCCCCAGCCTCTTTTCTGCATCCTCTCCTGGGTGGCCTCATCTCTCCCAGGGCCTTGACTGTCACCTCCATTGCGATGACCCAGCTCCAGCTCCGATCACCCTTTGGCCATTTCCAGAAGGCTGCTGGACCCCTCCCATGGGCACAGCCAGCCCAACCTGTCCAGGAGTGGACTTCGTATCCCATCCCCCATCCCCCCAACCAGCCTGTCCGTCAAATCTCCCTCATCCTCCTCAGCATTTCCCTGGGAACTCAGCTTGAAATAGAGTCATCTTTGCCTCCTCAGTCCCCCAGCCACTATGCCCGGAAGTCCTCCCACGAGACATCTTTCCTGTCCATCTTCATCTCTGTTCCCACTGCTTCCTCTTAGGTTTAACCTTTCGTCATCTTTGACCATGATTGCTTCCTGGCAGGTCTGCCTGCTCTCACCCTCTCCTCCTCCCCTCTGCACAGCGTCTTGGATGATCTTCCTATAGCATCTTTCAGGTCCTTCAGAAAATCCTCAAAAATCCTCAAAAGCTTCCCATTATCAACAGAGTAGGCTGTATATTTGTGTAGTGATCTACAACCTAAAAAGCACTTTCGCATAAAGTCAAAGAGGTAATGTTATTCTTCTTCTTTTATGGATAAGAGAACTGAGGCTCAGGGAGGTGTGGGGAGTGGTCAGACTTCACCCAGTGCTACAGAGCAGATCTGGGACTGGGGCTGAGGCCTTCTGTGGGTGAGGCCTTTCAGTGGGTGCATCGCCCACTACAGTCCTCTCAGTCTGCCCTGGGGACCTCAGCAATGTGGCCCCTAGTTATCACCCTGCTGCCCAGCCTGAATCCAGTGCCCCTGCTTAGCCCCTGGTCTTGCCCAGAACACACCAGGCAGTTTCCCACGCCCCTTGCTCAGGCTGCTCATTCACTTTCTGCCCACAAAGTCCTCCTCCAGGCCACCAGCCCATCTCTGCAAGCACAGAGCATCCGGTGCCTCCTTCAAGGCCCAGGCTACGTGTTGTTTTCTCCAGAATCCTTCCCAGCCCCTGCCAGCCAGTATGCTCCTCCCTTGTCTGGGACCCCTGGAACACACCACCGGGAGCTCCAGCTGATTCTGAGCAGGGATTGACCCAGCCGGGCCTCCAATCCCCATGCTTGCAGCTCTTGGGGGGTGTCTTCATAATAGGCCCTTCACAAATGCCAAAGAAACAAATGGTGGATGGGGCTGCCCAAGATTCTCCTCCTTGAGGAAGCCCTTTCAGACCAATTGGCCCAGCAGTTCCAATCACCTCCTGAGCGTCGCATACACCTTCATGGGTAAAATGCATCACACGGCCGGGTGCAGTGGCTCACACCCATAATCCCAGCACTTTGGGAGGCCGAGGCGGGCAGATCACGAGGTTAGGAGTTTGAGACCAGCCTGACCAACATGGTGAAAACCCTTCTCTCCTAAAAATGCAAAAATTAGCTGGGCATGGTGGTGGGCGCCTGTAATCCCAGCTGCTTGGGAGGCTGAGGCAGGAGAATCACATGAACCCACGAGTCAGAGGTTGCAGTGAGCTGAGATCGCGTCACTGCACTCCACCTTGGGTGGCAGAGTGAGACTCTGTCTCAAAAAAACAAAACAAAACAATCAAACAAACAAACAAAAAGCCACACATCAAACCTGGCTCAGTCCTTGGACGGTCCAGGTTCTAGTGTTAGCTCTGCCATGTGGCTTCCCTTGAACCTCTCTCATCTGTGACCAGGGACTAGTAACACCTGCTTTGCTATCTCCCTGGTGTATAGTGAGCATTCAATGGGATACTGTCTGTGAGAATTTCTGTATTTTTATTATACCAACAAGAATGAGCTTGAAGGGAATTCTTTTATAAACACTAAACTTTTGTGCACCCGTGAGGGGCTTTTATAATTATATACAGGTGTGTCCACCTAACACTGCCTCCCTCTGCTGTAAGGTGGGGAGGGTGTGAAAGCCCAGAACCCTCACTTCATCAAGTTCTAAGATTAAAGGGCTGATGCTTGAGGGATTCTCAAGGGATTCCCTGAAGGGTAGGTGGGACCAGGCCTCAAAATGATGCTCACCTCCAGGACCCTCCTGGGCACCAAGCCCTGCCCCTCACTGCTGGATGGGTATGGCTAAGTTCATTCCTTCTCTGGGTCTCAGTTTCCTTATCTGGAGAGGTTGGATTGAAGCTCAGATGTTCACTTGTTTTTTTTTTAAGAGCCACAATGTTCAAAGAAAGGCTTATACCAGGAACCCATACATGAAATAACCAGAGCTGCTTCATCTAAAACAGGGTGGCTCCCTGAGCCCCCAAGACCTGACCCTCCTTCCCAGCCTTGGAGGTCCCGAGGCTCCTCTGTGGAGCCCTAAGTGGTCCTCAGTGTATCAAGACCCAGGAAACATGTCTTGATTCTCACTGGAGGGATTGTGTATTGGGGCCCTTCATGCCTTCCTTACCTGAGTGTGAACTCTTTCTGGAGCCTGCAGGAGAGACTATGGCCTTTTTATGCCTCTACCCACAATGCTCAGCTCACTGTCTGATACACAAAAGGGGCTCAAGAAATGTTTACCCAACAGAATAAATGAATGAATGATGATGAGATTAGGAAAGAAATGTGAAGGACAACCTTGCTTTAGGAGGTAGGAACAGTTCCATGCTGTCTGGAGGAATGGTAACTAGACGGCCTTGACCTACCACATGCCTCCCCACCGCCTCACAAACACACAGGGAAACACACAGCCTGTGTTCTTCCCGTGGGCCCAGTATCTGGCACAGAGAAGCCCTGACTGGGAAGAAGTGAGCTGGAAGGAGGGAGGGAGAAGGAGGCAGAGATCCAGGGTGCAAATCTGAGCAGAAGGAGGGTGGTAGAAAAGGAGAGGAAGAGAACTTCCAGGAAGTCACTGCAGGGGCAGACAGGCATGGTTATGGGCCCCTTGGGGGAAGGGCTAAGGGCTTTCCTGACACCCAGAAATCTTTTTGTCCCAAATGCCTGCTCTTATCCAACAGTTCTCCTCCTTGTGCACACACTGGCCAGAGCAATGCTGAAAAAACAAGACAGGGACCAAAATATCCTTCTGCCTCCTGGAAAGGACAGAGAAAAATTCTGAAACCTCCTCCAGTCCCCAAGTTCTCCCCACAGGGCTGAGCCAAGCCTTAACAGCCAGTACTCCTTGCCTTCCTTCCTGGGCTCTGGAGGGGTGTGCTGGGATACTTCAGCCTCCTTGGGCAGCACTTTCTGACCTGGGGAGTATAGTCCAATTTGGAGAGTTCCAGGGAGAAAACAGCAGGGCTGCTCAGCAAGGTTCCCCTCACCCAGGAGTGCTTCCCCTTCAGCCCTCCCTCTTCCCCACCCACCTCTGCCCACAGTGGGAAGGCTGCAGGTGCAAGGGGCCAGTGGAGAAACCCAGGACAGGGGCTTAGGAAGAAAAGAAGTAGGATCAACAGGTAAAAGGACCACAGGGGATCTTTACATTTACTGTGGCATTATCTCACCCCCTGAGTCACATGGAAAATAGAAGCTTTGCATTGGGCATCTTGGAGGGCACCTAAACTAGGTACCTGTGGGATTTGGTACCAACATTAGCATCCCTGGCTGTGCAGGGCAGATTTCATAATTTTGTATTCTCTTTCCCTTTCCACCCCCACGCTTCACTGGCCTGGTGCTGCCTGCTTGCCTTTTTGATAAAATATCAGTGCTAGACGCTTTCCAAAAGCCAGCTCATTATGTTCTCATAACCATCCTACACTGAGGGGTATTCCTACACTGCTGTTACAGGTGGGGAAACCAAGGCTCAGCTTTTGAAGGCAGGTGAAGCTTGGAGGGTTGCATGGCTGCAGTGTGTGAGGGGACCCTGGTGTGGGGAGGGTCATCTTGTCTAAGGGTCCTGGACACACTGTGAAAGCCAGAGAGTTTTGACTCAGGATACATTCCAGACACCTTGGCTCCACCTGTTCTGCCTACAGCCTCCCTCATTGTCCTTTCCTCATTATAGATCTGTGACCTTGCCTCTTCCTCTACTCGCCTCCATCACAAACTTCCCGTTCTCTCAGCCCTGCTATCTGTGCCTCACGGGGGAGCTGGGAGTTAGAAGACTTCCAGGGGGAAGGACCCAGTTCTGTGGTCTCCATCTCAGCCCATCTCTCCCACCTTGGAATGGACTTACCAGCTGTTGGTGTAGGATGGGTAAACTGAGGCCAGGAGAGGAAAAGTGTTCTGCTTGAGGTCACGCAGCCAGTGAGTGGCAGAGTAGAGCCTAGAAGCCAGCTTCCAGCTCTTCTGACTCTCGGTCAAGTGCTCTTTTCACCACACCAAATGACCCTGCTGCCCAGGAGATCTCAGCACCGACCCTCCTACCTCCGTGTCAAGCCAGAGGACTGAGGAGACCGTGTGCTTCCCCCAAGGCAGCTTTCTGGAATAGACCCTGCCTTGGCCAGTTCTGTTGTCAAATAGGCTGGTCTAATCCCTGAGGCTGGGAACAGGCAGGGGTGGAAGGATGGAGAAGATAAGGGAAGCAGATTTTGGCTTATTTTGCCCAGAACTGAGAAACAAATTACCTACAGGCATTATGCAAATGCATCCACTACATGTCAGCAACCTGTGGTAAGATGAATCGGAGGTGGGAGTGTATGTGTGTGGGAGGTGGTGGTGGGTGCTCAGTTGCCCTCCAGAGCTGAAGATGCTGTCAATAGTTAGACAGGGTGACCCCACTCACCCATCCCCGTCCCCAAGCTGGGCCCATCTGGGTCTTCACAGTCTCTTCTGACATCTAGTTGAGTGACCATTGGGAAGCTGAGTGTAAACTGAGAGAGAAAGCCTTGAGCCAAAAATGGCTCAAGCAAAGGGTGGAGAGGCAGGGGATGGTCGCAAAGGCCTGCATGTCTGGGTGGCAGGGGGAGTAGGCAGGATGTCAGGTGCTGTTGGGCGTGTTGACAAAGTCAGCAGGGGAAGTGCAAGGGGACCAGGAGGAAGGAGAGTTTACACTTCCTCATTTCTCCAACTAGCTTCTAGGGAACGAATGTAATTTTGCTGTCTGAGGCACTGATTCCTTGCTCCCCCTAAAGGCAGAAATGGAAGTTATCTTTCCCCACAGAGGGCTTCCCCCTCCTCCTCAGAAGACTCAACTGCCCTTCCTCCCCGCCTCCCAGCTACCCAGGTTCCGGGTCCCACATCATTCCTCACTGTGATTCAGTGCAGCCCCCAATGGGAGCAACGTGCCCACCCTCCTCTGGGCAGAACCCTTTTCCTTGCATTCTGAGATCCAGTGAGGGGAGCAGTACCCCCAGAGGCCAGGTTGGGTTGTGGCTAGCTAACATTGGGGTCCCCAGCCTGACTCTCTTTGCGCTCCTAGAACCCTTGCCCAATACCCACAAACAAGGATTTCTCAGGTTGGGATCTCTGCGAGGCATCCATCCATTTCCAGGGTCTGGTCATTAGTTAATATCAGTGGACTGCCTAAACCGAAACTGGCAGAAGGTGGCCAGGAGAGGGGTCTGGACACAGTGGAGAGAGTCAGGAGCCTGGGATTCTTATTTTGGTCCTGTTAGGATTTGCCCTGTGACCTTCCGGAAGTCCCTTGCTTCCCTGAGCCTGCTTCTTTATCTGTAACATGAGGGGATTGGACTGGATGCCTTATGGCTTAGCGCTGTGCTACGAAGAGGAAGAAGGAGGAAGGAAAAGGAGCACGGAGCAGGTTACACTGACAGGAGATCCTGGGAAGCTAGGTCACTTCCCTGAGCCTCAGCATCCTTATCTGCAAAATGGAAATTGCTAATAGACTAAAAGGCAATTCTGAAAGATGGATGAGAAAGGAATATAATGACTCAGGGTAGAGCCTGCAAAACAATATGGGATGAGAAGATGCAGGGACTCGTTTCATGGAGAGAGCAGGGTTTTAGGATTGGGGGAGGGTGCCAGGGCTACCGACTGCTTTGGGAGATCCCAGAGGGGGCATTCTGAAGTCCTGCAGAAGAGATGCTGTGCCGTGAGGGGTCGCTGGAGGCCAGACCAGGGCTCCCAGGAGTCCTGCATTGAGAAGGGAGAGAGTGGACACAGGAAGGATGCGCCTCTGTCCAATCCTGAGGCTGGGCGCACACACCAGGCCCTTCGAAAAGCTCACATTTTTTCCAGCTTTTCTCACCCAGTATCACTTCCTTTGTTAAGAGGAGGGGATGGGGGAGGAGACGGAGGATGAGGAGGGAGGGGCTCGCGGGTGCCGCCGCCGCCCCCGCCCCCTCCCGGTGTGCGGAGCCCGATTGTCACTCAGCTCCCACGCTGGGGGCGACAGAGCCGCAGGCGCCCAAGTCGAGTCCCAGCCAGCTACCATCCCTCTGGAGCTTACCGGCCGGCCTTGGATTCCCCAGGAATCCCTGGAGCTAGCGGCTGCTGAAGGCGTCGAGGTGTGGGGGCACTTGGACAGAACAGTCAGGCAGCCGGGAGCTCTGCCAGCTTTGGTGACCTTGGGTAAGTCTGAGTCTCGGTTCGCCCCTGGGGCTCCCCAATGGGGGTGCAGGAGAGGGTTGAAAGAAGAGACCGGAATGCCCCCTTGGGGCAGGCCATGGGCAAGGGTCCCCGACAGAGCTGGAACGGGACCAGGGGACTGCTAAGATCCAGGCACCAGACGGGTCTCAAGTGGGTGGGCGCAGGGCAGGTGCGGGCACGCTGGGGAATAGGGAGAAACGCCCAGCCTTGTCCTGGGCTCCGTCCCCAGACCCACGTCTGCCACCCCAGTCCCAGGTGCGAAACAGGGGCGCTACCTCTTTAAAAGCGTCCGGGGCTGAGTCTCTGCCGCACCATGTGATTGCTTGAAAGGCCGGGCTGGGAGCGCTGCGGCGGGAGCCGGAGGACTATGAGCTGCCGCGCGTTGTCCAGAGCCCAGCCCAGCCCTACCGCGCGCGGCCCGGAGCTCTGTTCCCTGGAACTTTGGGCACTGCCTCTGGGACCCCTGCCGGCCAGCAGGCAGGATGGTGAGCTCCCTGCATCCTGTTCTGTGCACATGGGTGGGCAGAGCCAGTCATGGGAGACCCCTCTGTGCGTGTGTCTGTGTGTGCGCGCGCGCTGGGAGCTGCCTCACACCTGATAAAAAAGCCAGTGGAGGAGTGAGCGCTGCTATTTTAAGTTGCTGAATGGAACCTCTGGGAATGATAAAGGGAAGGGACAAAGATTAGGCAGAGAAGGGTCCGGGTGCCCCTCCAGCCTGGGTAGGAGCTGCATGTGCCAAGTGGGACACATCTCCACAGGGTACCTGGAGTTCCAGGGCAGCCTGAGCTCCCTGCCCCTCCCAGACGGGTCTCCCCATCCCAGGCTTCCCTGACCACACAGGTGCTTGCCTCGTGCCCCTTGGTGCCCGTCTGCTGATGTGCCCAGCCTGTGCCCGCCATGCCGCCCTCCATCTCAGCTTTCCAGGCCGCCTACATCGGCATCGAGGTGCTCATCGCCCTGGTCTCTGTGCCCGGGAACGTGCTGGTGATCTGGGCGGTGAAGGTGAACCAGGCGCTGCGGGATGCCACCTTCTGCTTCATCGTGTCGCTGGCGGTGGCTGATGTGGCCGTGGGTGCCCTGGTCATCCCCCTCGCCATCCTCATCAACATTGGGCCACAGACCTACTTCCACACCTGCCTCATGGTTGCCTGTCCGGTCCTCATCCTCACCCAGAGCTCCATCCTGGCCCTGCTGGCAATTGCCGTGGACCGCTACCTCCGGGTCAAGATCCCTCTCCGGTGAGTCCACAGCGCCGAAGGTACTTGCAGCACCGCATGATGGCTGGCTTGAGGGCCATCTAGAAAGGAAAAAAGGTAGAGCATAAGACCCCAAGTAAGCCAGATGTTCTTTGGGCCATTGTGGTCCAGTCCTCACTCTGCCTTCCTGTGCTCTGCTCTGCAGTGACAGAGAAACAGGAGGGGGATGGGTGGCTGGAGGACTGTACTGTGAACTTACCAGTGCCCATGACCTCAGAGCTGAAGCTCCTGCAGCCAGGGAACCTGAGGCTGCCTGTCAGGCCTGGGGTGGAGGTGGGAGATTTGGAGGAGCCACTAAGATGGGGTCACAGTGAGTGCTGGGTAGGAATGAGCTGAGCTCTGCCAGTCCCAGGGAAGAGGAAGAGGAAGAGGCAGAGAAGAGAGTTAGGGTGGGGTGGGAACATACTGAAGGTGGCACAACAGGGGCAGGAGTGCTGCTTCTCCAGCCAGACCACGGCAGGCTTCCCGAAGGCACGCTTTGGCTCTCTCGTTCACCAGGTATCTCTATGTTAGCCAGCTGTTCCTTCCAGGGCTTTCCAGCTGAACCAACAGTCTGATTACCTTTGCCTCACTCCCACTTATGGGACCTCTGTTACAGACAGGAGGAAGGAAAAATGCTGGTGCCTACTCCTCATATTCCTGTTCTGTTGCAAAACCACCTCTTTGCTGGTCACAGTAGAGGTGCTTGTGCTGCTCCCAGGCAGCACTGGGATGGGTGGCCTGCTGGTGCCGTCCTCAGTGTGGGTGTCCAGCCCATGTTGGAGCTCCCTGCCAGGCCACAATCTCATCACCAGGCAGTGCCTTGGGCCACCAAGTGCCAGCGAGTGCCTGGGCATATTGCCAGGGACTGGCCCTGCTGGGACACTCTTGTGAGGCATGCTTGCCCCCTCTTTGAATACTTGCCCCCAGTAGATTCCTTTTCTCCTGGGGAGCTCTGGCCATCTCCAGCACCTGCCACCCCCGGCATAGCTTCTCTGGGATGTAGGGCCTCTGACCTCACTTGGCCCCTTGCCCGGGCAGGCCTAGGGACCCATGTTTCTCCCTTTGTGTTACATTTGTGCACATTTAACTTTTCAAAGCCTTTCTTACATGCATGATTTTTTCCTGTTATCATCGTGCCGCTGTAAGGGAGGTGGAGCAGGAGCTTTTAAAGGGGGAAACTAAGACTCAGAGGGTCTCCCTGAAGCTCACTCAGAAGTGTGATCTAATTATCTGCCTTCCTTCCTGATTCCCCATGCCCAGTGGCTTGATGCCAGTCTCTCTGCCTTGTCTACCTCCCTCCACCCTCCAGGTTTTCCAGGGAAGGTGGGGTGAAGAAGGGAACACAGCCAGAAGCCCCATAGGCTCATCCACTGAGGGACCCACATGCTGCCGTTAGTCCCAGGTTGCTGCTGGGCTGCACATATAAAGCTGGTCTCAGTGCATTAGAAGAGCAGGGCCTCTGAGCCTGGCCATTATAACAAAGTGTTGCCACATTTGGAAACTCATGCAGATGTCCAGCTGTAGGAAGGCTGCTGGAGAAATTCTGTCTGCTGAGTGAGTGTTAAGGTGAGCCAAAGGTCCCGTCTTGCTGTGACAGAATGCACCCTACTTGTCCTGTGGGGCTGGGATGGCTACACTGGTGGGAACAGCAGACTTATTCCTTCAGGAGGCAGCTGCTGTGGCTTTGGAGCTGGGGTCCTGGGGAGCTGTCCTTTGAGGGTGGAGGCAGGGACCTGCACAGAGGCTGCCATGGGCCTGAGTTCAAATCCTTGCTGGGAATTTCTTGCTGTGCAAAAGTCACTTACCTAACCGCTTTAAGCTTTAATGTCCTTATGTATAAAAGTGCCTACTTTTATAAGGCACTATTTATGTATAAATAGTGCCCACTTTTATAAGGCACTGTTTATGTATAAATAGTGCCTACTCCCTAGGGTTATTGGAATAATTTAATGAACTCATATATGCGAAGCACTTGTATTAATATTATGCCTCATATATGCAAGCCATAGGGAGGTCTTATTTGTAGTTTTATTGTCACTATTAACATATGGCTCAAGTGTGGCTGGATAGGTGAGCCCTACTCCTGCCACTCACGCTCTTAGGTGTCATTCGGTGTCAACACATACACACGAAGAAACACACACACAAACACATACACAACACATCTCCCAGGAGGTGTCTAAGTACTGTGAAGTTATATCTATACATGTTTCTACTCCTCTGGTGCAGTGTTGGTGCCTCAAGGCAGCAACCACATCTTATCTGTTTCTGCAAATTCTTCAGAATGCCCAGCTCTGTGTCTGGCACATCACAGACCCTCAGTAAACGTTGATTGAATTGGCCAGGTTTACGGAACGCACACAGTTGAGCCTCAAGCCTATCTTCCAGAAGTCTAACCTCTCACTTTCTTGCTGTGGGCTAGACCTGTCCCCACTTCTGATTCAGGGCCATGCCCCCACTGGCTCAGCGTGGCTCCTTGACAGCCATACACCAGCAGTGCCCGGGAGTGTCCTGCCCCATGGAGAGGAGCCTTTCTCCTGAGTTAGGGAAAGGCTGCTGGGGCCTCACTTCACAAGCAGGGATCCTGGCTGAGGTGTTGGGCCATTCTGGGCTCCTGCGTGGCACTGCCCAGGTCCCCTCCAGGAGGAAGAGCATGCTTTGCTCCCCTCTACGTGGCTGGAGTCAGCAGGCTGCTGGGTCTATGAAACTCCTCTTGGCCAGAAGTCCCCAGGCACCAGGCTTGCTGCCCTGACATGCCAGTCAAAGGTAGATGTGGCCCTGGGCACAGAGAGTCGTACTGACCGAGCACTGGTGAGGCGTGTCTGGGGCACCTGGATACAGGTGTCTGCTGGCTATCACCAAGTAGGGCATGGTTTGGTCAGTCAACCACAAATTTTCTTTCTTTCTACTTGGCAGAAAACCAAGAGAGAAAAGAGATTCACACCATATAATATGATCCAGTTACAAAGTTTTTTCTTTTTAAGCTCAAATTGTTGATTCATCAGTAACCTGTGGTCATTTGCATATAATTTGCACCCTATTTCCATAGCACCTCCCCATGCTTGGTAATTGAAGCCCTATTCCCCTCAGCTTCTGGTTCTAGGGAATCTCTATTATTTGTCCCTTAACCCCTCACCCAGAGCTTTCTTGGTGGCAATTTGGTGCCTACTCCCGAGGGCTAGTTGTAGGGAAGTGTGCCAACAGAGGGCTCCCTGACCAAACCTCTCTGTGGGAAGGAGACCCTAGCAAGGGGGCTGTCCATGGCCAGCTGGGTTGGAGTGGAGTGAGGGGTGGTGGGTGTTTGCGAGTCAGGCAGACCTGAGTTTGAACCTTGCTCTGTTACTAATTAGCTATGCAACCTTTGATAAGTTATTCGGCCTCTCTGAGCCTTTCCCGTTCACCATCTGTTAAGTGAAGGGGTTGGAGGTGGGGCATGGCGGCTCATGCCTGTAATCCCAGCACATTGGGAGGCTGAGATGGGTGTATCCCTTGAGACCAGGAGTTGAGATCAGCCTGGACAACATGGTGAAACCCCATCACTACTAAAAATACCAAAAACAAATAGCTGGGCGTGGTGGCACATGCCTGTAATCCCAGCTACTTGGGAGGCTGAGACAGGAGAATCACTTGGACTTGGGAGGCGTATATTGCAGTGAGCCAAGATTACGCCACTACACTCTAGCCTGGGCAACAGAGCAAGACTCTGTCTCAATATAAATAAATAAATAAAAAGAAAGAAATGAAGGGGTTGGATTTGAGGTCTCTGAGGTACCTTTCAGCTCTAATTCTGTGGTTCTTCTTTATCCTGACTCCTGCCAGTGCTGTGTTGGGATCCCGGGAGGGTTTTGTTGTGTTGTGTGTTTTAGCTCCTAGTGAGTGTATGCTAGGAACAATGCTATGTTTTTAATATATTTTATCTCATTCAATGTTCATAGTCTCACTAGTAGAGCTTATTGTTACCCCCATTGTATAGACAATTCTTTTTTTTTTTTTGAGATGGAGTCTCACTCTGTCGTCCAGGCTGGAGTGCAGTGGCACAATCTCAGCTCACTGCAACCTCCACCTCCCAGGTTCAAGCGATTCTCCTGCCTCAGCCTCCTGAGTAGCTAGAATTACAGGTGCATGCCACCATGCCCAGCTCATTTTTTGTATTTTTAGTAGAGATGGGGTTTCACCATGTTGGCCAGGCTGGTCTCGAATTTTTGACCTCAGGTGAGCCACCCGCCTTGGCTTCCCAAAATGATGGGATTACAGGCGTGAGCCACCTCGCCTGGCCTCTCTATAGACAATTCTTTAGCTAAATTGAGGGCTGAGGCTTGGGGAGTTTCAGTAACTTGCCCAAACAGCTTGTCAGGGGCAGAAGCAGGATTTGACTCTAGGCCTAACAGATGCCTTTAACCAGTAAGCCCATGTGTATCTTGCATCAGCCCAAGAAGCTGTAGGATTTTTGGAGGAGTTTCTATAAAGTTGTCAGTAGGGTGATTTTTCTCCTCTGATCTTTGCCAATGGCCTCTGCACTCTGCTCAGTCCCTGCCCAGCATCTTCCCCTCCCTCCACCTTCATTCCAGTGGGCAGTTGAGCCCTTGGCAGTTCCTGCCTCTGTCCATAGCTGGAAGCCTGCCCCACTGGGCTGCTGACCCGGGGAACCACAGCAAGGAGTGGTGGAGGAGCCCGGCGTGCTGAGCCAGAGCGGGGAAAGAAATCTGGTAAATTAGGGCATGTTTGCTTTTAGGCATCAATTTAGCTGTCCCCACCCTGGCTAGCCTGGGCTTTTCTTGACAACCCTGAAATGCCTTGTGTGCCGTCATGCCCCCGCAGGTGACTGTCTGTGGCTTCTGGGTCCCAGAACAGTTGTTCTCAGGTTATGCCTTCTGCTTTCAGAGAGGTAGGCTGTCTTCAGATTCTGTATCTAAGGATGGATTAGTCATAGGCCTGGAGTGTCTGAGAGGGAAGAGGAGTTGGAGGAAGCCCTGAAGCTCAAACTCTCACACTTGCGGACTGAGGAGGAAACTGAGATTGGAGAGAGGAGGAGCTTACGCAAGATTACTTGGCTGGGAGTTCTTTCCTCCTCCCATCTGGATGCTTGCTCCCCCGCCTCTGATGTAAAAAGCTTGAGCAGAAGAGCTCTTTGCAGTCACCCGCCCCTCAAGGAACAGAAAAGGAAAATATGCAGCCTCAGTGGGTGAAGTCAGCAGATCAGTGGCAGGCTTAGAGGGGAATGAGGCGGAGGGAAGTTGCTTTGTGATTGAGAAGATAATTTCTCTGAATTAGGGATAGCCTTCAGGTGTGTTAGGCCAAGCAGCTTGCTGGGCCAAGGGAGAACATGGCCTTTAATTGAAGAGGCATCTGGACTCCTTTCAAGTGTGAAAGCTTCCCTCAGCTGGCATCGGGTGGCTTCCCGGAAGTTTCTGAGTGCTTGAGGGGCAACCTGCCGAGGTGTCAGCTCTGCGTGGAAGCCGGAGAATGGCCAGGATGCCTTTTACCCGGAGGCAGATCTGTAGGGGCCGCACCCTGACATTTGCTATTTATTTCCAAGCATAAAAGCAATCCATGTTGATTGTGAAAAATGGAAGAAAGAATAAAGATGGTAAAATCACCAGTAATTCTACCACCTACAGAGAACTACCGTTAACATTTTGGTGTTCCAGAAAATTTTTCCACACACACACATATATATAGATATATTATTTTTACATGTTGAGAACATCTATATATACATGGTTTTATATCCTATTTTATTCACTTAACATTATAAGCATTTCCCTGTGTCAACTAAAATGATTTTGTAAGGATTTTTATGGCGGTATAATATTGGATTGTATTATTACTCATCTTTTGGGTCTCAGCTAAAATGGGCTCTCCTTAGGGGGGCCTTCCCTGAGCCCCACCCCACCTGGACCAGTTTCCTCTGGTAGGCACTCAGGTTGGATCTCCTTCTCCTTCCAAGTCCACCACTCATCACCTGGGTAGCTTTCTAGTCAATGTCGCTCTTTCTGGGCTTGGTAAGTTCCCAAAGGCCAGGAACACATCTGCTTACATACCCCCATTTCCCCATGCCTGGCACAGAGCAGGCATGCCGGAAAACTTTTTTGAATAAATGAATATTTGAATATCATATTTTATTTATGCATTCTTATATCACTGGCTACTTCAATTGTTTCTGATTATTTATTGTTATGAAAAATGCTTTACTGTGTAACAAACCTGCACATGTACCCCTTAATCTATTAAAATAAAAGTTGAGGCTGGGTGCAGTGGCTCGTGCCTGTAATCCCAACACTTTGGGAGCCTGAGGCAGGCAGATCATTTGAGGTCAGGAGTTCAAGACCATCTTGGCCAGCATGGTGAAATGCGTCTCTACTAAAAATACAAAAATTAGATGGGCGTGGTGGTGCACGACTGTAATCCCAGCTACTTGAGAGGCTGAGGCAGGAGAATTGCATGAATCCAAGAGGCAGATGTTGCAGTGAGCTGAGATCATGCCACTGCACTCCAGCCTGGGCAACAGAGTGAGACTTTGTCTCAAAAAAAAAAAAAAAAAGAAGTTGAAATTATAAAATCAAACAAAAAAACACTTTAATGATTCACAATGTTCATAGGGTCAGAGCCAAGTCAGAACCTGGGCTGTGTCACCCAGTAAATAGTGTAGGTGCTATCTGGAAAGATTGCCTTGTGAGGTTAAATATTTCCCAAGTCCCTTTACTCCAACTCTCCCTTCTCCCTCCCCAATTTTACCTACACTGCAAATCCCCAGGGGGCATTTGGCATTCTTTAGCCCACACTTCCCCTTCTGGGCTGGGTTGGGCAGGACTGTATGGGCCCCAAGTCTAGTCCTTATTGCCTGGTCTCTTTCCTGAAGGCCTCGGCATCCTGATGGTGAGGAAGCAGTGTCCCTGGGAGAGGACTTGGGGTGAGGCACATCTTGGTTGGCCTCATTCGGCAGGTGGGGACAGACACATAGAGCAGAGAGGAAGGAAGTGGAGAGACATGGCTCCTTGGGCGGCATGAA
Source organism: Gorilla gorilla gorilla (assembly GCF_029281585.2). Taxonomy (NCBI): domain Eukaryota; kingdom Metazoa; phylum Chordata; class Mammalia; order Primates; family Hominidae; genus Gorilla; species Gorilla gorilla. The sequence continues at coordinate 53,617,892 of NC_073224.2, read as the reverse complement.
TCACTCCTTTAACCTCAGCCTTCTTAATTCAAGCCCAGAGGGAACTATTAGCTGCCGCAGTCCAAAGAAAAGCCTGGCAGGTGGCCGTGGGGATAAGGAGAAGAAGGAGAGGCAGATGGGTGGGTCTTGGCATACACGTCCTCTTAGAAATACTGGTTTGAAGGTGGGCAGGGAGATGGGGGCAGCTGGCAAGGGGCTTCCCTGACCCCAAGGGAGAGGACATGGGGGTACCTTCTCCTGCCTTGCTCCTTACCCTGGAAGTTTATTCCCCAGCAGAACTGCAGAGAGGTGTGGGGCTGAGGGGCTGGCAACATCCGTTTATCTATTTTATAAGTGTGCTTTGAGCACCTGCTATATGTCAGGCACTTGGCCAGGCCTGGGGATACACAGATGGGCAGGCTGATCTGGTCTCTACCTCTGTCTGACAGCTTGGAGTCTCTGCTGAGATGATGGATTCCCACAGACCAAGGTGGCCAAGGAGAAACTCTCACCCCACCTGTGGTGGGAGTGGGGCTGGCAGGAGACTGGCAGCTGATGCCTTGCAGAGCTGGGCTGGGCAGCTGGATCCCACTCCACACTCACTCCATGCAGCTCAGGTTGTGTAGGAAAGGCTCTTTGAACTTACCTTCTTGCCTCTTGCTTCCCCTTTGAGAGAGGAGGGCAGCTGATTTGTCCCTACACCGGGCCCTGGTACAGATAGACCTACTCATTAATTAATTCATTCATTTGTTCATTTATTCAACAAATACTTATTGAGTGCCTCATATGAGCCAGGGTCTGTTGGGATACTTTCATTAATAAAACAGAGATCCTCATGGAGACTGAATTCTAATGAATTGGAAATCAGATGCTAGATAATAAATGCAATACCTAAATCATGTAGAGTGTTGGAAGGTAGAACGTGCTATTGAAAAAAGAAAAAGGGGGCAGGGTAAATGGGATTGGAAATGCCCCAGCCCAGAATGGGGCTGGGAGAAAGGGTTGCAACTTTAAATAGGGTGGTCCGTGAGGCTTTACTGAGAAGGCGCCATTTGACCAAAACCCTGGAGGTGAGGGAACACACCATGCAGATATAGGGAGGGCATGCCATGCAGGGGAAAGAACTCGAACAGAGGCCCTAGCATAGGAATGTACCTGAAGGGTTTAGGGACTAGCAAAGAGGCCTGTGGGGCTTAGATGGAGAGATAAAGGGAGAGAGTGGTCAGAGATAATGGGTCACTGGCCCAGGTACAGCATGGAGGCCACTGGAAAGACAATGGCTTTTACTCTGAGGGAAATGGTGAGCCATTGCAGGATTTAGAGCAGAGATGTGACCTGATCTGACTTAGGCTTTAAAGGATCACTCTCGTTGCTGTGTTGAGAATGTGCTTTAGGGACAAGGGTGCAAACGGGAGTAGTTAGGTGCTATTGCAGTGATTCAGGTGAGGGAAGACGGAGGTGGCTCTAATCTGAACAATAGCAGAGGAGGTGGTGAGAAGTGGTTAATTCTGGATATGCATTTAAAATTTTTAACTTTTAATTTACTTTGTATCAAAGTAAAAATTTTATCCAGTAAAGTGCATAAACCTCAAGTATTCAGCTCTATAATATTTTGCATATGTATATACCTATATACCACTACCCCGATCAATATTTAGGACACTTCCAGCATTGTATGAGGCTCCCTCCCAGTCAGTACCCTCCAAAAGGCAACCTCTATTTTGACCTTTATCCTTATAGATTGATTTTGGTTGTTCTTGAACTTTTATAAGTGGAGTCAAGCAGTTTGTACCCTTTTATGTCCGGCTTCTGAAGCTCAAAATTCTTGCCAAGATTCATCCCTGTTACTGAATGGGATTTTTCCCCTCATTGCTGTTAGAATTCAATTGTATGAATGTACCATGATTTGTTTAAATTCATGATGTATTTTGAAAAAAAGAGCCAAAGGATTTGCTTATGGGTTGGATGTGGGAATTTTCCTATAGATTGGATGTGAGAAAGAAGAATCAATATGACCAGACTTTTACTTCTAAGCAACTGGGAGGATGGAGTTGGCATCATCTAAGGTGGGAAAGGCTGCAGGTGGTGGAAGGAAGAAAATGAGTTTGGATTTAGACATGCTGACTTCGGCGTGTCTAACAGACATCTCAGTGGAATGTTGAGCAGGTGGTTGGATATACAAGAATGAGAGGCCTGGGCGGGTGGTTGTCAATGTGAGAGCTATGGCATGTAGATGGGTTTAAATCCATGAGGCTGGATGAGATCCCCAAGAGAGACAGTGCAGATAAAGAAGAGAGGAAGACCAAGAACCGAGCATTGAGAAAGTGGGAAAAGAGGAGGCACCAGCAAAGGAGACTGAAGGAGAACTCCAGACACAGAAAGAAAACTCAGACCCAGTGTGGTACCTGGAAGCCAAGTGTAGACAGTCTACCAAGGAGGGTGGACAAATGGGTGAAGTGAGATAAGGACTGAGAATTACCAGCGGATTTTGCAAGGCCATTGGTGACCTTGACAAGGGCAATGTCAAAGGAGTGATGGGGGCAAAGCCTGAATGGAGAAAGCGCAAGAGAAAAGAGGACTGGGATTGAAGGCAGCTGGTATCGAGTACTCTTGAGGAATTTTGTTGCAAAGAGAGCAAAGGAATGGGGCAGTAGCTGTCAGGGGAAGTGGAAACGAACTGTCTTACTCTGGGATTTTATTTATTTATTTATTTACTTTGAGACAGAGTCTCACTCTGTCACCCAGGCTGGAGTGTAGTGGCATGATCTCGGCTCACTGCAGCCTCCGCCTCCCGGGTTGAAGTGATTCTCCTGCCTCAGCCTCCCAAGTAGCTGGCATCATAGGTGCATGCCACCATGCCCAGCTAATATTTGTATTTTTAGTAGAGACAGGGTTTCACCAAGTTGGCCAGCCTGGTCTCAAACTCCTGACCTCCAGTGATCTGCCCGCCTCGGCCTCCCAAACTGCTGGGATTACAGGCATGAGCCACTGTGCCTGGCCCACTGTGTTATTTTTAAGATAGAAGGGAGGTTAGTGCATTTGTGTGCTCACAGAAATGATCCAGCAGAGAATAAAACACTACTGATGAAACAAAGGAGAGAATTTCTAAAGTGATGTCCTGGTTTAGGCTAGTGGGACATATGTGGAGAGACAGGCTTTAGACAGGATCCTGGAGGCTCTTCTGTGGCAACATGCGGCATCTGTGGGCGCAGATGCTGGTAGGTGAAGCTCTCTCCTGATTCTTCCCATTTTCGTAGTGAATTGGGAAGCAAGGTCACCAGCTGAGAGTGAGGATGCAGTAAGAGGTGGTGGAGAGAGCAGCAAGCGTGAAATAATTCTCTAGGAAGTGGGAGAGTGACTAGGCTCAGGAAGTCTAGTATAATTGGGGGCAGCATGAAGGGCCCCCCTTAAGTTTGCAGTGATGAATTTGAAGTGCAACTCAGCAGTGTGGTTGTGTGTTTCTCACCAGCCATGTTCAGCTGCATGGGCACGGGCATGGAGGAGGCAGATAATTTATTCCTTCATTAACTCAGAATGGCAGATTCATGATGAGATTAAGGACCTTACCACGGGCAAGAAGGGGGCTCGGGTCTCTTCCCTCATGGAACTTAAAGGCTAGCAGGGAGCGAGAGCCCATGGACATGCCAGCAAGCAGGTAGCTTTGACTGCAATTTGTGAACTCAAAGGGAGCCGTGCTGGTATTCTCTGGGGCAGGCCCTTGTTGGTTTCTCCAAAACCCCACGTCGATGTCCAGAGAGACCCATAAGGGCTTCAGTAAGGCCTTGGAGGCCTTGTGGTTCACGGTCAAGAGTTTGGATTTTTTTCTAAGTGTGCTATGAAGCCTCTGAGTGGTTTAAGCAGGGAATCACATAATTCAGATTACATTTTAAAAAGGTCAAAAGTCCTTGAGAAAATATTAGCAAATCAAATCCGGTGATATAAAAAGGATAATATATCACCACCCAAAAGGGTTCATTCCATCTAGGCAAGGGTGGTTTAACATTTGAAAGAAATCAATCAGTGTAATTCATCACACCAACATAAGAGGGTCACTCTGCCTGCTCTGTGGAGGATGGGTTGGAGTGGGGTTACAGAGGATGTAGGGAGGCTAGTTAGGATTGGGGGGCAGCAGGCGGGGCTTGAGGCAGGCAGGGAGTAGAGGAGGCTGTGGAGATGGACAGAACTGGAAAGATTTCAGGCATGTTAGAGCTGGAACCAACTGGAAATAGGTTGAGGTGCAACGTGGGAGAAGGAATCCAATGTGACGATCCAGGCTTATGGCTTAAGCCACTGGGTGGATGGTGATGCTGTTTCTGGGGATGGGGAAGGGTGGGGAGGAAGAAGAAATTGGAGGACGATTCAGATCCTATTAGGTATCCAAATGGAAGCACTGTGATGGCAGGGTCGCTGGTGTCTTCTCTCTTACCACTCCCCAGCTCTCCTCCCCTGGTGTGGTCAGGAGGAGGGGCTCTCTCTTACCTCACACAGCCTCATAGAAGGGTCTCTTAAACACCCACCAATCCAGACATTCCCAGGTGCCTTCAGCCACTCCAGCTGCTCTCTTTCCACCTTACTTCTCAGGAAGCCATTGCTTTCTCAGGCTGGGACCACAGCAGTAGGAACATGAGGCTTCAGGCTCCCTGAAGCTTCCAGAAGGAGACAGCAGAGTTGAGGGGCTCACTGGCTAGGCTCTTTCAGAATGTGGCACAGTGGCTTCTGGGACATTAAGGCCTCCTTTCCCTACCCCAGGCCTCTGCCTCTCCCCAGGAAGCCTTTGGAGAATCCTGGCCTCTGCATGCCTCCAGGGTCTCATTTCTTATCATTGCTGGAATGCAGCCAGTGGTCTGCATTGTGGATTGTGTTAACTCGTGCACAGTGGTTCCCACTCTGACCCGCAACAATCAGGGTCCTCTCATAGCTGCTGTAGAGCACTGAGTGGCCCCATTTCAGCGAATGCAGCTGAGAACTTGGTCAATCAATAAGCAGGCATCACCAAGTGTCAGATCTAGCCCAGCCCTGATGGCAGAGCAGGTGGGATGGGGGAGCCCCAGGGCTGGCATGGGTGCACTCTGTGTCCCAGTCATCCTGGCCTGCTCGTGGCAGCCCCATCAGCTCCTACATGCAGAAATCATGTCCTTTTGCCTCATGTAGGAGAGAACACTTTGCACTGCAGTTGGCAGGGTTGGTGTGGGCGGTGAGAGCCAGACCTCTCAGCTCTCACCATGCACCCTGCTCTCAGAGGCTACCGGTTTCCAGTTCTCACTTCCCCACCTCTGGGAGAGCAGGGGCTGAGACTCCAGCATGGCAAGAGCTGGTTCTCAGCTCCTTTTCTCTATTCCAACAGAACTGAGGGCTCTGAGGCACACCCACACTGCTGGAATGGTACCTCACCAGTGTGATTCTCTTGGGGGCAGGAGAGGGGATGGTCTGTTTGAAAAAAGCTCCTCTAACCTGGATTTTTTTTTTTTTTTTGAGGTAGAGTCTCGCTTTGTTGCCTAGGCTGGAGTGCAGTGGCACGATCTCAGCTCACTGCAACCTCTGCCTCCCGGGTTCAAGTGATTCTCCTGCCTCAGCCTCTCGAGTAGCTGGGACTATAGGCTCATGCCACCACGCCCAGCTAATTCTTTTCTATTTTTAGTAGAGATGGAGTTTCACCATGTTGACCAGATTGGTCTCGAACTCCTGGCCTTAAGCGATCCATCTGCCTCGGTCTCCCAAAGTGCTGGGATTACAGGCATGAGCCACCACACCCGGCCTAACCTGGATGTTTTTAATGATCCCCCTTTCCAAGAGACATCTTCCTCCTGCTGCTTTACAGAGACACTCTAATGAACTGAAGGGTAAGAGCAGTCTCCCCAGGCAGTCAGACTGGAGTAAAAATCCTAGTTCAGGCACTTAGAGCTGTGTTGTCTTGGATAAGTTGCTTAACCTTTCTGAGCTGCTTCCATTTCCTCTTCTATAAAGCAGGATTCGTAATACCTCCTTCCTAGGGTTACTGTGAGGCTGGGAGATAGTGTACGTTCAAGGGCTGGCACATAGTAGGCACTCCGTAAGTGGGGCTGTTACTGTTGTTAAATAATCCAAAGTTTGTTTTTTATTTACCACTTGATGTTATGTGACCACTGTGATCCCTGTGGGTTCCAGTCAGTGGCAAAATGATTTGCATGCACTATGAGGGCAGGGCATGGTACTGTCCAACTCTCCTGCCCATCGTAACCAGCACCTAACACGTGTCTGACTGGCACTTAGTAGGTGGCTTAATCAATGTCTGTGGAGTGAAGAAATGAGGGAATGCTCCAATGGAGGAAGAACACCTTAGGGGGGAAGACTGAGTAGCCAGGTTGGGAAGATGTCATTTGGATATTTTATATTCGCCTACAGAAGACAAAGGCAGGTAATGGAGAAGGAAAGGTTATTTAATTAAAACATCCCTAAGAGTTCAGAGGGTGGGGTGCACAGAGGGGTGAATGGGATCACCGGAGCTTGTACAGCAAGTTAGGGTGTGAGTATCCTGGTCTCCTGACTCTCACCTTGGCTCCCTGCTGTCCCCATGCTGCCTGTTTGTATGTAGGGAAGAGTGTTGACATGACTCTGCTTCCAGGGTGTGAATAGTTCCTCCTGATCCCCACTTCTCCTGGAGGCCTTGTCCTGTGCAGCTCCTGGTGGGGAGCTGGCTCTGAGGGAGCTGAAGTGAGAGCTCCCCTGGGGCCTGGCAGCTCTGTAAATTGACTCTAGGGAGAAAACCGTTCAGTGTGTTTGGGGACTCAGCAGGCTGTGCCCAGCACACACACCTGCCGCAATGCCCTGTTCTCTGTAAACACAACACCCCCACCCACCATTATGGTCCCCTGGGGCCATAACTGGGAGAGCTGATAGAGTGGCCTGGATGACAATGATGCAAACAACATTCAGAGTGGCTGTGTCAGGTCCCAGGGGCTAATAACAACTTAGAATGAGGGGTGTTGTCTTAGTCTGTTTTCTGTTGCTGTAACAGAATACTACAGACTGAGTGATTTACAAAGAAAGAAAGTTTATTTGGCTCATGGTTCTGGAGGCTGGGAAGTCCAAGAGCACGGTGCTGGGGTCTGATGAGGGCCTCCTTGCTGCATCACAGTGGAGGGCATCACATGGTGAGAGGGCAAGAACATGCCAGCTCAGATCTCTTGTCCTCTTCTTATAAAGCCACCAGTTCCATTGGGGGGACCCCTACCTTGATGACCTTATCTAATCCTGATTACCTCCCGAAGACCCCACCTCCAAATGCCATCAGCATAAGAAATTGGGGATTAAGTTTTCAACACATGAAATTTGGGTGACACAGTCAGGTGTGAAGGCATGAAGCCCCCTCCCCCCCCCACCACCACAGTGGCTTCAGGTTCTTAGTGGGGTGTGTGTATTCACATATGCACACCTGTGTGTCTGTGTGTGTGTGTGTGCAGGGGGTTATAACTTTTTAATCTTTATTTGTAAGTCAAAAAATAATATTCTTGGCTTCCAGACCTTTCCTTCAATTCTGCTTGCTCACTTCCATGCAGCCCCTGCCCCCCAGTCCCTCATTCTCCATGGTCCAGACAAAAGTCTGAGCCAAACTAATCTGTTTCCTGTTTGTGCCCCACCCATTAATCTTTCTTGATGTAGAACGAAGTTCACATGTTCAAGTCAACAAGTGTTTTCTGACGGCATAAGTCTGTCCTCAGGGGCATAGATCCACAGTCAGTGTGGAGACAGACACGTTTCCAGCGGCCACGGTGGCAGGAGGCCTGAGCAGGCCTGGCCCACACCCAGGCACACAGCATGAGGCCACCTCCCCGGCTTGGAAGCGCAGCGCCATACCTCCTTCCACCTGTACTCAACACTCACTTTCCTTGTTTCCCGGTCAGTCTCTTCTTAAGCTGTCTAGGAGTTACGGAGAATGATAAAAGAAAGGGATTTGACATCAAGACTACCTCTTACACACACACACACACACACACACACACACACACACACACACACACACAGCTGTTCCCTTCTCTTGTCTAATTTCTACTTAGTCTGTAACACTCAGCTCAGATGACACCTCCCCCAGGAAGCCTTCCTTGTTTTGCCTGCATGTTCCCACAGCTCCCTGTGTTCCCTTTAACATAACCCTTATCAAAATGCACTGGCCTGTGAGCAATTTGAAAGTGGGGTCCAAGCCTATTCATCTCTATATCCACAGTGGTGGATAGTTTCTGCTGTTTCAGTGTTAATGAATCACTGAATGAATGGTAATAGTAGTGACGCTTGTGTGCTTAGGATTGCTAGGCCCTGTGCTAAATACTTTATGTGGATTATCTTGCTGAAATCCTTGTGCAATTTTATGAAGAGGTCCTAATAGTATTTTATACTAATAAATTAAATAATATATCCCCATTTTCCACATGAGGGAGCCGAGGCTCAGAGAAATTAAACTACTAGGTAACAGCCACACAGCTAAGTATAGCCAGAATTGTTGAATGAATAATTGAATGCATGAATGAAAAGATCTGTACTTGAGCCTTGACTCCAGTGCTTGCTGCTGGGTGACCTTGAGGAAATCACTTACCTCTGCGGGTCTCAGTTTATAGGATGGGCGCCATTCCAATCCCCACTGCGGAGCTGTCTGTGAGGCAGTGCTCTTGGAACAGGAGGGAGAATGGCTTCATTGTTCAGGGGTGAGTTGGCTCTGAGTGTGCCTGTGGAGGGGGTGCCCTGACAGGAAGAGTAGGGCCTGGAGAATGTCCCCTCCCTGTCTGTGCAGACTTCAGCTGTGGGAGAGACACCGACTCACACTCACCTCCTGTGCAGAGGCCCCAGAGCCACCTCATCCTCAAGGGGTTCAAGCCCAGTGCCAGCGTGCAATTCAACTGCTGTGGGTTCCCTCCCCGCCATCCCCAAGGCATGGCTCCCTACCTTATGTGCCCAGGAGTTTGAATTCAGTCCACAGTCAAGGCTTGAAGAAAAAATGTTCAAAGGAGGAGAATAAAGGACAGGAGAGCCCCTCACCCCCCACCAGACTTATAAACCAATGTGTATAAGAGGTGGCCTTGATGTCAAATCCCTTTCTTTTATCATTCTCCACAACTCCAAGGCCTAGAGAGGTTAAGAAGAGACTGGCCAGGGGACGAGAAAAGTGAGTGTTGAGTCCAGGTGGAGTGAAGTGATCCCCCAATCTGCCCAGCACAGGGGAGACTTGGGGCTGGGAAACAGGATGCCTGAACTCTGGGCCTGGGCTGCCATGGTGCCCACTTGGAGGCCACCTTCCCCGCTGACCTGCACCCTCGTTAGTAAATGGGAATGGCAGCCCAGCCTGACTTCTCAGGGTTGCTGAGGCAGGTCCGCCGCCTGTAAGGATCTGGTGAGTGGTGTGTGCAGGGGCTGACAGAAGGGAAGGGGCGCTGAGAGGCACAGAATCCTGAATGCAGCCTGGAGGGACACAACACAGCTTGGGCTTTGGAGTCTGGCTGGCTGAGCCAGTCTCCCAGTCCCGGCTCTGCCACCTGCTTGCTGTGTGCCCGTGGCTGTTCTCTCTGAGCCTGGGCTTCTACCTCGGTGAAGTGGAACTAATATTATATGCTTCACAGGACTGTGGAGAGAACCAATGTGTAACCACCATCTCTCTCCAGTTTCAGGGGCTCATTCCTCTTTTCCTGCTGTTTGGTGGGAGGGAGGAGGATGGATGGATAGTGGCGGGTGTGTCTGTCTGTCTCTGTTGCAGTTGGGGTGGACAGTGTGGCCTGAGGAGTTCCTTTACAAGCCTGCCAAGGCCTGAAGTTGGCAAGCCCGGCCTTGGGGAAGTGGCTGTGGCACGGCTGGGAGGTGTATAAAGCCCTGCACTCAGGTCAGAGTGTGTTCTGCCACTGCTCTGGGTATGGTGCCCGGGGCATCTGCCTCTGAAATGTCAGATGGGCACCTCCCTTCCTCCTTCCAGCTCCTCTGGGAGCCCAGGGGCTGCCTGGCACTAGAAGTTCTCAAGGAAGGAAGACTTGCAGTCTGGCGGGGGAGGGGTGCCTACATGTTGGGCATCTCCTCAATGTCAGGGGTGGCACTGCGTGACTTCTTTGGTAGCAGATTTAATTTTATTTAGTCTTGCAAGGCTGGTATCAACATCACTTTACTTCCCTTCGCCACTGTCTTCAGGGAGTTTCTAGGCTGAGGGCAAGACAGAATATAAGATCTTGGCCGGGCATGGTGGCTCATGCCTGTAATCCCAATATTTTCGGAGGCCAAGGTGGGAGGATTGCCTGAACCCAGGAGTTTGAGACCACCTGGGCAACATAGGGAGTCCCTGTCTCTAAAAATAATTTTAAAAATTAGCCAGATGTGGTGGTGTGATCCTGTGGTCCCAGCTACTTGAGAAAGTGAGGCAGGAGGATCGCCTGAGCCTGGGAGGTTGAGGCTACAGTGGGCCATGAGTGCCACTGCATTCCAGGCTGGGTGACAGAGTGAGAGCCTGTCTCAAAAAAAAACAAAAAAAAAAACAAAAAGAGAGAGAATACAAGATCTTGCAGATAACAGAGAAATCAGCACTGGCCAAGCTAAGAGGTCTGAGATTTCTGAGATGGAGAGTGCTGTGGGCACGAGCCAGGCCCGGTCTGGCCTGCTGCCTGGGTTCCTGTCGGTCCTGCCGGCTTTCTCTCGGCCTGAGTCTGCTGCCTCAATCACATGTGCAGGGGAGCTACCTCAGGAGGTCTTGCTAGCATCATGGCAGCAGAAGTAATCCCACATGGTCCACAGAGGTGAGAATGGTGGAGATGGGCTGGAGAAGCAGCCCAGTAGGCCCCAGGAGTGAGGCATGATGAAGGGCCCAGGGAGACCCTCTGCCACCATTCCATAGGTAGAGTGCTTCACGCAAAGAGCACCAGGCCCAGAGGCAGAGGAGACTGGGTTCAGATCTCAGCTTAAACACTAACCATCCAAGTTGTAGCCGTAGGCAGGCACTGAACCTTCCTGGGCCTCAATTTTCCCACCTGTAAAGTGGCAACCACAGAACCTGCTCTTTTTCGCTCACAAGCTGGGGTGTGCATTGGGTAGGATTGTTGTTTTCGTTGGTTTGGAAGTGCTCTGCCGGGGGTGTTATGATGGACTGCTATCATTTTGCTGAGGGAGGGAGCCTCTTTGCCCTCTCTTCTCCCATCCTGGCTCCTGGCCTTTTTTTTCCTCGTATCGGGGGAGGTGGCTATCCATTAAGAGAAACTGGTCACTCTGGTGAATCTGTGACGGACCCTGCAGGGATTTGTGTTCCTATTTCCTTCATGATCCAAAACAATGCCTTTCTTTTTCTGGGCTTCCTCAATCACCCTCTTCCCCAAACAAGGTTGGAGAGAGCTCCTTTTGTGCCCGATATTGGGCCGAGTGCCACTGGGCCTTGCTACTCAAAGCGTAGTCAGGGACCAGCAGCCTTGGCATCTCCTGGGAGCTTGTTAGAAATGCAGAGTCTCAGTCCCCAGCCCAGATTGTCTGACTCATCATCTGCATTTTAAAAGGACCCCAGACGATTCATATGCACATTACCGTTTGAGAAGCTCAGACAATGAAGGATACTGGGGAATATAAAACCACAGTCCCTGTCCTCAGTTTCTTCACAGCCTCATGGGAATGGCAGTGCATGAAATACAAAACATTGACTTGAAAATCTACTCTTATAGTAATTTAGAGAGCTGGATTTGCTTACTCCACAATGTATAAATGTTTTGAAACACTACGTTGTACCCCATAAATACATACAATTAATGTTTTTCAGTAAAAAGAAATAAAATTCCATGAAATAAGCAAACAAAAGGCATGGTAGCTCATGCCTATAATCCCAGCACTTTGGGAGGCCGAGGGAGGCAGATCATTTGAGGTCAGGAGTCTAAGACCAGCCTGGCCAACATGATGAAACCCCGTCTCTACTAAAAATACAAAAATTAGCCAGGCGTGGTGGCGGGCGCCTGTAGTCCCAGCTACTCGGGAGGCTGAGGCAGGAGAATCACTTGAACTGGGGTGGCAGAGGTTGCTGTGAGCCGAGATCCCGCACCACTGCACTCAAGCCTGGGTGACAATGAGACCCTGTCTCAAAAAACAAACAACACAAATACATGCTTTGGAGGCAGCTGGCCTAGGTTGCAATGACAATTCTGGCCACTAGCTGTATGACCTTGGGCAAGTTGCCCAGTCTCACCTGTGGAGATGGATCCCTTCCTCCTAGGATGAAGAGCAGAGGAGGGCTGTATGTGAAAGCTCAATGCTAAATGGTAGCTCCAACATCACGGGCAGAGCAGACATCGGCTCCATCTTATGGATGAGGAGCCTAATGTTCTGAGAGGTGATGTGATTCGCTAACAGCAGGTCTGAGTCTGATTCCAATCCAGGTCCTCTAATGCTGTCACAGTGTTTTGCTTGTCACAGCGTTTTGTCACCCTGAGCCTTGGCCCCCCCAGCCAGCCAGTGTGCTCTATTGGAGATAGTGGGCACCAGCTGAGGAGGTTGGGAGGGGAGAGAGCAGTGTGGTTGGTCAGGCGTTTGTGGAATTGGAAGTTGGAGGCCCTGGGGTCGGCCCCTCCAAATGTCCCAGACTGTCAGTGTTTCTATCAACTGGGTGAAGGAAGCCACTCTATGCCTGTTCCCCCACGTGCCCTCTGTGCCACTGCTCATGCGTCCGCCCCTCTCCTGGCTGCAGTGCATGTCCTACCCGATTCTTGCCTGGTGGAGTTCCCCAAGGCCCATTACTACTGTCTCTCTGCATTTTTTTTTTTTTTTAGACGGAGTTTTTGCTCCGTTGCCCCAGCTGGAGTGCAATGGCATGATTTCGGCTCACTGCAACCTCCGCCGCCCGGGTTCAAGCGATTCTCCTGCCTCAGCCTCCTGAGTAGCTGGGACTACAGGTGCATGCCACCAAGCCTGGCTAATATTTGTATTTTTAGTAGAGACAGGGTTTCACCATGTTACCCAGGCTGGTCGCGAACTCTTGACCTCAGGTGATCCACCCTCCTCAGCCTCCCAAAGTGCTTAGATTACCAGGCGTGAGCTACTGCACCCGGCCTGCATTTTCTTTTTCCAGCTCTGAGCACAGCACCTGGAAGTTTCCATGAATGGTGGATGGAAAAAAAAGGCTTTGATTTGATAAGCTTCTTCCTCCCCCACACACATCATGAGTTTCCCCCATCCAGGGTTGTGGCAGATCGGAGTGATTTATAGGACTTTGCAGAAGTGGAAGAAATGACGGAAATTGAGTTTATTGATCAACCCCTCAGAGAAGCTGCCTGGCAGGCTTCTGGCCTGGGATACTGCCAGCAGCTAACATGCTGCTCTGTTTTACCCGTGCAAATGACAGGGGCACAGAGCAGCTCCCAGAGGAGGAGGAGGACAGGCTGTTTCCCACGTCCACCCAGGCCGGGAGTTGAGGAGAGGGGCTGGTCTTGCAGTGGGAGGAAGTGTGTTAGACTCCTGCGAGAACCACCTAATTAAGTGGCTTGAGATATCGGAGCTGAGTGGTTGAGGGGGGACCTTCAAGTGGAGACCCTGAGCATTCTGTAGAAGGCCCCTCAGGTGTGACTATGGGGAGCAGAGCTCTGCTGCCTGCCAGGGGGGATGTTGTTGTTGAGATGAGCAAGAAGGCTCAGAATGGCTTCCTCTTACCAGTTTCTCCTACTTTCTTCACATTTAAGGTGATTATTGCAATAGTTGGCTTAATCTCTGCCATGTTTATAACTGTTTTCTAGTCATTATATTTGTTTTCTTTTTTTTTTTGCTTCTCTTTTTCTGCCTCTCTGGTTTTAATTGAGCATTTTATATGATTTTATTTCCTTCCCCAAATATTATTGAGTGCTTACTGTGTGCCAGGTCCTGTGGTAGGTGCTAGGAAGATGATTTTGAACCAGACTTCGTCTTCGCCCTTCAGGTACTTGCAGTTATGTGCTCTGAGAGAAAAATAAAGAATTTTTCTGATTATCCCACATGGGGAAGGGAAGGGAAGGGAGCCAGCCCCCAGATGATCTAGGAGACCTCACATTCCCACTTCCTGCTGCATGCTGTTCTGGGGAGGGGGATCTCTGGCTTACCTGCACCCACTGGGTGAGCCTGGGTGCCCCCCACCTCCCACTGCATCTGTATGTCTGGGGCCCTCCTCCACAAAGCCATCCCTGGAGCTGGGGCAGAAGCCCCTGAGCACATGCAGTGGAGCAGGAGGGCTGCAGCTGATGCTAAACTCTTCTGTGTGCTCTGCCCTGGCCTGGGTGGCTGCTGGCTGGGGAGGACTGGTTCCTGGATTGGGCCTGGCCTGTGGCTTCTGTAGGGACTCTGTACACTGTGGGCTTGGTGAGTGCTTACGTGGAGGATCACAGGGCAAAGAGAGCATCAGGAGATACCACGGAGCGTCAATGGAAAACTGCTGGGTCCTGGGGTCCTTCCTGCTGTTATTTGGGCTCTACACCCCTTGGCCTGGTTGCAAGGTGGGGAGAAAGGCCAGGATCGGGGAGAATATGACTGTACTTCTTCCAGGTCCCAAAAGTGGTGTCTCCTTGAGTTCTGATGCAGCAGGAAGAACTGCAGTTAGACTCTGGGAAGGACTTTCTAATGTGGAAGCACAAGCTATGGAATGCGGAGCTGAGTGTGGGGGTGGACTCTTTCTTTGGAAAGATTTCCAAGGTGGTGAGCTCTTCCTGTCCTCTCTGTCCTCCCCCTATCTGCTGTCTGTTGCATCTTTTCCAGGGCAGGGGGCTAGGTGCTGTGAGCTTTAGGGGGCCCTGACAGCCCAAGCTCAGTGAGAGCAGCTGCCCCCTCAGAGCACAGCATCCCAATCTCCCTGGCTCAAGAGGCACCTCCTCTTGTCACTCCAGGCTGTCAGCAGGCATCCAACCTGCTTTCTAGGTCCCAACCCCAGCTGGTGCCTTTGGGCTGATCTCGAGTCTGCATGGGATCTCTCCAGTGGGGGTCGGATTTACAGTCCCTTGGTGGAAACAGGCCTTCAGGCAGATGCCCTGTACCCTGCAAGCGTTCAGGGTTCCAGGCAAGCCAAGAGATACTCTGAAGGGAGGTGGGAGGAAAGGCGTGGGCTCACCCTGAGTCCGCCTCCCATGTCTCCAGTATCCTCCCTGGCCACTTCCCCAGTGGAGCTTTACTGGGGTTCTCCAGGGAGCGTGACTTCTCCAGGACCCTGTGTAGGGTTTAGTGCTGGGCTGAGCAGGTTCCCAAACCCCCACCCCAGACTCAGACACTTTCATCAGATAGATCAGGGAACACAGACCCGTTCTGTACGAAGGTTGAATTAGGTAGGAGAGCTGGCTGTGAAATAGATATGGAAACCATGTGACTGGCCTTCCAAAGTGAAACAGAAGTAATTTTTTGTTTATCTATGTCCTTGCAACCTGTTTTGTATCTCTTCAAGGGTCGATTGTGTATTCCAGTAGAATCAGGGGTGTGCTCCTGGTGGAGATAGCAATGGGCACCTGGTGCTACTGTTCTTTGAGTGCCCAGATAAGTTACTGCGCCAGCCTCATCCTCACAGGGGGCCTGCCAAGCCAACCTTCTCCTCCCATTGTGCCCAGGACAAAACCAAGGCTCAAGGAATTGTTACTTGCTCCAGGCCACAAGCTGTTAATGGTGGAGTCACAGTTTGAACTCGGATCTTACCCCACAGCACACTTCATGCATGCATGCATTCATTCATTCATTCATTCATTCATTCTTATACTCAATAAATATTTATTTCTCTTTACATTCCATCTTGCCCCCCATCTTCCTCTCCACAGGGCACAGAGCTACAGCATGGAATCCTTTCAGAAGGGACTCCCTTCCGGGGATGTATGGGTGCCCCTCACCACTGCCCCTGGACTCCTCCTCCCCACAAGGAGTTTGGTGTTCAGTGCCCCTCCCTCCCTTCTGCTAGCGCTGAGCTCAGCTCTCTATAGAAGATGATTTGACACATTCCAGAAGAAGGGAACCGTGACCTGCTAGAGCCCAGAAAAGATCTCATTCAATCCCTCATCATCCAGACAAGGACACAGAGGCCCCAAAAGGGAAAGGGTCTCCCCGAAGGCCAGCTCACTCCTGGCACAGCCTGGACCAGAATGGGGGTCTCCCATTTCCCACCACAATGAGGTATTCCAAGGGAGGACTGCCCTTCTTTGGGGGTCCAGCATGGGCCCCCTCTGCTCTCCTGAGCCTGCAGAATTCTGCTGCTTCCTGGCTCCCTCCTGCCTGGGCCCTCCCCATGTGCCAGCTGGGCTGGCGGATTCTCTGCTGTTCTCCTAAGAGGCCACAGTCTGCAAAGACCAGAGAGGCCTATGGGAAGCCGCATAAAGCCATCAGCTCCCTTCCCACCATGGCGGACCTTTCCACTTCACTGGAAAAGGAATTTTGCCCCTTTTAGCACCCTGGCCATCCCAGTGAGGCCTCCCTGCAGCAGCTACTCACAGGTCATTAAGTCTGAATGCAGATGGGATGGTTTTTTTTCCTGTCCCGCGGGATGAGTCAGAAACAGTCATCCATAGCAGGTGGGGCTAATTGGCCTTGGTCCTTTTGCCATCCCGGTCTTCCTTGGAGAGATGGAGAGAATCAAATCTCAGTGCAGAAAGAGCTGAGAATGCCAAGGTCTGGGCCCAGTTTTCCTGCATTTACTGTCCAGGTCAGACACCCTCCTCCTTGAGGACCACCGCCTCACGGGGATGTGGGTGCTGTGCTTGACTTTGGGAGGGGAGGAGGTGGCTGTATTGTGAAATCGCCCAGGGCATTGTCTCAAAGTGTGATACCTTGGCCTTCTGGCTGTGGAAAAACATTCCATAGGATATGCCCTGGACTGGGAGAAAGGGATGAGGTTCAGAGGCAAATATACTTTGAAAACATGCCTCCTCCAAATCCGAAAGCCTCCCACTTTGCACCCCACCCTCTGAAGCCCCCTCCGGATCAGAACCACTGAGCAAATCCAAACTTCTGTTTGTTGGGATGAGAACGCCCACCCAGAGAGAGAGAGAAGAGAGCTCTCCGCAGGCACACAGGTCTGGGGGGAGCTTGTGCTGTCAGTCATGCATGAAACCTTTGAGTGGGGGAGCTGGCAGGCAGCTCTGCCCTGCGCTTTGCAGCACATGCCGCTCTCATCACACTGGGGATCCCTTTGCTCAGGTGCTGGGCCTCTCCTGTGGACTGAGAGTTCCTTCATGGTGGGATCTATGTTTATTCTGCTCACGTCCAGCGCTCAGAAAGGGGCCTTGAATCCGAAGGACAGACGGTGGGGGAGGTTGCCAGAATAGAGGGTGTTACTGAGTCACACACAGGAACCTCATTATTTTCCCCACCAGGCTGTGGAGTTATTTGTCCTCAGCAAGTGACCAGGAGTGATTTCCAAGGCCCATTACACTAATGACCTAATCAATTTATCCAGCTCTTTTCTTTCAAGACACAGAGTGTCTGCCCTCCTCCCTGTAGCCCTGCAGACTGGCCCTGGGGTGTCAGCCTGAGTCTCCTTTTGGGGATTGGTGGGCACTGATGTTCTAGATGGTGAGTGATGCCACAGAGCCCCTCACAGCGGGATTCAAGGCAGGATTCTTAGGCCTGACATCCTGCCCCCTCCCCAGGGCCCCTGAAGCAGACTCCCCTGGGCAATGTTACTGTTAAATATTTGGCCCCTGGAGTGTGCCCAGCACCTTTGATTATATCTGGTTTCCTGTTCTCCTTGGGGAGGAAGAATTTCTCCACAGGAAGTAGTTTAATAGTCTGAAAGCCTTACTTTCCTGCTCTTGAGATCCAAGTTTCCAGTTACAAGTGGCTGAGATCCTTGATAAGAGAGGAGGCGGGAAGGAGGGGACCAGAGCTATGAACTGTCACTCCCTCCCAGCCAAGAGTGAGGGAACGGAAGAGGGAGGATTCAGTCCCTGACTATCCAAACCGCAGGATGGTGGAAAGACGTGGACCTCTGCCACCCCCCGGCCCTCCACCTCCCTGCTCCCATGTCCAGTGCTTCCATGAGGAGCAGGTGATGAGAAACAGGGACGGCCAGGCCTGAGGACCCTGCTCCAGTCTCAGCAGTTGACAGGACACTGTGTCATCCTGCCCTCAGGCAAGCCATGCTTAGCATTTTCCAAACCCACATGTGGGTTCTCTTGCCTCTGAGTGAAGGCGTTTGTAAGAGTTGGGTGGCTCACTCGTACCTATACCTCTGGCAGGGGGTTCTTAGGGATGACTGAGCTCAGTTCTTCCTGATGCATCTTTACTCTTGAACCGTCTGAGTCTAACCAGGAACACAAAAATCATTTTAGGTGTTTACAGCCGAGGGCCTTATACCAGGAATTGGTGATGAAGCAGCCGAGACACAAACAGGGAGAGTGAAGTAACCCAGAGATGAGTAACAACAGGAAGCTACCCCAAGGCAGAAGGCCAAAGTGAGGAGGTGGTGATCCCGGAGCCCAGGGGCTGCAGTTGCCTGGTAGAAGCTGCACCCGTGGTGGGCTTGTCTGGTGTGTGTTGGAGCCATGGAGGAGTCATAACCACTGCCTAGTACACAGCTGGGACAGGGAGGTAGACAGCTCCCCACCACCGCCCCATCCCCATTGCTGCAGCACTGCAGTATTTCCCATGGACCCGGATAGCCCCAGGGCTTGGGAAATGCAGCCTGCCGGGGTCAGCCCCATGGTGATACAAAACAGAGCAGGGCCAGGAGAGAAAGCCAAGGACAGACAGCTTCAGAACCAGCACACTCCAGTCTCATCCCTGCAGTGGTGGCTGGCTTCTTTGCACCTTTCTCAGTTTGGCTGTTCTGCATTCACCAAAGAGAATTATGTAGGACCTCTATGCCCACCCCCTCTTCCTTCTTTTTTCTCTGTCAGATGTGTCTTCGCTGGTTGGTCCCATGGTGTGTTCACCATCTGATGGCATCTGGGCTCTTCCTATTCTTTATTATTATTATTATTATTATTATTATTATTTTTATTATTATTTTGAGATGGAGTCTCGCTCTGTCACCCAGGCTGGAGTGCAGTGGCATGGCTCACTGCAACCTCCACCTCCCAGGTTCAAGCGATTCTCCTGCCTCAGCCTCCTGAGTGGCTGGGACTATAGGTACCTGCCATCACACCCAGCCAGTTTTTGTATTTTTAGTAGAGATGGGGTTTCACCATGTTGGCCAGGGTGGTCTCAAACTCCTGACCTCAAGTGATCCACCCGCCTTGGTCTCCCAAAGTGCTGGGATTACAGGCATGAGCCACCGCACCCAGACAGCTCTTCCTATTCTAAAGTGGCTTATCGTTTATGTTCTCTGAGTCAACCTAACTATCAGTCCCCAATGGCATCCAGAAGGAGTGCCCTCTAAGGGTGTAGACAAGGAGAGGCCATCCCTCTGTGCACAGTCGGGTCTCCAACTAGAAGTGATCTCATCCCTGAAAAGGACGATTCGTGAGGCAAAGGACCAATGAGGAACTTGGGCATTCTCATGACGACTGCTGGGAATTAGCATGAGATGAAGACTTGCTTTTCTGGGATGCAGGCTAGGAGACTCTGGGGAGGTGAGTTCTGGCCAGGGAAGCCTCTGCTGGTCTCACAGTGTGCAGGGCAATGCTGGGACTCCAAGCCACTATGGACATGTTGGTGGCTGGCTGGTGGCCTGGTGGCAGTTTCTCATACATTTCATAAGAGGCGCTTGTCATAGCGGCCTTATGTCGCAGGACCTAGGTAGGGGACCAGGAGTTGTCTGATTCAGCAGTGGATTCCCTACAGCTCCCAGCACAGCAGGGAATAAACCAGGGAATGATTTTCCTCATCCAGGGCATTGTAATTGCCTTCAGGGCTAGGGTCATGCCTTTCTAATCTGACTGTCTCTAATTGAGCACCTACCATTTAATCCTTATCTCTTGTTCCCTGAGATGTACTCACGTTGCAGGTCCTTGAGCAATCATTTCTGAATAAGTGGATGTATGGTTTCATTAATCCATTTTTACATGTATTTATTCATTCATTCAACAAATAGTTATTGAGCACTGATATAGGTACTGGGGATGCAGTGGTAAACATGCCAAAGGTTCTGTCCTACTGGGGCTTACATTTTACTGGAGCACTGGAGAGAAACTAATAATAAAGGCATAGATAGATAGATAGATACTTAGATAGGGGGGAAGAGAGGGTGTGAGAGAGAGGGAGGAGGGAGAGGGTCAGGAAGTGCTATCAGGAAAATTAAATATGGCAAGAGGAGACAGTGATAGAGACTATTTTTCAGGAGAGTCAGGAATCTTCCCTTAGGACCTGACATCTGAGTGGAGACCTGAATGAACGGAGAATGAACCTTCCCAGACATTTCAGGAAATGAACAAGAAGTGCAAAGCCCCTGAGGTAGGAGAGTGCCCCAGGTATGTAAACAAAGGAGTGTCCACTAGCATGGTGGTAGTAGAGTGGAGTTCAGGGAGAGTGAAGTGGAGTTCAAGGTAAGGGGATGGGCCCTTCAGGGAAAGAAGGGTCAGGGAGACTGGGGGAATGACAGTGCCCTCTGCTCAGTGGTCAGGATAAAAACCAGACAGAGTCATCTTGTTGACTCTTTCTCTCACCTGGACATCTGTCTTACTTCATTTTCTGCTGCTATAATAGAATAGCACAGACTAGGTAATTCATAATGAACAGAAATTTATTTGGCTCACAGTTCTGGAGGCTGGGAAGTCTAAGATTAGAGTGCCATGTCTGATAAGGACCTTGTTGCTGCCTCATACCATGTGGAAGGCATCACACAGACAGGAGCTGAACTCATCCTTCAGAAGGACCCCACTTCTGTGGTAACGAAACTAATCCTGCAGTATTGGCATTAATCTATTCATATGGGCAGAGCCTCATGACCTAATTACCTCTTAAAGGTCCCACCTCTCTACACTGTTGCAATGGGGATTGTTTCCAATATATGAGTTTTGAGGGACACATTCAAACCATGGCATTCTGCCCTGGCCTTCAAAATTCATGTCCTTCTCGCATGCAGAATACATTTATTCCATCCCAGTAGCCCCCAAAGTCTTAACTAGTTCCAGCGTCAACTCAAAAGTCCTAAGTCCAGAGTCTCATCTAAATCAGATATGGGTGAGGCTCAAGGCAGGATTCATCCTAAGGCAAATTTCCTTCTGGTTGTGAGCCTATGAAATCAAAACAAGTTACATGCTTCCAAAATACAGTGGTGGGACAGGAATAGGATAGGTTCCCCATTCCAAAGGGGAGAAACAGGCAAGAAGAAAGCAGTAACAGGATCCAAGTAAGTCCAAACCCCAACAAGCCAGACAACATTAAATCTTAAGATTCTAGAATAGCCTTCTACTCCATGTACCACCTCCTGGACATATTGGCTCTACTGGGCTCAGCCCATGAAGCAGCTCTCGTGGATGGGAGTCTCATGCCTGCAGCTCTCCCATACTGGAGTTGCATGCTGGTGGTCCTACAGTGCTGGCGTCTGGGCAGTGGCCTCACTCCCATGGCTCCAGGAGGCATTGCCCTGGTGAGGGATCTCTGTGGTGGCTCTGTCCCTGTGACAAGTCTCTGCCTGGGCTTCCAGGCTGTCCATGATATCCTTTGAAATCTAACTGGAGGCTGGCATGACCCCATGGCTTCCACACTCTGTGCACCTGCAGAATCAGCACCATGTGGACACTGCCAAGACCTACCTACCACTTGTGCTCTCTGGAGCAGCAGCACAAGCTACATCTGGGCCTGCTTGAGCCATGGCTGGGGCTGCCAAGGAGCAGAGTCCTGAGGTGGCCCTGGGCAGCAGAGGCCTGAGGTGGCCCTGGGCAGCAGAGGCCTGAGGTGGCCCTGGGCAGCAAACGCCGAGGTCCCACCTGGTGTCTCTGGAAACCTTGCTCTAAAGGTCCTCACCTGCCTTGAAGATCTCTGAAATGCCTGTGTGGTCATTCTCCCATCATCTTGATGAATAGAACCTGGCTTCCTTCTATCCATATTATTCTCTTTAGCAAATGGTGTTTTGGCCACATCCTTAGTATTCTCTCCTGAACACACTTTTTAATTCTTTACATGGCCAGGCTGAGAGTTTTCCAAATCTTTCCATTCTGCTTCCCTTTCGATGATAAGTTTCATCTTTAAATCATCTCTATCTTCCTTCACTTTGCTATAAATGGCAAAAAGAAACCATGTAGCACCTTGAATGTTTTGTTGTTTGGATATTTCTTCTGCTAGATATCCCAGTTAGTTGCTCTGAAGTTCTGCCTTCCACAAAGTCCTGGGACACAGACACAATTCCACCAAGTTCTTTACAACTACATAACAGGGATGACCTTTACTCCAGTTTTCAATATCTTGTTTCTTGTTTCCGTCTGAGACCTCATCCAAAATTCTTTACTGTCCAAATTTTCTGCTAGCATTCTGATCACGACCATTCAAATCATCCCTTAAAAGATTCAGTTGCTCCCTACAGCTCTTGTCTTCTGAGCTTTCACCAGAATTACCCTTAATGCTCCATTTATGGCAGTCTGGGCATTTTTTAGCCTGCTCCTCCAAACTCTTCCAGCCTATACCTGTTACCCAGTTCTAAAGCTGCTTCCACATTTTCAGGTATTTGTTATAGCAACAACCCCACTTCTGGTACCAATCTTCTGTCTTAGTCCATTTTGTGCTGCTATAACAGAATGCCTGAAACTGGGTAATTTATAAAGAAAAGAAGTTTACTCAGCTCACATTTCTGGAAGCTGAGAAGTCCAAGATTGAGGGTCTGCATCTGACAAGGGCCTTTTTTTCTGGCTCATCCTATGGCTGAAGGGTGGAAGGACAAAGAGCACACCCTCTAGAGAGAGAAAAGAAGGTGGCCAAACTCATCTTTTATAAAGACTCCACTCCTGTGATAATGAAGCCACTTCTGCAATTAATGGCATTAATCCATTCAAGAGGGCAGAGCTCTCAGGATCTAATAACCTCTTAAAGGTCCCACGTTTCAACATTGTTGCATTGGGGATTAAGTTTCCAACACATGAGCTTTGGGGGACACATTCAAACCATAGCAACATCCAAACTCAGCAGCAGGTCCTTTTGGCCCTGTTCCTAAATACATCTCAAAGCCATATGCTTCTCCTCAATTCCCATGCCGCCAGCTACAGCATCCCACCCTCATCTGCCTGGATGGCTAAAATAGCCTCCTGCTGGTTTTCTTGCCTTCCATCATTCCCTGCTGCAACACATTCTCCACACAGCAGCCTGAGTTATCTTTTAAAAACAGCAATTCGATTATATTATTCCTTTGCTTAAAATGACTTCCCCTTGTACTTAGGATAAACCCCAGAACACTTGCTGCAGCCCTCTCAGCCCTAGGTCTCTTCTCTGACTGAGCCGGCCTCTCTCGGGCCTTCACCCCTGAGGCTCCTTCACACTAGCCCTCTCTTGCCACTCTTGCCTCAGCACCTCTCCCCGATGGTGCCTTCTGCCTAGAAGGCTCTGTCCCAGATCTTTCCCTGGCTGGCTCGTTGGTGGTCCTTTGGCTCTCAGCTCATTGTCTCATCCTCAGAGAGGCTGCCCTGCCCACTCACTCTCTCCTGGGGTATCCTCTTATTTCGCTTGGTAGGTCTTTTCACTCTCTAAAATGATCTGGTTTATTTGTTTGCATATCTATTGCCTGTTTCTCTGTCTGCAGAATGATACTTTCATGAGTCTGTTCTCTTCTATATTCCTGAACCCTAACACCTAGAACCTGGCACCTGATAGGTGCTCAATGAATACCCATTTAATAAATGAAAGGGTGAGTCTCAACCACCTGATTGCCCCCAGCAAGAACAAGACAGCAACTAAATACCTAGGCAGCACATGCATGTGAACAGGTCATTCTGATGGCTCAGAAAGAGGTCAGACTTTGCAGGAGGAGTGAGGCTCCCAGGCAAGGCACAATGGCATCCTCACAACTACTTAATCCAGGGAGATTTGCCTGGAGCAGGAGGGGCTTGCCTTCTGGGCCCTAGCCATGGCTCCTTTCTTCTGCTCCAAGCTTCCATCCCCCAATCCTCACGTGTCCTCCATCTCCCAGAGTGGCAGAGCTGGGTCCAATATGGGCTTTGCACTTGGATATACTGGAGTCTTAGAAATTCTTTTCCTGCTTTTTCCTGGCAGAGTGGCCTTGGACATGTTTTCTAATCTCTCCAAGTCTCAGTTACTGCAATTAGGAATTGAGAATAATGACACAGGTTGAGTATCCCTTATCCAAAATGTGTGGGACCAGAAGTGTTTCCAATTTTGGATTTTTTCAGATTTTGGAATATTTGCATTATACTCGCTGGTTGAGCATCCCTAATCTGGAAATCTGAAATGCTCAAATGAACATTTTTCTTTGAGCGTCTTGTTGGCATTCAAGTAGTGTTGAATTTTGGAGCATTTGGGCTTTTGGATTTTCACATTAGGGATGCTCAACCTGTAGTATCTAAGTGATAGGGTTGCGCTGAAGTATCAATAAAACCATGTCTATAAAGTCGGTGCCCAGGGCTGGGCGCAGTGGCGCACGCCTGTAATCCCAGCACTTTGGGAGGCCAAAGCAGGAGGATCACTTGAGCCCTGGAGTTTGAGATCAGCCTGGTCAACATAGTGAGACCCCCATCTCTACAAAAACACTTAAAAATAGCTGGGCATGGTGGCACACACTTGTCCCAGCTACTCAGGAGGCTGAGGTGGAAGCATCTCTTGAGCCCAGGAGTTCGAGGTCACAGTTAACTGTGATTGTGCCACTGCACTCCAGCCTAGGAGACAGAGTGAGAGCCTATCTCTTAAATAAATAAATAAATAGTCAGTGCCCAGCACATAGAAATAAATGTTAGCGCTTACCAGCATTTTTATTGTTGTTATTATTGATCAGATAACTATTATTTTCAAGCTCCTTCCTCACTTAGCCTCCAGAATCTCCCACCCCTCCTATAGCAGCCCTGCCAGGGTGTCCAGGGAAGAACCAATGGCTTTCTCTGCCCTGCCCTATTTGGACACAGGATTTGCAGACTTCATTCCCTCATTTCCACCTCTAAACCATACTGACACTCTTGCAGCAGCTATGATATGAAATCTTTTTCTGTTCAGCCACCGGCTCTTGCCAACACTGAGAGGTTCAATGGGAACCCTCTTCCATTTCTCTCCTCAAGTGATCCCTTTCCCTCTCAGGGTCTCTGTAGCCCATTGCTCCGGGGACTCAGTCTTTTCATGTTACCATCATCAATGAGAAGTTCCGACCAATAAACTAATTCATACTATGGAGTTCATGTCATTTCAGCTTTTAAAAATAACACACAGGTGGGCGTGGTGGCTCATACCTGTAATTCCAGAACTTCAGGAGGTCGAGGTGGGAGAATTGCTTGAGCACAGGTGCTCGAGACCAGCCTGGGCAACATAGGGGGGCCCCTGTCTCAATAAACTAAATAAATAAATAGCACACAGAGAAGGCAACTCTTAACCCAAAGGAGCGTCTCATTCCTTGTGGGATTTTATGCACTTTGAAGGAGATTCTGGAGGTGGGGCTCTCCCTGGTTCCCTCAGGGCTATTTTTTTTTTTTTTTTTTTGAGACAGATTTTCACTCTTGTTGCCTAGGCTGGAGTGCAATGGCGCGATCTTGGCTCACCACAACCTCCGCCTCCTAGGTTCAAGCAATTCTCCTACCTCAGCCTCCCAAGTAGCTGGGATTACAAGCATGCGCCACCACGCCTGAATAATTTTGTATTTTTTTTAGTAGAGATGGGGTTTCACCATGTTGGCCAGGCTGGTCTTGAACTCCCGACCTCAGGTGATCCACCCGCCTCGGCCTGCCAAAGTGCCGGGATTACAGGCGTAAGCCACCGCGCCCGGCCCCCTCAGGGCTATCTTTAAGGTACTGTCTGCCCTGCTGGCCTGTGGACGGGGCCCCTCTTGGTGTTCTCCTGTCTCTGTTCTGTTGCTCTCCCATTTGTGCCTTCCTGAGCTGCACACTCCTGAGAGCAGCATCTCCCTGCTTAGCTCCCAGCACAGCCCTCGGGGATGCTGTGGACTTGGGAGGGGCATTCCCAAGAGTCAGAGGCACCTTCCACACACCCTTACCCCATGCGTGCCCCAGGACTTGCAGCCTCTGCTTCCTTTCCCACGTGTAAGGAGAGGTGAGCTTCTCTCCTGGCCTTGGGAGGCAGCCCTTCCTGTGAGAGCCTGCCCCACCTCAGCCAAGGTCTTGGGTCCAGCCCTTTCCCACCAGGGAGAAAATAGCAAGAAAAACAGATGAGAGCTGATACCCTAAGCTGCAGGGTCTGCTGGGACTGGGTCCTGGAGGAGCCCCAGGAAAGCTTTAACCCCGGGGGCTCCGGGTGTTCAGAAGGGTGAGGGGTGAGGAGAGAAGAGGGGAGGGACCCACCTCTGTAGCTAGAAGTCTCCTCCCTCTCTCCTGTCTAGGGCTATCACTGTCTACCTCTTCTCTCTCCATAGGTCATCACTGCCCTGATGTCAGTCCCAGGCTAGATCCCCCAATCCATAGGCTGGACGGCAGCACCAGAGGTCACCTAGCCCACCCCACTGACTCTGGGTGGTGCCTTCCTTGGGCAGTGTCTTGAAGTTCCCTTTTTAAATCTCTTAGGCAAGGGATATTTTCAACCTGCCAATCATCTGCATCTCAACAACCCACAGTCAGCCTGGCACCCTGAAGAAGAGCTGGGCTTGGAGTCAGGAGACCCAGGCCGGTGGAGCTTCTAATTTATGAAATGGGGATTCCCTTATCTGCTGTGCTCACCACAGCAGCAGTTATGAGGATTACCTGAGACAGGACTGAGAAAGGGATTTATAAATGATAAATGTGGTATAAATGGCAGATGTGATGGGTGGTGGGGGTAGACAGGACACCTGGCCCCGTCCTCTCTGCAGCGGCAGCTCTCTTTCCCTGCTGAGGTTCACCTGGGGATCTGGCCCCACTCTCCGCTGTGTGGCTG